>NC_056523.1:33524422-33549892 GCF_019175285.1 Sceloporus undulatus | reverse complement strand
CATCAGTCCCATCCAGCATAGCTAAAAGATTACTAGTGATGGGAGCTGTAATCCAACATCATCTGATGGGATAAACATTCCACATCCCTGCCTTAAATGTCAGAACTCAGAGTAATGGGTTTATATGCCTCTTTTCTAGTGAACATCCATAGAAATGTGTACCCATGAAACTAATGATACCATGAATCATGGAGTTGGAAGAGACTGCAAGGGCCATTGAATCCAACTCTCTGCCATGCAGGAATACAAAATCAAAGAATTCCCAACGTCTGTTGAAAAACCTCCAAAGAAGGAGATTCTCTGAGGTGTGTTTCACTGTCAAGCAGCTCTTGCTACCAGGACGTTCTTCCTAACTGTGCAGCCCTCCATTCCAATATGTCAGTTTTGTAACTTGATTTCTCTCACACTTGATTCCCTTACACTCATGGAATTTGCTGCCACAAAGTTTGGCAGCCACTATATGAGATGGCTATCAAAGAGGATTACACAAAATTGTGGAAGAAAGGTTTATCAGTACCTTACTAGCCTTGATGGCTACATAAAACCTCTAGGTATGATTTTCCTTGCCAGTGGCTGGGAAACAAAAACAAAAACAGAAGGGAAATATTTGTCTAATGTTATGTCTGTAGGATTGCCAGAAACATCTGACTGCTGTGCAAAATGGAATGCTGCATTTGGTGTCTTTAATCCACTGGAATTTTTTACATTCTTATGCATATTTGCTGACCAGGAGTTAAATGCATGAACTGTCTCCCAAAATATAATGTCTGAAGCAATCCTGAAGTTTTCATAGTGGTTTGATATATGGAAGCCTTCACTGGACAGAAGGTTGGATTAGATGGCCTGTGTTTCTATGTTGTTAATATGACCATTATACCCATTGCATTTGTTCTCTGATGACCTGTTCACAGTGCTTTCTTAGATCCAAAACACACTGAAAAATAATCCATTTTGAGACTGCTTTAACTGCCCTTGCTCAGTGCTAGGGATTCGTGGCAATTATAGTTTGTTATGGCACCAGAGATCTCTGACAGAGAAGGCTAAATGTCTCACAAAACTACAGATCACAAAATTCCCTAGCATTGAGCCAGAGGACTTAAAGCGGTCTCAAACTGGACTATTTCTGCAGTGTGCTTTGGACCTTAGTGGCCACTCCTGGGGTGTGAATTCCCTGTCAAGAGAAGCCAAGTTGGCCTCCTCTCAATTTGCATATGTAAACCAAACCATACATTTAACACAAAAAAGGCACAGGTGTCTCATATTTGTTTGTGTTGATCATTTAGCTAAGGCCTCCACTGACCTGACCCCCCCCCCCAAATGTGTTTGACTAATATCCCCATAAATCCCCATCCATCCAGAATAGTCCAAGTCACTTGGATGGAGACATGTTGGAGAAAGGTGATTTAGCTAAACAAGAACACATATTTCATTCCTGAGAATGAGCAAGGTAAAAGAAAAAAGAGGGTATACAGACTCCTGGGATTCATGGAGGTGATTTAATGCTCAGCATTTCAAATCAACCAGTAGCATGTCAAATTATCGATGAAAAACATTTGATGACTAGTCTTTAAGAGGCAGGGACTTGGGCTGTCTAGACATGATCAGATATCAAAGTCTATGAGTTTTGCAATCTGATCGTTTTTGTTTTTCTTTCTGTGGCAGTAAAGAGGCACCTGTCAGGAAGATTTGACAGGCAGCAGACACAGTGATTATAACAACAATACGAATAACTACTCTTGGTAGTATTATCAGCCTTGGAATAGCTTTGCCTGAAGAACTCCAGTGCTGCTCATTCATTCATTGCTTGGTTTCTCCTATTAGCTGGAATGGCTGATGAATTCAGTGTCCTTCACATGTGAATTGCAGAAGGCTTAGGATCCATTTGCAATCAGTTTTTACTGGTAATGTATTCAATAGTGGATATTACGATAAACTGGATTTGCACATTAAGTGCTGTGAGACAATTGTTTGTGAAGTTAGTGTTGGTTAGATTCCAGGTACTTTGGCTCAATAGAGTTGCACAGCTGGAGAAATGGGCTGAAACTGCACAGGGTCAGACTCAAGAATCTGGCAAACCTAGGGGCTTATCACTTGCCTATTAAAACTGGCTCACCTCTATCTGGTTTAAAGCTTAATTCGGGTAGCATCCTGATCTTATCAGAAGGTTTTTGCCGCCAAATTTGCCACCCAAATACAACCTGGGTCCATCCCTGCTTCCAGGAGTGCACCACATGGCTCTTTTAGGATCCAGGAGTTTTCTGACTTAAGAAAATAACTGGTGGAGTGCTCTTGGAAGCGGGGATGGACCAGGGTTGCATTCAGGCTGCAAATCCGACAGCAAAAATCTTCTGATAAGATCAGGATGCAGCCCAAATTAAACTTTAAATCAGATAGAGATAAGCCGGTTTTAATAGACAAGCAACAAGCTCTCCACACTCTTGATACTGAATTTGTTTTTATTTTACATTTCAAAACTACTAGGGTTCTCACTTATTTGTTCTTTCTATATTTTTCTTTTAATTTTTTTGTTTCCAGATCTCATAAGTCTGCTTTCTGTGTGTATGTGCCTTAAAATAACCTGTCAATTTATAGCAACCCCATCAATTTCACAGGTTTTTAAGGTAAGGAGTACTCAGTTGTGGCTTTCCCAGTTCCTTCCTCTGAAATTATAGCCCCTCCAGCATCTGGTGTTTGCTGGTGGTCCTATCAAAGTACTTACTAAGGTTAACCCTGCTTAGCTTCCAAAATCAGCCAGTATCTGGCACCTTTGGAAGGCATTGGGATCCCACAGCTGAGAAGGCCCTTTCCCACATCCTCACAGTGTACACCTCACTGGTGGGGGACAGAGGAAACTCTCCCAGTAGACCTCAAGGAGGCACATATAGGGAGACTGATATTTTTTGGAGCAGGGACTGCAGCAGCTGAATGGTGGATCACAGACACTGTATGAAAAAAGTGTCTGTTTAATCACTGACATCTCCAAGCAGAAAAGTAGGATGTAGATAGATCTTGTAGCACCTTTGAGACTAACTGCAAGAAAGACGTTGGCAGCATGAGCTTTTCTACACTTAAGGCTACTTGAGCACCTAAGGAAAGAGAGTGAAATCTAGAAAAGCTCATGCTTCCAACTTCTTTCTCTCAGTTAGTCTCACAGGTGCTACAAGATCTCTATACATACTGATTCTACAGACTAACACAGCTATATCTTTGAATTCTTCCAGAAAGTAAGAATATACTGGTGGGCTGCTGTGTAACAATCAGCTAGACAAACCATTGGTTTGGCCCAATATGAGACAGCTTCATACTTCTCCTTCCAAAGACATAAAACCCTTCAAGGTCAGATAGAAGTAAGATCAAAACTATGCCTACAATATGCAACACAACTGTCTTTCTCCCTTAATCACTTATCTTTCTTTTTTATGAATTTATTTAAAGTTGATCCTGATAAGGTGGGCCTGTAGAAGATTAGAATCATAGAATCGTAGAGTTGGAAGAGACCACAAGGGCCATCCAGTCCAACCCCCTGCCATGCAGGAAATCACAATCAAAGCATCCCCAATAGATGGCCATCCAGCCTCTGTTTGAAGACTTCTAAGGAAGGAGACTCCACTACACTTCAAGGGAATTTGTTCCACTGTCGAACAGCCCTTACTGTCAGGAAGTTCCTCCTAATGTTGAGGTGGAATCTCTTTTCCTGCGGCTTGCATCCATTGCTCCGGGTTCTAGTCTCTGGAGCAGCAGAAAACAAGCTTGCTCCCTCCTCAATATGACATCCCTTCAAATATTTAAACAGGGCTATCATATCACCTCTTAACCATCTCTTCTCCAGGCTAAACATCCCCAGTTGGCCTTTCTTCCTCCTGGCCATGTGGCAATTGGGAGATTTTCGAAGTCCAGGAAACTGTGGCCTCACAAGGATGGAGACATATTGGATTGCAAAGGAAGTGTCTTTGTTGAGATGCAAATGGATGTTAAATTTCGATGGTTGGCCAATAAAAATATCACTGTTTGGTGGATTTTAAAAGTTAATAGGTAACTCATGTGGGAAAAGGTGGTCCTTAAGATGTCCTGGTCTAGAACAGTATATTGCTGAAAAGGTCAGGATCAGAACTTTGAATTGAAAAAAATGGACTTTTATGATATTAAGCTGAATGAATATTTTCCATGATAACACACTAGACTATTTGCAGTTTCCAAATACAATTCAAAGTTAGCCTGGTGCAAAGCTATTAGATTTTTAAAATATGAAAACAAAAATTAGATATACCTGATGCTGGCCATATCCCTTTATTCCAAAGATGGATATGTAACATTTTATCATATGCTGATAATATATCTGATAAACTAATGGTGCTTTATAAATAAACATAATAAACAGAAGAAGAAGAAGAAGAAGAAGAAGAAGAAGAAGAAGAAGAAGAAGAAGAAGAAGTCATCCGTCTTTTGGAGAAAAAAGGCTGCATTGGTCCTACTGGACTATAAGTTGTTTTGTTGTTGTTTTTTAAATTAATTTTTATTGATACATAAACATATAAAAATACAACACTCAAAACGTACAAATCCTACCACATCTACATGTCTTGTAAGCCGCCTTGATCATGCAATTGGAAAGGCGGGATATAAATAAAAATTATTATTATTATTATTATTACATAAACACGTATACAAATACAACTTTAAAACCTTCCTTATTAACAAAGTCTTGATGCTTCTTCAATATCTGTTGTAGCTTCTTAAAGATATTTGAATTTTTTTCCCATAATCTAATATACTATAATATTCTATAATATTATGATCCATTTTCTTATAATATAATATCTGTAAAAATAAGTTGTTGTTGTTCTAATAATACAGTAGTATTTTTGTTGTTGTTGTTAACTGATGCCAGATAGCAGCCTGGTATCAGTCCATGCCTTTCATATCTGCAAATACTGTTTTGCAAAATGTCTGTGCAACCCTTGACATAAGCAGGATTGCTCTGTATTATTATGAGTAATGGTGGCTAAGCAATCATGAGGAACATTACAAATATGTCCCTCTATCCGTCTTCAAAAATGAGGAAATTTTTGTCAGGAGATATCATCATCATCTTGCCAATACCTGTAGAACTGTTAAATGGACCAAGAAGCCCATTTATTTATTTTATTATTTTGCAGGGGAAGGAACCCCATACATTTCCATACCATGTTTTATTTCAAGGAAAAAACATGATCTTCCTAACTTTAAAGTTCTGTTATGGAGGTGTTACCAAACAAGAAGCAAACTGTGTGTGAGAGAGAGAGAGAAAGGGGGAGAGAGAGATGAATCTCAGGTGCTTGATCAGCCCCTTGAAACTTGGCTTTATTCTGTCATTTATTACATTTTGCCTTCTGCTTTGGGCCACTTACATCTGAGCCTTTTTGGCATCGGTTGCAAACTTCTAATTGAGCTGCCCGGACATGGAGGAATTGCATTGTGCTAAAGGAAAATTGCTAGCAGAATTACAAGAAAATATGGTGTTATCAGGTGAGGTGGGAGGAAGTGCAGTGTACTTTCCTGCTTTTTAAATGTCATACTTCTGGGCACCAATTTATCTGACTTATATTCTATCGCCACAAATAGCCAGTGAGGATAACCGGGTCATTTTTCACAATGAAGGTACTTTCTGAACTGCTATTGTAGCTCCATAATGATCATACAGATCTATTTATTATGCATTAATATTTTCTCACTAACTAACCCCTTGCTTTTGGCAATGCAGATGAATGGGTATTCGCCAGGGCAAGATATTCAAGATATTCATCAGGGCAGACCATTTAATTCACAACAAATGTGGGTTGTGGGCCAGAGAGAAAAAAGGAACTAATGAACAGAAGAATGCTGGGTGAAAGAGAACTCAGTACAGAAAATTAAGAAATCTTTGTTCTGCTTCTAATTTGCTATTGTTCCAGCTCTTCACAGTGGCTTAATGGCAGTATTGAAGGTGGCAACAAGATTGCATTGCCACATAAAATAGATATTTGGAACTGCTGTTTTAACTGTTTTAAAACTGGATTCTGGGATTGTTTTCAGATGGCTTTTAGGAGTTTTTAGAGCATATTAATGTGTTTAAAACATTTTTATTTCTGTATTACTTTAATTGGGGATGTTTTGTTCATTCCTTTGGGACCCCTTGTGGGCTGGGAGTCAATACAGAAATGCTATAAAATAAATAAATGAATAAATAAATAGTAATGAAGACAAAAGGGAAGCATTCCTCTCCTGGTTCTTCTAACTTCCAGTTTGCTGTGAAATGTATTTGTGTGTGTGTGTGTGAGAGAGAGAGAGAGAGAGAGAGCGCATGCACACACTATTGCAAAATTCACCTAGGTATAGCTATCCCATTTTATGGAACAAAGGAAGCCTCCTCTTTGTCAGCAGTGGAGGCACAAAATAGAAACCTTTTTTGTTCCTGTATTTGATAGCCAAAGCCAAAAAACCCAAATGGACAAGTGGAAGATATCCACATTCAATGTGACTTCCTTGGTGTTCTGTTCACTTTATTATAGTGCTTAAAGTCAGATAATAAAGAGTGGGAGGACATCTCTACAATCAGGAATGATGTAGGACAGGAACACTGTTTACTGTTTATTGGGTTCTTTATATCCCACCTTTTCTCTGACTGTATCTCCTCTATGCTCCTCCTGTGGAATTCTGGGTTTGCAATTTGTAAAGTACTTTGATTTCTTCACCAGAGAGACCTTTGCTTTATACTCTTCAGTATTTCATAGATGAAACCTGGGACATGTATGGCCTAATAACATCAGTGTATGGTTAAGATGGCAAAAGTTATCAGTAAGGAAGAACACACAGACTCAAAGAGGCTGCAGCAGCTTACTTTTGTTGAATACTACAGGGAGAGTCAACAAGTCACTTCCTTCTCTCCTTTCACCATTAGTGAGTTAATTGAATGCAAACTACCTTGCAATTTGAACTCAGTTTGCAGCAGCTGAAGTAAGGTGAGGGAGAAAGTGGGAAGAGGAGAGAAGATCTGGAACAGAGGTAGGCAACCTGCGGCCTGCGGGCCAGATGCGGCCCGGCGAGGCCTTGGGACCAGCCCCAGCCCGGTCCTGCCACCGATTGCCACCGGGGCCTTTGGCCTCTCGCGCACAGGGGCAAGGGGGGCAATTGTCTATAGATGCCTCAGAAATATGCATTTATATTAACATTTTTTTAAAAAACAGCAAATTTTTTTGCGTGTCCTCCACTTTTTTTTAAAAAAATGTCCACCATTTGAAAATGTTGTCCTACATTTGTCCTGGTTTATTTATTTATTTAATTTTTTAAAAAAATTATTTAATTATTTATTTTTTGGCTTCGGCCCCCCAGTTGTCTGTGGGACAGCAACCCGGCCCCTGGCTCAAAAAGGTTGCCTACCCCTGATCTGGAACATGTTAAAAGCAGCTGGGAAAAAATAGAACAATTAAAGTAGTAATAGAGCCTTTCCCTGCCAAATAAGCATAGTTGGTCCCTAAGTTTCAAGGCTCAACCTATTTACAACAGTGACCAGATCTGCCATCTCTAAGAAAGCCTGGTGCTATGGCTCCAACCTCAGTTACGCTAATGCAGTCATCACACAGCAGTAATCTGACCCTACCATAGGAGCAGAACTTCGAAAATTACATTTAAACATAAATGTTTACATTTAAAATCCCAATCCCCATATGTAGTTACTCTTATAGGTACATTTCTAAAAATAAATTTTGATTTTCTCAGTTCTCAACCATAACTCATATAATTTTCAAGTTACTTTTAAATCCTTGAGCGTGCATCTGAAAGTAGTAGCATGGGACAAAGCACAAGGCAGTACTTGAACCATCTGATAGCCCGCCTTATAGATTCATCCCTGAAGTGATTAGGTAAAATTGGACTACCAAGACTTCTATATATTTTAGCTCTCTCAGGAATTATCAGTTAGAAGTGGACTAAATGAGCACAAGAAAGACTGAGACATCTTTTGTAGTTTAACCCTCCCAAGAGTAACTAAGGGGTCAATAAGCCTATAGAAAATATCAAAAATTACCTGTTCTTTTTGTTTTGATCACACCTGCATACTTACAGGTTTTCCTAATCCTCCATCTACACCTTTCTGGAAATATGATGTTTTCATTCCTCCCACTGATCATAAGTCACATCCAGTGTCATGTTATTGTACTTTAAAAGTGCTTCAATTATATACACTAGTCAAGCATTTTGATCATTTCATTTTAGTGCTAACATTCCTCTTTTCCTCACTTGATCTCTGTTGAATCTGTGTCCTGGAAACAATAGCTGTACTTGCTTGGCAGCAACTATTTTTGCTAGTACCAAGACATCAAGAACACACAAGCAAGTAACAGATCAGTATGAAGTCAGATGCTTTCACAACTGTAATCTATAGTTTTCTGTCAGTTTTTCGGGCTATGTGGCCATGTTCTGGAAGAGTTTATTCCTGCCGTTTTGCCAGCACCAGAGGATGCTGGCATGAGAGTGAATGGAGTGTGTATGTGTGTGTGTATTCACACACACTGCAGCATTCTCTGAAGAAGCCAGCCACAGATGCTGGTGAAACATCAGGAATAAACTCTCCCAGAACACGGACATATAGCCCGAAAACCTCACAAAAAACTACATAATGGATCCTTTTCATTTTGTAACGTACTGGGTTAAAAATAAACTCACTTTGGGAGTGGGAATAAAATGTTTTCAGTAATACCAGGAGTTCACTGGAAATAAATTGAAAAAAGCCATTCAGGATATCAGGAATGGGAACAGGAACAGAATTTGGCATTTTCGAGAGATTTTTTTAGCTGTCTTGAAGCAGCTTAAGATTGCATGCAATATATCCTATGCACACTTACTTAGTAATATGCTACCAAGAGTAAGGAGGGGACTTCTAAGTAGACATTATGACTGTCAGAGTGTTCACTGCCAAGGCAGATAGAATGGTAATAGAAAGAGAGATGTAATTTCCCCTTTCCCCTGAATGTGACCTGCATCTAAAGTAGCTTCTCCTTAACAACCAGAACTTGAGGTTTATAAAAGTAATTAATTCTAGTTACATTTCCAAGCCCTGTCAGTTACATTTAAGATGGCAACTTTTAAAAAGTAACTCTTTACCATATCTCAAGCATGTTTTCAAAAATCACATCTGAATACAAGAGGCCACTGCCCTGTGGCACAAACCACACTACTTCCATCCGCCTTATCCTTATTTGAAAACCCACAACAGACCAGAAGATGATACTACAAGATACCACTTGAACTATCTAATATTCCTCATCCACTGTTTAGTGGGTCCACACCCCTTTATCTATTGAAGTGATTTAAAAATTACAGTTACTCTACATTACAATCATAATCTAAAGTACTTACATCTTCACTCTTGGCAGGGGGAGGCATTTACTGCAATTAACTTGTTGTTTATAAGAAGATAGTCCCAGGCTCTCCTACCAACAACCAATTAAGCTTGTTTAATATAGAAATATCATCATCCCTAGGCAGAAACACAAAGACAACCTAGAGAAAAAGAGAAGCAGAAACTAGTGTTCATGCTTCTGCAATAGAAGAATAGTCAAATCATTTCTGATATGCTTTGCCATCTGTTTCATCATGCAAATGTGCAAAAAATACCTTCACAGGTGATTAGGACATTATTTGTACCTGTAACAATCTGCATTTATAACACATTTCCTCAGCCAGGCTTGTTCTGCTATCAGCAAGGATGGCAACAGAGGCTAGATCTTCAACTGAAGTGAGCACATGTGGCTACATCACCGAAAACCACAGAGAACTATGCTAAATTACATCTGCTGCAGAGCAAATGTAGATCTTAATTCACTCCTCTGCATGGAAGTAATTGAAAGATTAACTCTCAGACTGCTGCTTCTGCCATTATTTGGGAAAGGCAGCATCATCTGAGGCATGCATTTGAACAAATGCAGGTCATCCCCTGGATGTGATCAATTCTGGCTTCCTCTGTCCTGTCCCTGATGCCATTAATTTCAAAATAGGGTACTTTGGCATAAATTGTTTGGACTTTTTCCAGACCCATTCTTTTTATTTACAAATTAAGGTTTTCCTACATACATAGAGAGTCCCCTTGTGCATGCAGAAACCCAAATGTTATCTCTAGATGGCTTTATTTCATTGCATACTGATAAATACCAGACTGTCAAGTTGAGTATAAAAAGAATGGTGTTGGTGTCATCTGCTGGAGGAGGATGCTGAGGATGGCTATTCTTATTTTAAATTATTGTCTGGCAGTACAGAGCTGGGTAGAAATTTTTCAGAAGATGTTTTTGTTTCTGACAATATATCTGAGGGTTGTTGTTTGTATATTTTTAACATCTTCCTGCTCCTAAAAGAAGTTGGAGGTGGTGGTGGTTTTATTTATTTGTATTCTTCCTTTCCCCCAGCGATGGGACTCAAGGCAGCTTGCAAATGTTTAAAACCAGCATGGATTAAAATCATACAAAAACATCAGTAAAAATATGTATATAAAATTATTATTAAAAATATTAATCTATGGTGTTAAAACCATTTAAAATGAATGAAAAATTAGAATTTTATCAATCAATAAAACATCACCCCATTAAAGGCTCCTTACACTCACTTAATAAGCCTGACAGCATATGAAAGTCTTTATCTGTCAACAGAAGTAGACAGTAGTTAAGCGCTCTTGATGCCATCAATTCTCTGCCTTACCCTATGAATGATTGTATTTGTATAATTGTATTACTTGTTTTTATCTATTTTTATGAGATGTTTTTAATAGTTTATAGTCTGTAAACCATTTTGATCTAGGGAAAAATGGTATACAAATAAATTTATTATTATTATTATTATTATTATTATTATTATTATTATTATTATTATTATTATTATTATTATTATTGACAAAATAGATAGAGTAGAAGCAAAAGTAAAGGAAGACAGAAATAGAGTCAGAACCCTGAATGCAACTATTCAACTCTGTGCTGGGACAAAAAGTGCTACTATAACAATCAAGGCAGAGGAACAGAAGACCACAATTAAAAAATGATAGAAAAAGAGATTTCTTCCACAAGATCTAGGAAATCAAAAGGAAATTTAAACCAAGAGTTGGGATGCTCCATAGCCAGCAGAGATATACTCTGCATGATTGTGAAGAAATAGAAAGATTATGGAAATAATGCACTGAAGAACTATATAAAAGGGATGAAAGGTTGAAAGGTTAATTCAAGGAACAGCCCTTTGAAGATAGACCAACAATTTAAGAAAATGAAGTAGAAGCTGTACTCAATGCACTGGGGAGAAAAAGGTCACAAGGATTAGACGGCATACCAATAGAGCTCCTTCACATTACATAGACGGGATCTACTGTAGTTCTAACTAAAATCTGTCAATAGATATAAAAAACAAAAGAACGGTCCACAGATTGGAAATGCTCAATATACATTCCAATCCACAAGAAAAGGGACACCAGGGATTCTTGTAACCACAGGATCACTGTGTTAATTTTCAATGCAAGTAAAGTGATGCTCCAAATTCTACAACAAAGACTTTTACCATCAAAGGAGCAAGAAATGCCAAATGTCCTAGCTAGGTTCAGAAGAGGCACTAAGGATCATATTGCCAATTAACTGGTCCACATACTTGCCAACATACTTGCTCCACTGGATTATGGAGTGCACCACAGAATTTCAGAAGAAAATCAGCCTGTGTTTTATAGATAATAGCAACATCTTTGATTATGTAGATTGTGCATTAATGTGCATTATTCTTAAAAAATTGGGTGTACCAGAATATTTGATTAACCTAATATGTAACCTGTACTCAGGGCAAGAGGCTACTATCAGGACAGAATACAGAGAAATGGAATGGTTTCTAGTTAGCAAGCAGGTCAGGCAAGTCTGCATTTTAACACCCTATCTGTTTAACTTGAATGCTGAACACATCATATATAAGGCTGGCTTACACTTTGAGGGAGGAGGGGTAAAAATTGAAGAAAATAACATCAACAGTTTAAGATATCATACTACTAGCAGAAAATAGCAAACACTTGGAATGATTACTGAAGAAAGTCAAATAAGGAAGTACAAAGGCAGGATTAAAGCTCAACATTAACAAAAATAGTGACCACAGATTATTTGCTTAATTTTTCAGTAGACAATGAAGCCGTTTAGATAGTGAAAGGTGCCATTGCTCAGCTATTAATCAGAATGGGGACTGCAGTCAAGAAATCAGATGACTAGAAGTTGGAAGGGCAGCTATGAAAGAACTAGATAAGATCCTATAAAGATATATAATTAAATACAAAAGTTAGGGTTGCCTATGCCATTGTATTTCCAATTTCTATGTATGGTTGTGAAAGCTGGACAGTGAAGAAAGCTTATAAGAAGTAAATCAACATATTTGGAATATGGTGCTAAGAAGGTTCTATGGATACCAGGGACTGCAAAAAGACAAATAAATAGGTCCTAGAACAAATCAAGCCTTAATTCTCTCTAGAAGCCAAGATTACTAAACTGAAACTGTTGTACTTCAACCATGTCCCTGAGTCTGCAAGACCTGAGCAGGGCTGTTGGTAACAGGGAAGATTATCACACCAGGCAGAAGCACTGATAAATCAGCTCTCAAACGTTAAGTGTGTGAGTGTGAAAGCCTGGTGTGCTTCCTCAACGGGAATTGTTGGCTCCCGTCCCTGAATCATTTGGGGGGAGGGAATTTCCTCTGAATGCAAAGTTTTCATTCAGAGGAAATTCCCTCTTCCTGAACGATTCAGTGATGCTAGATGGAGATGATGTTTCCCTGACGTTGAAGAAGTGTGCCAAGCTTTCACACATGCATGCTTTCTCAATGTTTAAGAGATTATTTACCAGTGCTTCTACCTGGTGTAATAATCTTCAGGATGATGTGAAGGTGCCTCATTCATAGGAACATCATAAGTCAAAGTCAACTTGATAGCAGTTAACAAGAACAGCAGCAACAGAATTAGATACCTGAAATAGAAAATAAAAGTCTGGTTGGTTATTTCTAAACAGTAAAAAATTTGAGTTTCCCATGTTTAGAAAGATAAATCCAGGATGTTCCATGTGTTGTAAGCACAAACTGATACTCAGAGACCTCTACTGATTGTCTTTTAACTTCCTACAGATGCGTTGCTCTCTACATTTACTTTGAATTGTGCTCTGGGCAAAACTGAGGAGCAAACAGCACAAACCAATCCAGCATGTTTTCCAAGTCCAACTCCAGCAGTTCTCCTTCTCCCTTTTGTAGCAAATCCAAGCCTGCATCCTAGGGTTCCTTTTGTTGCATGGATGTGGTTATAGCAACCATTGCAGCTGTTTTTCAAACAGTATTTCACAGGCAAAAGCCAAGCTGCACACATACCCAGAATATGAATGGAAACCAATTCAAGCCTGAACTGTAAACATATGCCATATACTTGGAGCTACTCTTCAGTATGCATGTGTGTATATTTGTATGTATATAAATTAGACAATTTAAAACAAACTCTGGGAAGATGCCACAGATTAATTAGCAAATAAAACAAGTGGAAAGTAGCTCAGCCTATGGTTTTGGATATGAATAACATCCTCGTTATACTTTTATGTTGCATATGCTCCTAAAATATTCTTAGGAAGAGCATAAGGGCTCAGCTGTTCAGTAACTACCATCATAATAAGTGTGAGGGGAAATTAGGGAAAGAGCCATGCTTCAGCAGAAGCTGAGAAGACACCACAGATTAAGACATTTCCTCTTTCTGAGGGAGATGTGCTTATGGTTCACCTAGCATAAAGGATAATGTCCAGCAATAATTTTCTTACAAGAATTTAGATCTTACTCTGGCTGAGGGCAAAATGCAGTTGTTCACATTCTTATAGCTTTATGAGGAAGCATGAGTTTAGACTGGAACATGGGAACCAAGAGTATAGACTAGATCAGTCATGTTGTAAGCATTGCCACATCTAACATCCACATCTGACCTGAGCCAAGCACTGGATTCAATTTCCCCCCAAAGGGATCACCATGGAGGAGGCTGGCCTCATTTTTCAAAGAACAAAAACAAAACTATTTTTAGTTTTTGTGTGGGTTTTTCAGGCTACGTGGCCATGTTCTATAAGAACTCCTATAGAACATGGCCACATAGCCCAAAAAAACCCACAAAAAACTATGCATGCCAGCCATGAAAACCTTCAACTGCACATCAAAACTATTTTTCATACAGTTAGTATGAAGAGAACTTAGAAAGTTACTTTCAAAAAAGCATTTAGAGTTATGCTCTCTCTCTCTCCCAATGAAGGATCTTGGCTAGTTACATTTGTTACATGTAATAGTAACTTTGCTTATGTGTTATTCAAAAGTAACTTGTGTAGTTACTTTTAGTTACTTATTGGAAAACATGAAAGTTGTCCATTGTGCTTGCTTATGGCACCAGACACAGCTAAGCAACTGAGGCCACACCCCATGCTACAAGTAGAAAAACAACTAAAAACTGTTAGAGTTACATCACATAAGGCATCATTGATGGGATACATACCTCCATTTTGTAGCGTGGTGGCAGTGGCAGTGGCAGTAGGGTTAGGGAGCATGCACCATTCACACGCTCCCTAACCCTAGTACGTACTAGGCTAACCCTAGTACGTACTGGGAGCGAAAAATGGCGGCGCCCTGTCTACATGGGTGCCACCATTTTGACGTGATGGACGCCTAGTGTCCGCACGTCCCAGCACGCTTGTGACGCCACAAGTGCACCATTGGCACATTGCGGCATCACAAGCACACCACAAAAAGAACCCACTTTTTGCAGGTTCTTTTTGTTCCGTGACAGAGCCACACGGTTTGGCAGCTGTTTGGTCTGTATCCTGCCATTGTTACATATGTATTAAAATTTAGCTTTCCTTCACTATTGTAGAAAGGAATTCATTATAAGTAAATCGTTATTGGTTCCATTCAAGTGCTTCACAGTGCATCTGGGCCTTGGCTTTCTAAGGGAATGAAGTTGACAGCTGAGATAGCAGCTATTTTTGCCAGCATTTCTCATCCCAGAGCCAGAGTCCACTTCCAATGCCACTGTGTAGGACATAATCCTCTGGTAAGCTTTTGTTGTTGTTGTTGCAGGGAGGATCACCATTTGTCTACATTGAGAATCCAAACAACTGATCTGTTCATCACTAGCCAGATTTATAGCCAAAACTGTTACAAGTTCCTGAAACAATTCCAATGGCAATGAATCAAACACAGAAATATTAGGATCTTTGGCAGAGTCATAGCATACACTTGGTAGACTGCATGTGATGAATGATCGAAAGGCTGGACAGCCATCTGTCAGGGAGGTTTTTCCCATACCACCAGCAGGTTGGACTAGATGAAATTTGAAATCCCTTCCAACTCTACAGTTCTATGATTTGGTCTTTGACCTCAGGCAGCAAAATGCCTTGGGCCAGACCTAATCTTATCCCCACCCATGGTCCCATTGCCATGAATAAGAGTTTTCCATAAACCACTTGGCTAGTAGCCCTCACAAGTAGGGAGTTTGTCTGGATTGCTATAAATGACTGCATTTTAAAAAGGAATGATGCAGCAGGGAGTTCTATAACAGCCCTGCAACTCTGAACTTAGTTCTTTTCCAGGTAAACGGGAAACTTCTACATTTTTATGCATCTCACATAAAATGGTGAGGTGGTGGTAGAAGCTCCCTTCCTCCCACTCCTCAAAGCAAATCACAGCAGGGAAGGTTCACAGTAACTAGCTTGTGATGGCCATGACAGCCCTATTTGTGTTGTTAAACAGTACATAATTAAAAGTCTATACACCCTGATCATAATAAAATCTGTGTAACTAGTCACAGCCTCTCCCTTGGAATTCCTGAGAGGAAACCTCACTTAAAACTTTGCTTGGCTTGATTTGCAGGCAAAACAAAACAAAAGAACCCCACCCTGGAATATAAATTTTTCACTGTTCTATCAAAGCTGTAGATTAGCATCCATAGCAAAGTTCAGTTTAAGGTTATCTAGCTTGCTTGGTAAGCTAGGGAGTACTATGTAGAGGAGATAAATGGCCATTTACCTCCACAGGTTGTCTGTAGTACACTGTGCAGAAATGAGCTTAGTTCCTTGGAGAACATCTGTCATATCAAAGAGGAAAGAATACCTTATTAGGCTGTACCCATTTCGTAATGAACACAAGTGGCAAACCTCTGGAGATCAGAGCCGTTCACTTTTAAAGTTCTGAGAATACTTTTAAAGGAAGTAAGGTAACTATTTTTGGAGAGCAAATGCAATCAATGATGAAGTGTGCCTCTTGTTTTGCACGGTCGCAAAACATAACCCCACAATATCTATCTATCCACCCATCTATCCATCCATCCATCACTTTATCTGTACCCCAGAGCGGGACTGAATATAGCTTGCAAAAGCCAGAAAATTACAGAAAAAACATATATAGTTAAAAATACACAAAAGTTGAGATTAAAACAGTATTAAACTAATAACAGAATTAAAACCATTTAAAATACTGTATTACATTAAAACAAAAATTAAAATCAGTACAGCAATATTAAAAAGCCCTTCTCTTGTTAAGAATCAATTCCCAAAGGCTTGATGGAATAGAAAGGCTTTCACCTTTCACAAAAAAGGCAGCTAAGAAGGAGCCATCCTAATATTCCTAAAGTGGGAGTTCCAAAGTCTGGGAGTAGCCATAGAGAAGGTTGTCCTTGCCTCCATTCCCATCAAATGTGCCCCTGAAAGTGGCGGGAGAAAGAAAGGTGCATCTTCTCAAAACCTGAGAGATCAAATAGATCATATGGTAAGATATGATCCTTCAGAAGCGTGTTGGCACTGGGGGAGGGTGACTTGTACCAAACTAGTGCTAACAAAGCCATGCAGTGAGGTTTTGCATGACACTCAGTTTTCCTATCTTGGAAATGGAATAAATGAACACAGAGATGTAGAAACACAGAGATGTAGAAACAATAGACCTTCCTGTTTTTAAGATGAAAGTGGCTACAGGGAACAAGAGGTAGGTTAACCAAAATTGCTTAAGGCAATGTGTGTGTGTGTACCTTCAAGTCACCTATTGACTTAAGGCAACCCCATGAATTTCATAGGGTTTTCTTAGGCAAGGAAGACTCAGAGGTGGGTTTGCCAGTTCATTCCTCTGAAATATAGCCTACAGCACCTGTTATTCATTGATAGTCTCCCATCCAAGTACTAACAAGGGCTGATCAGATGGGATCTAGTACTTTGGATTTATATGAGCCCTGCCTTAAGGCAATATAGAATATTAAAAGATTCTATTTAATATTTAAAAGATTAAAACAGAATCAACAAGACAGGCTAGGAATGGATAGAATATTTGTTATTATATGTTTCTTTGCAGAGTGATGGATTTTTCCCAGAAACCTCTCTAAGAAGAAAAGTGCAGGAGCTAAGATTCTTCCATTTTTTCTATACAAAAATATAGGCGGGTTACAGACGGGCAGGGGAGGACGTCTTGGAGGTGTATTCAGCTGAATGCGGAGCCTCCAGACTTCAGGTGTTGGGGCTTCCACACGGGGGGCAATGAAGACGCCTCACCTGGGTCCGTTTCGGACCCGCAGTTTCCATACCGCCGCCTCGGAGGACGCCGCAAAAAGAGAGGCAGCTTCCGCATGGGCGGCCCAAACCGCGGCTTTTTTTTTCTTTTGCCGGCTGGCGGATGCGCAGCTGCGCAGCTACAGTGCTAAGCAGCGGCTGAAAGCCTATGTGCGCATTTAAAGCGCCTAAGCCCCTTTAAAACTTTCCCCCCCGCTCTGCCCAAGAACAATGGTGGTCTCCTGCCAGCTGGTGATCAGCTGGTGTTGGCATCCTTGTCCACTTGCACGTTGCCAATGTCACCAGCATCATGGATGCCTCCTCTCCTTTGGTCCCCGCGCTCCTGCTGAATCTGCAATGCAGCCACAGCTGTCGCTGCTGCCACCGCTGGTCCCCCTGCCATCCCCATCACCTCCCTTGTACATATGTAAATATTTACAGTTTTAGCGTTTTTTATTGATAGGTGAAAATGGCACAGGAATGTGTGTAGGGGTTCACTTTAAAGTCCAAACTTCCAAGCAGCGCATGCGTACATGTTGCGTTAGGGGTTAGGGTTAGGGTTACGAGTCTTAAAATGCGCGTGCAGCTGTGCCGCACCTTCCACAGCTGCATGGCAGCGGACGTTGCAATTAAAGCTGACTGCAAACTGGCGCATGTTCCAAGACCCAACTCACTATGCGACGGAGCTTTTAAATGGGCAACTTAAATTAGCGGCGTAGCAATTCTGGTGTACCGGTGCAGCAGCTCTCATGGGCTTCTTCCACTCTCGATATGTTGTCAGCATTCAGGTAGGACTGCTCCAGTTTCTGCAAAATGTTTGGCTGGGACCATATAGCTAGGAGTCAGCCGTCTCAGTATGAGACCAAGACGTCCCCCGGCCTTTTTTCGGGTGCTGGTGGCATGGCTGTGCCATCCTGCCTGGTGGCAAAGGGGAGCCGCCACACAGCTGTGCCAGGAGCAGCCGAACGTGCCCGTTCCCAGGTGAAAATGGCGCAGGAATGTGTGTAGGGGTCACTTTAAATTCCAAACTTTCCCTTATCACTTTCACAACCCAAAACATCCGCCGGCAAAAGTTACAACTTCCCGCGGTTCTAGCAAACGCATGCGCACAAGTGGCTCTAGGGTTAGGGTTACGAGGCTAAAATGCGCCGCAGCTGTGCCGCAGCTTCCACAGCTGCATGGCAGCGGACGTTGCATTAAAGCTTGACTGCAAACCACGCATGTCCCTGGACCCCGACCCATTATGCGACGCAGCTGAAACGGAGCTTTTAAACCGGCAACTTATATTTGCGGCGTAGAATTCTGACATATCGGTGCAGCAGCTTACATACGAGCTGCGCACGTACGCCGCAAATCAAAAAGAAGCGGGGAAAAGCAGCACCTTTTTAATGCCGCTTCTTCCCGTTGGGGCGTGCAGGGGGCGTGGTTCATGACGGCATTCAGGTAAAGCCGTCTGAAGGCTCTACTCATGACGTCATGAGTACATCCCTTTTTGCCAGTCTGTAACCCGCACAGTTTTTCTTTATTATTGTATTTTTAAAAATAGCATCAAGCATATTCTGTGCTAAAGTGTTTCTTCTTCAGGAAGCAGTTTGTTTTCCCTCATAATGTTACTTTTTGTGCCAAAGAATATGTTTTTTTGTCAGAAAAAATATATGTATTTCTACATAGAATAACTATCCAAAAACCTATCCAAGTGAGACATTGAGAGATCTTCTTCAATAATCTTTATATTCTCCTTTAGAGGAGAGAATATTATGGAAACTATTCATCCTTGCCTACAAGAAAGAACAATGGGAGATTTGGCTGCAGCATTAAGATCTATATTGAGGCACCACATTGGAGAAGAAACTTGGAAGAAGATTCTATACTAGGTTCCTGGCTATTTCAGGGTCCACATCGAAGTGCTGGTACTCACCAAAAAGGCCAGGCTATTAAATGATCATCTGCTCCTATATAGATCTGCTCACAACCTTCAGAGGTGCTCCTATGGGTGCCTCCATCAAATGAGATGAAGCAGGTGGCTACAAGAAAATGATATTTTCACTACTGTCTATGGAAAGACTTCAACGGATGAATAAACTGTGTGCTTAAATGATTGTTTGTTCAGCACTAGAAAGAATTTTTGTTTTCCCTGGCAGTTTAACCATTAAAAAAGCAGTGTTTAGATTATGCATATGACTATGTACATTTATGATCATGCACTGCTACTGGTTTTTCTTTGGTTTCATTCAGGAGTTTTAAATATATGAAGTTCTTAACAAGGCTCCATTATGTTTTTAATACTGCATAGTTTGTAAGATTTATTTGTGAACTGCTATTGAGCAGTAGAGAAGTGTGATAAAAAAAAAAACAGATAACTTAGCAAAGATGTACCGATCATGCCGGCACTCCTGTTGTGTCTTCTCCTGCTGCGTTCTTCATGCTTTCAGCTTAGAAGACTAGAGGGAAGCTTTTTATATGTTTTCTTTGCACATCAGTGTTTCTCTGTGTCGTACTTCACATTTGCAAACTTGCCAGAAAGGATGGCAATGCTGATTCAAATCTAATTAACGAATGATGAATCAATACTGTGCTAGGATTTGGCAAAATAAGTGATTTGGGTTTTTGTTGTTGTTCTTTTGGCAAACCCTCAGAAACTATGGAACTATGTGATATCCTTTAAACAAAGCATGTTGTATCTCCACCTTCATTGGTTTTTTTTCACAGAATCCTGGAATCCAGAACAGAAACACCAATCAAAAGGGACAATTCTATTAGGTGAGACAAAGAACCTAACTGTGTTACCTGACAGAAGACAGCACTGGAAGGTGTGCAAAAGTTCCTTCTCTCTCCTTGTACAGTTTGTCAGTGGCCTTTGCTGACCTTATTTGCCTTATTATCAGCTGTAAATCCTTCTGAAAAGTGAAAAAAGAAGCCAACAAAGCTAGATTTATTATATTTTTTACAGGCTGGAGAATAGAGAAATGTTGAAGACAACAAAGAGATGCAAGGCAAATTCGGAGTATTGGGAATTAAACCATCAGTGATTTTTGAGCCCTTCTCACTCATCCCCAACTACTGTACTGCAATCTATTGTGTGAATTTCTACTTTCTGATCTCCATACCAGACTACAAACATACAGTTTGTATAGCGGGTAGTTTGTTTACTACGCTCAACCATTTTAGATTCAACATAAAGCTTTTTCCTCTCTGCCAAAACACAATTACTTTAAATATACTTTCTTATTGGTACTTTCTGTACCATTCAGTTTGCCTCTCCATGAAATTCATAAGCCCTGAGGCTACCAGATTATAGTTCATCCTGTAATATCTGTGACAGAACAAAAATTTTAAAAGACCTGATAATTAAAAGTGATACATTTTCAGGGACAGTCTTGCTATGCAAGAGGAAAACACATTTTAAAAGATAGGTTTTTCTCAAATGTGGCCAGCAATTAGTTGGCAACTTTTAACTTTAAAAAGAACCCACTTTATGGGGACACTTGCTCCTTTTCCATTTATGGCAATAGAAGTCTGCAGTTTAGTCTGCATCCCCTGCAGGAAAAGAAAGGCTGTTGATATTCTGATGAGGAACAACCTATTTAGGAATTATGAAGCAAATGTTGTACATAGATTTAAATTCAGATGCAGTATAAGGTCAGACTTGAATTGTATGTGTAATATGTTTGTCAGGCAAGCCATGTGTATGACTGACAGCTCTTAACTTACTTGCCACGGGCTGTTTTGTGCAGCTGGGAATATCTGCCTTTTTGGACTTAGTGATGTACACATAAAAACAAAAAAAAAAAATCTACCACAGAGTAATCTTGCAGAGTCAGATCAATCGAGGAAGGAATGATAACAGAGCCATGAAAAAAAGGCAAATTCCATGTTAGGGATCATTAGGAAAGAGGTTGAAAAATAAAACTGCCAAATTGAAATGCCTCTATACAAATCTGCAGTGCACCCATACTTGGAAGACAGTGTAGGGCATATACAGTTTCTACTTGCAAATTGCCACACCTTAAAAATGATATTATAGAACTGGAGAAAGTACAGGAAATACAAAACGAACTGCTCAGAAGGCTGGAGCAACTCTGCAGCAAGAAAAATCTGCAACAAAGGGTTTGGGAGATCTGAACCGACAGAATGAAATATTCGCCACCCTGTCATAATAGAAACAGACATGCAAAAATGTGTGGATAAACTAAGAGCCACTTTATTAACCTTTCATTTTCATCTGCAGCAGAGCTGCTTAGTTCTGTATATGCATGTATCATGTGTAACCATACCTCTTTTCCACCATATCAAGGTGAACAACCTCTGATGCAGAGGCAAGCTAATCAATCGAGTTTGTCTCAGTCAGTCTATTTTTCAGGAAACCTGAATGTTGGCTCTCCCCTCAAGACCAAGTTCTAAAAGCAAAAGCCAATCATGTTGAGTCCCAAAGTTTAAGCCTTTCCTATTCCCAAGTCCCACACTCCAATGGGAAAGTCCAAGAACTCTCTTTTACAAAAAGGTACATGTGGATGCTCACTGGTTATTCACCAAGATTTCAATTTTCTGCATTAACCTGCTGAAAGTGACCAAATGCTAAATATTACAATAAATATGAATTTAAATAAATAAATAACTTTGACATAGCCTAATTAAATTGTGTTCAAGTCAATAGTTCCCTTTAAAGCACCACCAAAATAAATTTTCCCATAGTACCATGGCATAATAACTTCTCCTGCCCATGAAAACTCCTAACCAGCTTCCAAAGACAATCAGCTGAAGACTGTACTAACCTTCAGAATGGCTGCATGAGCCAAGAAATGTTAACAGACAGTGGAAGTGGGACCCAACAGTGATTTATAAACCCCTCACTCCAAACCCTCCTGCCTGTTTCTGGCATTCTTTATTTTCTCTCCTTCTAGAAGGGCAAATACCCCACGGATACAAGAGGGGCATCGCTGTTTGGTAATGCAAGGTACAGGGCTGAGGTTCATACTATACAGCATTTGCTATCTCAAGAAGTCATGGTGGCTTCAATTTAGTCAGTTTTAAAATTAGACAAACCACACAGGATAACAAGGCCTAAATCCCAATGGCTACGGTAAGCCTCAGTATCAGAAGGATATTTCTGTGTCTCTATATCCTCATTACATTGGACAGCAAGTGGGCAGATGATGTTGCTCTCTGTTCTGCTGGCAGGTATTTTAGGCAACTGGCTGGTCCTTGTGAGAAATAAAATGCTAGACAAAACAGACAAATTTCAACAGAATTGTAGAAGAATGATGGTTGTTTTTTCTTTACCTAATCAATATTCCATGTTGTAGCTTGTGACAGCCGGAGAAAGTCAAATGGAACAGAGCTTTGGAAACCCATCTGGACCATTGTTTAGTCAACTAGAGATGGTATGAATTCAGTTTTGGTTGACTGTTGACAAGAATTTACCAAAATTTGTACATTTCTTCAATCAGGAGCAGCAAGAATTCAAAACATAAAAAACCTTTAAAAATATTGGAATCATTTTAAAAATTAAACATGGGTGAAACTCAAACCTGGTTCATCTATCCAGGCTCAGACATGGGTGCTTAAGGTTTAATATCTGGGTTTGAATTTTTGGTGCTGAATAAAGTTTGTTTGTTGTTTGTTGTTGTTGTTGTGCCCTCAAGTCATTTCCGACTTATGGTGACCCTAAGTGTCATGCAGTTTTCTTGACAAGATTTGTTCATCCATATTGTGTGCATAGGTGTTCTGAGCTCCATAGTGACATTGGTGCAGGAACAGTTTTTGGTGGACAGGGCTGGTTGGGTTGAACAAACCTCATCAGCATCTTCTTCCCTTTGTCATTGCCTTCCCTGAGGCTGACAGCATGTGACTTACCCAAGGTCACTCACTGGATTTCATGGCAAGCTGGGAACTGAATCCTGGTCTCCAGAGTCATAGCCCAACACTCAAGCCACTACATCCAACAGCGAGATCCCAGGGCAAACGGGATTTAAACATGATTTAACATGAAGAAAACTCAGAAATGCCCGAAGTTTATCACACAATGTTTGCAGTTAACAGTTAAAGCAGAGAAAACTGGCAGCTTTTTATTCTGAAATATCCCGAAAGTAAAAAGCTGCCGGTTTTCTCCACTTAACTCCTGTTTAACTTCACGTTATTTTGTTTTTGGAAGGAAGTTGGTATGATAAATTCCCCGAATTTGCAAGTTTTGTTTAATTTGAATTAACTTAAATCGTGTTTAACTCCCATTTGCCCGCGGGATCCGCTACTCTGTGATAAAACTGAGTTGCCACTTCATTTTCTGAGAAACTTCTCATTTTAGCAACACATGTACCAATCTAGCAGTATTAACACAGCTCAAGCTCATCCTTGGTTGATATACTGAGAGCTTAATGTTCACAAGAACAGCTCAGGTTTTGCCATATTCAAAAACTGGAGTGTGGAAAAGAGGGCAGTACTTTTAGGGCAGCTCTTGGGAATAATTTGTTTGTTGTTTTCTTTTAAAGGACTATCTCCTGCCACAGCTCAACAATTCAATACTGCTTGCCACGAGAGCATCTCTGTTCATTTTTCTGTCCTTGTTATTATTTAGGAAGCTCCAGTCCGGCCTTTCCCCTAAAAGAACGCTCAAGGCGGTCAGAGGCTTTCCTTCAGAGGGCACAGCTACAGGTGAAAGTTTCTGTCATGAATTTTTCAGAGATCCTAAGGCTTCCAAATGTCATGGGAGAGAATTCTCCTCATGTTAAATTCATAATAAATGAACACATGAGGTCATAATAGATAGATAAGTATAGGATATAGCCAGAGCTTGGAAACTTTACTTTGAGACTACAACAACCAGTGTCCAGTCCAAAACAGTGTCCCCCCCCCAAAAAAAAAGAATCTGCATACACTACACATGTGTGTGTCCTGTCAACAGCTTGAAAATCTGTCTATTTCTTCTATTGCAAGCATGCAGGGAAACCATGGAATTCACTTCACTCCTCTTAGGCCACATCCTTGGCTACTGGGTAGCTGTTACCATCATAGGGCACATTTTTATAGAGACCAGAGAAAAGGAGTACATGACTAAAAATATTCCAAAATGGTAAAAACAATAACAAACAACAACAGCACAGGTTTCTCAAGTGTCAGGAAAACTCTGATACACAGGCAAGAATCTGTGCAGTTCCAGACCTATCCTGAGCAAATATAAAATAAAATAAATAAAATCTATGGGTTTTCTATTTCTTGGACAGAACACAGCATTTTCTGAATAGAAAAAGTTTTTCCCCCCCATGTGCAAATATTGTTTCTGTGCAAAAAAAAAAATGTAATTGTTTTTCCTGCATGGAATAAGTTCCAAACTGTGAGAAGTCTTTGAATACTAATACTGACTTGTTCACAGTAAAATTTCTTTCTTCTCTAGCCTGTAGGAACACCGTTTATATACAGATTTACATCCCTGCACACTATACCTTAAAAACAAGAGAAGAGAAATTTGCTCACAGCTTTTGACAGTGGAAGACACTCCCTTGGAGCATGGTAGAGTCTCTTTCTTTGGAGGCCTTTAAACAGAGCTGGATAGCCATCTGTCAGGGGTGCTTTGATTGTGTCTTCCTGTATGGCAGGGGGTTGGATGGCCCTCGAGGACTCTTCCAGCTCTGTGATTCATGATTCTATCTGTTTTAGTACTAACTACCCTCCATTTTTCTCAATGTTTCTGATCTACTACTTCAGCAGTATTCTCTCCATGACCCACTATGCTTTCTTAAAGTTTTAGACCATCCTCCATTTTGAAATATAGCATGGCAAAAAAAAAAAGGAAGCAGATGTAAGAATAGATTTGACTAGAAATCCATATTGTGTGTGTATGTGACTGAGCTCCATAGTAACATGGGTGCAGGAGTGGGCACAGCAGGAGTTTTTTTGGTGGGCAGGGCTGGTTAGGTGCATG
>NC_056523.1:33496199-33521977 GCF_019175285.1 Sceloporus undulatus | reverse complement strand
TTAGGTGCATGAGCTCTCTGCACAAATAAGCAAGTATGATCAGGGGAAGGACTGGAGAGAGAGAAGAGAAAAAACAGTACAAATGAATACAGGGGAGGAGGGGGGGTAGCCTGATCTAATCCTTCACCTCTGATCTCATGACTACACATTTTCCTACATAAAAGATGAATAAAATACAGTTTATTTATTTCTCTATCATATGTGTGTGTGTACATTTAAAATTCCCTCACTCACTTATTGGGATGGCAAAGAGGTGAAGGGGATTGAATGGGGAGGCATCCAATCAGTGTGGAACCAATAGATTGACATGCAAACAATAAGGGCCATTGGCTGATAGGTTGATACCTTCTAGGACGGCGACAAGAAGCAAGTTTGCCAGGGAAAATGTATGGCCAGTTGTGCCGATGTCACATTGCTGTGTCTGTGGGTGTGTGGACTTAATGGGGTCACTGTGGATTCAAAAAAGTGTGTGGTGAAGCCTTTTTTCCTTAGTGTGAACACAACCTGGGTCTGGAAAGAACACCCTCAATCAGCTATAGTGTAAAAGAGTTCCCATTTTTCATATCAGGCTTCTTGCAGGGATCCCACAAGCACCCAAACTCTACAGCAAGCACTGTACTTAATGTAAATTTGAGCAGAGATGCTGGACACCCCCTTATGAAGGGGGAACAGACCAATGTCTTCTTGAGCATTTTTAGATATTCAGACTCACAACAGCAGAGTCATACTAAGCTCAGAAACTCTGGGATGTGATAATAGTCTCATCAGTTTGTAAATCTTCCCCTCTGATTGTTATTTGACAGTGGGATAGATTCCCGTACAAGGTGGTGGACTCTTCCTTGTTGGAAATGTTTAAATGCAAGTTGGATGATCACTTTTTAAGGATGCTATAGTGAGGAATTCTTGCACTGGCAATGGGGTGGGCCGGATGGCCTTTGGGATCCTTTCCAACTCTCTGATTGTATGCTTCTATGGCTCAACCTCATGCACAACTACCCCTTTGCCACTGACTTTGGCAGAATCTAAAAATCTTGTTTTCTGTTTCCTTTTTTTCAAAATTCAGCATAGGAAACTGCAAGGGATATCCATATATCAACTTAGCATATCATCATCAGAGAGGAACATATTTACCTCATCTAAGGTTCTCTCGTCATATGCGTTATTGTCATTAAACATGTTTTCAATCTCTTCTAAATACCTTTTAATTAAAAAAGCAGAATACCTTATCATCCTTCTATGTACTCCTTTCTAAAAAATGGACTAGGGGATACATTCTCTGTGGATAGCAATCAATTTCTACAGTAAACATCACTTCATTGTGCAGTACAGTAGTTATCCCTGCTGCTTTTAATTAAATCCATGGTATGATTTGTCAGGTTTTTGACAAGAAAAGAAACCTTCAAGTGAATTTCAGTTGGGGTTTCAAGACATCTTTGCCTTTCAAGATATCCATCAGTAGCATTTCACAGTTATTGGGTTGGTGTGATAAAGGGCTCCTTTGATGTGTACATGGCACATAAAAGAGTGATATGAACCATGCTGTACCCAACCTATTTGTCATGGTCTATCAACTGAACATTCAAAGCTGCCTTATACCAAGACAGACCACCAATCCACCTGTGGCCATTGATCCAGCAATCCAGTGTGTTAGACCTAATGCTACCTTAAGGTTCCTACAGTGGAACAAAAAGTCAGGTTTTATCTGCTGCTCTGCTTTACTGGCACATGTAACACAGAATGCTCTGCATTCTTCTTGATCAAAGAAACTGCTGATCATGTTATTTGTCTCTACTGAGTACTATTAGGGTATGGAAGTCTTAAGGCCTGTGCCAAAACTCCCGTGGTCCCCCTGGCCTTGTGTCATCCTGTACAGATGATCTAGGCCATTAGCCCTGGGTTGGAACCGGACTATCCAAATGCTGATCCTGCAGTTATGAACCAATCCTGGCCCATAGCGGCCTTAGCCCATGGTAACAGTCTGCACACCACCTGCCTCCACCATTGCACCTTCTCAGAAGACTCCCTCCAAAACCTGTGATGTCGGATGGGGGTGTCTAGCCACATGGGTGTAGCCAGGTGCCCAGTTTCTGCCCTTATGGACTCCAATGGGGGGGTCTTCTGACAAGATACACAAGCAGAAGCAGGTGTGAGATTCATGGTGGCAGTGGGTCTATGGCATGGCAATGAACAGGTAATAATAATAATAATAATAATAATAATAATAATAATAATTTATTTGTATCCCGCTCCTCTGAGAACAATCGTAAACACCTGCTTGTCACTGTGCCAGGCCAGGGGCTGACCTGGGTCAGAACCAGGTGCAGAATAGCATGGGCTTGGAGCACAAGAAGAAGTCTTCTGTGAACAAGAAAGTAGCAGCTAAGGATGTAGCCCAAGTCTAGGAAAGCTTATACAACAACTTCTTTCACACAGACTCAAAGGTGCTACAAGATCCCTTTGCATACTTTTATTCCAGTCTTTGTAAATGTGGAACATCCTGGATATCCCTTTGAATTAAAGCAGGTGTAGAGAATGGGCTGAAGTCACGAAGCAGATGCAGAGGATAGGCTGGCTCTTAGAATGACAGAGCTGTACAGTAGGAAAGTACCATAAGAAACATGTAGTCCAACTTGTTGCCGGGCAGGAATGCACAAGTACTTCCAAAAGATTATTTAGGTCCTATCCTACGAAGCAGCAGAAAACAAATTTACTTCATCTTCTACATGGCAGCCTTTTAGATATTTAAAAATGGCTGATTTAGCATTTTATTATTATTTTTTATTGTGTTCCTTCTTTGCTCAGCTTTGCTCAGCTCTTCTTCACTGGGTTTCCAGATCAACTTGATCTTCCTATTCTTCACATATCCTGGCTTGTCTTGTGGTTGTACTGGCAGAAGGCATAAAATTTAGCTAAATGACTGTTTTTCAAGACTCAGTGTTAAATGTGTTAGTGGATAGATAATGTGTGCTTTTTAGGGTAGCCATGCATTTTACTTATTTTACAGAGGACGGTCCTTTATTTGATAGGTTCCCAAGTCCAGGTACAATATAATGGAGTACCACCAATATAAAATAGTGTTATACAATGATGTACCATAAAGAAGAGGGAACAGGAGGGGGCTCGTAACATAACGCCATAGTAACAGACTGAGAAAGAAGGAACGAGGAACCCAGAATTGTTTTTAAAGTGCAGGGCTCCAGAGAGACAAGAGGTCATTAAAGAACAAAACAGTTATTTAATGACCTCTTAAAAACACACACACACATAATACACTGCACTGAAATATCAACAATATTATATACACTGAAACAGTTAACAATGTGATTACCATAAATAAAAATATAAAATAATAACCGAAATATTACAAGCTTGATTAAAGCATATAACAAATGTATCAAGGAAAGGGATAGGAATGCTCTTACAAACACAAAGTCTACTTAGAAGTCTGTATGTGCCCAGTGTAGCATGTATGTGTCTGCGCCTGTATGACTTCAACTCGCCTGTCGATTTATGGAGACCCCATGAATTTCATAGGGTTTTCTTAGGGCAAAGAATCCTCAGAGGTGGTTTGGCCAGTTCCTTCCACTGAAATATAGTCTATAATACCTGGTATTTGTTGACAGTCTCCCACACAAGTACTAACCAGAGCTGACTCTGCTTAACTACCAAGATCACACAGGATTGGGTGTCTTTAGATTTCCATGTAAGTGTGCAGAGAACAGATTGCATGCAGCCTAAGCTACTCCTAATAGGGCTCAACTACAATAGCTTTTAAAACATTCTTATCCTTGTTCAATTTGGATTGAGGAGGCTGACTCACACAGGGTGACCTAACTTTCCTGATCATTCAAGGGCTCAGACCCCCAATCCTAGATCTGGGGAGTTTGAACCTTCTGCACCCCATTCCCAAGTTCATGGGTAGCTACACAAATCATCTGCTCAAAGTCAGTCTCACTATGAATGAGGCAGTGGTGAGATGTACTGTATTTTTCTTTAAATGTTGTAATTATTCTACATCTGCATTGCTATAATTTAGCATATGCAAATGTTATCCAAATCTCTGTCCTATGTCATCACCCTATTTCATAACCCTCTTTGAGTGATGCATTCTCTCTTCTTGGATGATGTGATAAGTTGTCGCCTTAGTATTTTTAGAGGTCTCTACAACAGAGGGGGGGGGGGCAGTCACAGCAAATAATAGCCATGAAATAGAGATAGCAAAGAGAAAAAGCAACAGAACGTGCTCCTTTTAAAAATAAACCTGAATGTTTACTTATGTAAGTGTGATGGGTGTCCTCCATGCCATTTGCAGAAGATCTGTCCCTTTAGAGCTCCTGGTTTTCATTTCCTGGTTGTTAAGAAGATATTTAAAATGGGCAAAGCAAACATTTCAGTCATGGGGTCAGGCCAGATGTTCCTTCATCTTTGTCTTACATCTATTTCACAATATTACTTTGTCTGTATAAACTAAAAGGCTGCAAACATTAGGTAATGAATTGGTCTGATTAATTCAATTAATTAATTGAACTGCTTTACATTTGCCTCTAATTAATTGCAAATTGTTTTTGTTAATTTAAGCTAATTATTTTAATATGGATTGGCTAAAACAATGCACATATTTCTGGTTCCTAAACTCTTGCTTAAGTGGTTACATGACTTAACATATGTTTAATTAGGAACATAGAAAATAATCTTCTATCCAGGTCTGGGTAAAGTAATTTTTGGAGGATGAAAACTCCAATAGTTTATAAAACTCTTGGGGTTATAGGATTGTGAAGAGATTTTGTTGATTCTGTCATATCAACACCATTTCTAACCTTTAAAGTTTGGTTCTAACCTTTAAAGCCCTACATGGCTTGGGTTCTGACTACTTGCGGGAACACCTACTTCCATATAATCCACCCCAAACACTTCGGTCCTCTGGGAAGAATCTACTACAACCTAAGAAGACCAGACTTTCAGCGGTGACCCAGAGGACCTTCTCATTAGCTGCTCCCAGGCTCTGGAACAACCTACCGGACAATATCCGCCATATCACCACCTTGGAAGCCTTTTAAAAGGCTATTAAGACGGATCTCTTCTGGCAGCCTTTCCAGACTAGGTTAGACCATTAGACTTGCCTTCCCCCCCCCCCTCTAATGATACTTCTGTTGTTCTGATATCAAAATTGATTGATACCATCTCCCCCCCTCATATCTTGTGCTGATCTGCCCGAAATTTTTGTGTATTCCTATTGGACAATTTAAATTTGGATGTTTAACCTCTTTTTATGGGTTGATCACTATTTTTACTGATCACTGATTGGGGGAGGGCTGGGGTTTTGGGGTTTTAAAATTGTAATTTTTAATTGTTTGATGTTTTAATTATACTGTTGGAATCCACTTTGGTTTCTTTCTGAAAAAGCGGAATACAAATAAACATTATTATTATTATTATTATTATTATTATTATTATTATTATTTCATCTGGCACAGATTTTCTGTAATCAAGACCTCAAAGTACTGAGAAGAACCCACCAGAAAGAATGAAGTATATGATGATTTGCAAAATGCTTTGGAGAGAAAATCACTCTAGATTCTGGCTAGATAATTAACACACCTACTTGCCCAATTTTGATAGATAAGTTTCAATTTGTTCAATTCTACACTGTGTACAGGTTGCTTGGATAACCAGGGCCAACCACTTGTTTGTTAGACTTGTGTCCACCCTCAATGATGAAAGTTTCTAGATGACATACCAACAGGGTGCAGAAATGCCTCTTTGGAAATGGCTTGTGCTCCAACTCCTTTTTTAAAAAAAAGCACATTTAAGTCCTCTCTTGGAGAGACTTTCACTGGACTCCAGGTTGGCCAGTTTCCAGTCTTCCTTTTTAAAAGTATGGTTTTAGAGTGAGTGGTGGCAACACAACTCCAAGCTTTTGTGGATGAAACTGAGGCGCGTTACAGACCGCCCAAAAGCGGGTGGTCTGCCGCCGTCGTCATTAGCTGCACCAAGAAGCCCCAGCAGCCAAACCGCGAGGCTTCCTGGCGCAGCTAAAAAGAAGCGCCGAAATGATGCTTCTTCTTCGGACCCAGAAGTGTCGCCGCGAGTCTCAAGTCACGCACTCGCAGCATCACTTCCGCCACGTGACGTCCAGACGCTATGCGTCCGAGATGTCAAAATGGCACCCCCCATGTGGATGGGGGCCGCCATTTAGTACATGCTCTGCACGTACTAGGGTCAGGGGCCGTGAGGAAGGTAAGACCCTTCCTAACTCTAGCACGCCCCTTCCTAACCATAGTACGCACAGAGCGCGTACTTTGTGCACGTCTGTAATGCACCTGAGTGCCTCTACCTATTCCAGTCTGGGTCCAGACCTAGCTATGGGGAGAAGCAGCCATGATGATAGTTGATTCTGTTGGTTCTGCTAGACCTCTCAGTGGCATTTAGTGCCATCGAGTATGACTCATGAGCCATTTGGCTGAAGCAAAGCTTGGAGGCATTGCTTTGCAGTGGTTTTGATCTTTTTTGTGCAAACATTCCCAGAAGGTGGTGCTGGGCAGCTGCTTTTCAACTTCAGAGTCCTTAACCAGTGTAGTTCCACAAAGTTCAGTACTCCACTATGCTTTTTGTCACCTACACTGAGCTAGCAGGGGAGTTCATGTGTAGTTCAAGAACTGGGATACCATCGTTATGCCGATGATACCCAGCTGTATCTCTCTTTTCACAACTGAGGATGTGGAAGCCCTGGGTCATTGCCTAGATCCAGTGAAGGTTGCATAATGGAGTGAACACACCAAGGTTTAGTCCAGATGAGACACAAGTTCTATGATTATATTATGATTATATTTATTTATATCCTGCTCTTTTCCCAAAACTGGGACCCAGAGCACCTCACAATATTAAAAGAAGAGTACAATTAAAAACATACAAACATGACACATTAAAATAGAATTAAATTATTACAACATTAAAATAGATTGCTCGTTAAAAGAATAAAACACTGTTTAAAAAGATTAAAGTGTTTAAAACACTTTAAAGCAATATAACACCCCAGCCTGGTCTTTTTAAAAAAAACTTTGTTTTAAAAGCCTTTCTGCATAAGGCCAACAATGAGGGAGTTCCAGAGTGTAGAAGCAGTCACTAAGAAGATCTTCTCTTGCACCCCACCAACCATGTTTGTGATAGTGGTGGGACTGAGAGAAGGGCCTCTCCTGAGGATCTCAGATCCCAGGCCAGCACATACAATGATCGGCCAAATAGCCTGAACTTGAGTCATATAGGGCTTTATAGGTCATAACCCACACTTGGAATTTTGCCCTAAAGTCTAATGCTTAGCAGGAAAGCCAACTTGTGATGGGGTTTACAAGCTGTTCTGGATAGGGTTCGACTCCCTCTGAAAGACCAAGGGCAGGTGCTCTTGGACTAAGTATTGTTCCTCAAAGGCCATATGGCTGCTGTGACCAGGGGTCCCTTTGCCTTGCTCTGGTTCATGTGTCAGCTACATGCTTTCCTAAGGAAGCAGATTTGGCCAAAGTGGTTCAAGCTTTAATTTCATCCTTATTAGTCTACTATAATGCAATCTACATGGAGCTACCCTTGAAAAATGCTTGGAAGATACAGCTAGTGCAAACTGTGGTAGCTGTGCTATTATCTGGTGTCCACTTTAAAGATCAGATATTATCACTCTTTGTCATGAGGCATTTAACTGGCATTGTGGCCACATAATGAAGTTTACCGCACCGGGGATAAAACGTTCCCCGATGCGTTACAACAAGCACGAGCGCAGGCGCGCGCGGAGTATGATGGAAATCCAATGGAGCCCAGAACGCGACTTTACCGCACAGGGAACGGTGCTGCCGCCGCCAAACATTCCCATCACATTTCCATCAGGTTCCAGAGGGCGCCATTTCTGTGAACTGTTTCAAAAGCATTCCCAGAAATGGCACCCTCTGGAACCCGATGGGAACGTGATGGGAACGCTCAGCAGTGGCGGCGTTCCCTGTGCGGTAAAGTCGCGTTCTGGGCCCCATCAGGTTCTCATCATGCTCCACATGCGCTCATGCTCGTTGTAACGCATCGGGGAACGTTTTATCCCCGGTGTGATAAACTTCAATATCTATCTATCTATCTATCTATCTATCTATCTATCTATCTATCATCATCATGGAAATATAGTGAAGCCTGCATTTGTTATGGTTACAATCCAATATTGAGAGGGAGGGCACCAATCATGTGCTCAGTGGCTGTGTGAGTCATATAAAATATGTGTCCCCACTCACCTGATGTAGCTTAAAATTCTAGTGAGGGTCACAACTACACAGATGGTAAATCATTACTCATTAGATAATATTTAACAGTTGGTAGGAGGGTTAATACAGAAATATATTCTGGTTTGCTTAAAGGTTGTCTTTGCCCAACACAAATATATTTCTGCTAAATTCCTCCCAAACAGCCTCTTTCCTAAAGTCCTTCCTTCAACACAGATCTGTTCCTTACAGCAATTTTCTTTACTTCCCTCCTTCTGAAGGTGAAAGATGTGGGTGCTGAATCTCATGTAACATTTCCACTGCAATTATGAGGGACATTTATTTATTTATTTTTAATAAATCATTTGATTTCTGATAAATAGTTTTACCATTGTTCTCAACTTTCATAGCAATTGAAATCTCCTGGAGATTCATCCTTCACTACTGGATTGAAACCATAAGAGGCCCACCATTGAAGCACTCTCACATACAATCAGCCCTTCATATCTGCAGACATTCCATTCTGGAAAACACACACACGGAAAACCAAAAATGCAGACCCTCAAGTCCCAATGGCAGGGCAGCTGCATGCCACCATTGAGGTGAATGGGCCATCTACGATGCTCAAATCCGCGAATGGCAAGCCCACAGATGGCAAAAGCCAATTCTATTACTGAAGCAAAAACTGTGACACAATACTGTGAAAACATAAGAGAGTATCTTCTCTGTAGTAGCACCACCGTCATCAAATACTTTCCCCATGGAGTCTTGGTTGATGCTGACATTGGCCCAAATTTGGTTCCAGATTAAAACATGGCTCTTTACCAAAGCTTCTGGTGATCAAGTGATCAGAGGTTGACAAGACGTCTATTTTAGAGTACACTGTTGCTCTTGTTTTAAATTAAGTTGTGTTGAAATATGCTGAATTATTTTAAGTTGCTTAATGTTATTTTATTGACTACCAGTCCCTGAGTTCTTTGAATACAAAACAGGATATAAATATCTGGGTGGATGGATGGAAGGAAGGATAGATCAGTTCCCAGTGGTCTAGAAACCCAAAGTAAATTCCAGATCAAAATTAACAGAAGCCAGCAATCCTCTTTCAACTGTACAGTCTGGTTTCTTAAACTTTTCAGCTTACTTAAACTTTTCAACATACATTCTCTAAACAATTTACTGTCCTCCTTTACTGTCCAATAACATACATTTTCAACAATTTCTTCATCATCAGACTTATCAAAAGCCCGCCTGCTTTTCAATACTGTCAAGGTGATTTCAAGTTTTGTGTTGCCATTTCATCTTTAAAACAATCCTGTGAGATGGTCAAGGTTGAGAGATGATGGCTACTTCAGGTTCACACAGGGAGCTAAATTGTAGACTGAACCTGTGACTCATCCCCACTCTGACAAATCTTGGACCTAATCCAAAAGTAAGTGGCAGTAATGATATCTATGAACATGTGAAGCACAGTATTATTTGTCAGGGGCCATTTGTGGCCCACAATTTACACATTCCCCACTCTCGCCCTAAATAATGCCAGTGTTAAGGATGCATACCATACAAGTGCTCCAATTTGAGAGGGGACATTCCAATTAATATTCTCTCATCCCACGTTTACACCAGCTTTTAAAATGTTCTATTTTCTTTTTCTTACTCACACGTTCCCTCATTTTTCTAAGCTTAGTTCAGCTGCTGCAAACTGCATTCAATGTGCTAAACTATTTTGCATTGAATTAACTGAGTGGGGGTGAGTGGAGAAGGTGAAATCTTGTTCTTCCAAGGAGGCTCAGGCAAAAACAAACCTCTTAGTTCATGTGTTTTTCCTCTTTAATAACTTTTGTCTTCTTGACTACATTGTGATGACATCTTGACCAAACATGTCTCTGTTTTCATCTCTGAAATGTTAAAAATATGAAGGCATGAAGCTGGGGGAGATATGCAGATGCAACCTTTGAAGAAATACCATTTCTTTGCACTGTAGACCTTAAGACTGAACATGGAAAGCCCTCAGCCTAATATGTTAAACGCAATGGAGTTTCTGTTAGTACAGTTTGAGCAATTATGATTCTTACTTGAGTTTAAGTGCTGTTTCAGGAAGAGAGATAGAATATAAGTTGACTCCAAAAGATAATGTAATTCTGATCCAGTAAACAAGGCCATAGAGCCTGCCATTGGCAAAGTTGCCAGTTGGGCCAACCAGAGTTGGCTAGCTGTAGGAAACCCAGTTATAGCAGATAATAACAGAGCTTAGAAATTACACTTAAAGTTCCCAGTATCCTCCCGCATTATCTCCAGCTACCATGCTGCCTGATGGATTCTGGGATTCAGAAAGCAACTTTCCACAGCTCTGCAAAACACCTTCTTGCTCAGCCTTGTTTATATTCTTCGACTTACAAAAAGTGCAAGTGCAACATCACAGCTGCGTGGCCTCATCTTGAAATAAAAATTCTGCAGAAGGTAAGGCCACCTGTGCACACCTAATTGCAGACCTTCTCAATCTGTTCCACAGCTATTATGTATTGAGGGAGAGGCAACTAAAGGTGGCACTTTCTAGCTGAAGATTGTAAAGAAGTTTACAAGAAGGAATTCATTAAGTCTCACAAATTCCCATGTGAAGAAACCATAAAGGACTTGGGTCTGTTTTGTTCCTCACCAAAATCACTTAATTCTTCCTCTAAGAAGGCATAATATAGACCATTATAGCATTACAGCATTCTTTAAAACAGCCTGTCCCAACTGTGGTCCATTCCGATTTATCAGACTGCAACTCTCATCATTCCCAGCCACCATGATAGAGATGGGGGCATAATGACCAGTTGTGGGAAGTTTTCGATGCTGTTCTCATGCAAAAAATATGTCATATTTCCATCTATCTGTCTGTCTAGATTTATCAGCTTCCTTTTAGGTAAAACCCTTCCATGTTGGCATACAATGTTAAATGTAAAAAGAAACAATAAAACAATGATTTTTTAAATTTAGCCACTAGTTAGCACCACCACTAGCTAGCATCACCACTACACCTACATACTCAAGTCAATTCACTTTTATTAACACAGCTTCAGGAAACCATAGAGGATACCTAAATACTACTGACAATGCAACTACAGTTGATTCAGTGTGATTCACTTACATGTTATCTCACAAGTTAATTTCACTCAGTGGGGTTCCACAACCAAGGGGGGATTCAAACCTTGGTCCCCAGAGTTGTAATCCAATGCTCAAATCATTGTTCTCCTGGTCCTTTAATCAATCCACATGCTGAGACTTACACAGCTCCAATGTAGGTTTTTGGCCTTATGATCCTGTGTATGAAAGCCAATGTGTTGGAGGCATTAAACAATAGAATTCGAGTAGAAAAGCAAATACAAGGTTTGAAAATTAAAAAAAGTGAATACAAAATGAGGCTTTTTGCAGACGACGTAGTATACATCCTTGAGAATCCTACAAATAGCATTGAAACATTGACTAATATATTACAAGAATTTTAAAAAATATCAGGTCTTAAAGTGAATAAGGATAAAACTAACATGTTGACTAAAAATATGAATGAAGAGGCTATAAGATATTTGGAAGAGAGGTCTGGTTTTAAGGTAAAAAAAAAAGGTGAAATACTTGGGAATAATACTGACTAATAAAAACACGGAACTATTTCATAACAACTACGAGGCGAGCTGGAAGAACATTAAAAAGGACTTGTGTAAATGGGGGAAGTTACAACTTTCTCTGTTGGGGAGAATATCAGTGGTACAGATGAATGTCTTGCCAAAAATATTGTTTTTGTTTCAAACCATACCGATTTTACATGTATTTAAGCCTTTGGAGAAATGGCAGAATTTAATAATGGAGTTCATATGGAATAAGAAAAAGGCTAGAATCAATAAAAAAATAATGTATGATGAAAAATCAAGAGGAGGAATGGGGGTGCCCAATTTGAAAATGTATTACTATTCCTCTGTTCTTTTATGGTTAATGGATTGGATATCTTTAGAAAATGAGCAGTTATTGATGTTAGAAGGTGCTAACTTAAGATTTGGTTTACATGGCTATTTATTTTATGATAGAGATAAAATTCATAAAGAAAGTAAACATCATGTTCTAATAAAAGCCATGTTGAAAGTATGGAGAAAGCTAAAACCAAGACTTTGTAACCAGCTGATTCGAAGCTGCTCACCTCACGAAGCCTATTTCGGGAGGGAAAGTATTCCAAAAAAAATTTGGTTAAGATATGCTGACATAACTAAAGATATACATGGCGAAATTAAGTTTAAGACACAGGAAGAACTATATGACTCAAATATAACATGCCATTGGTATCTATATAAACAACTTAAAGAAAGATGGAAAATTGATAAGTTACAACCAGGCATAATGAGGAAAAAAACAGAATGGGAGGAGATAATGGAAAAGGGGAAGAAAGGGGCTATTACTAGACTCTATAAAATGACACTCCGTTGGGATACAGAAGAGGAGGTAATTAGAAATAGTATGGTCCAATGGGCACAAAATGTAGGCCATAACATAGCCTACGAAAATTGGGAGTATATTTGGACTAAGGGCCTAAAACATACGGTAAACCAAGAGTTAAAAGAGAACATTTATAAGATGACATATAGATGGCACTTGTCCCCACAAAAAATTTCTTTGATGTATAAAAAGAATAGTCCAGAATGTTGGAAATGTTTGAAAGTAACAGGCACATACTATCACATGTGGTGGACTTGTGTAGCTGCTAAACAATATTGGCTGAATATACATGAAATAATAACTAAGGAACTGAATATCCAAATATCATTTCTCCCTGAAATATATTTATTAGGTATGGTGGGGAAAAATCTGGAAAAGCAATATGGCAAAGTACTCTTCTATCTGCTCACTTGTGCTAGAATTACATATGCGAGTATGTGGAAATCCAATCAGATCCCATCTATGGAAAAATGGATAATGAAAGCCTTCCAAATGGCAGAGATGGACAGAATGACCTGCTGGATGAAGGAGAAAAACGAAGAATCTATAAAAGCAGAATGGGAGCCCTTTTACAAGTTCATAGAAAAGAAATGGAAAAATGTTATAGTAATATGATATATGTATGTGACTATGTAGAAATGTAGAAAGGTTAGGAATATAAGGAACCTAGTCAAAACATAAGTAAGTGGAAATAAGGTGAAAATGTAGATTTAATTAACGATTTGCTGGAAACATTCGGATAAGATAATATTTCTAAGAGAGAGTGTAAATGAAAAAAAGGGATGGATGACTGTAAAATAGGAAATTCAAATTGCTACAATTAATTAAATTCAATTAAGACAATTGTACATATTTTTGATGCTAATGATTACTTTGATTTAACTGAAAATAAGGGGGAAAATTTACTCATTAAGACAAAAGACTAAGGTAAATATATGTGTAGAGAAAATGACAACATAGATATATAGTAGAACTAATGAAAACATTTTTTCTATGTGAAGGAAGCATTTGAAAAGACATGTTAGATAATACAAATGGAAAATTATACATTTAAATAGAGATTCCCACAGTTGGAAGTGCAATTTATGTTAATTGTAATTTTAAAAAAAAGTGTCTGTAATCGAGTTATGTTACTTGTATGTTTGTATGTCATATGTTTGTACAATAAAAAAAAAACGAAAAAAAAAAAAAGAAAGCCAATGTGGGAGAGCCAAGAAGGAAAAACAGAAGGGAATAGTAGCACCTGTCTCCTTGGGAATGTAAAGGGACATGATCTCTTACTGAGAATTACAAACTCTGAAAAACTCCAAAATCTAAAATTCTCCATATCTCTGGTTGAGATAGTGATACCTTAGCTTTCCAGTGATTCAACATACACAACCTTCATTTCATGCAAAAAAATATGGTTTTTTAAATATTATGTACAAAATTACCTTCAGGCTACATATATAAGGTGTATATGAAATATAAATGAATTTTGTGTTTAGACTTGGGCCCCCTCTCCAAGATATCTCATTATGTATATGTAAATATTGCAAAAACTGGGTGGGATCCAAAATTCAAAACACTTGGGAGACAAATCCAAGCATTTCAGACAAGGGAGACTCAACCATACTGGTTAAAGAATGGTGTGCCATTAAAAGAGTTGTTCATCAACATGCCAGCTCATGTATACTACTAAATATTAGTATTGCTATGGATTTAATGTTAACAGTTATAATGACTTACCTTCCATTCAGATTAACAGTGAAATGAACTATGAATATTCAGATTCAGTTTAATCATAGCTTCCAAAACTGATGAACATTCCACCTGGGAGATATGGATAAGTCATTTTTAAGTGCTATACTTATTTATTGCTACAGTTATTCACATCCTTAGCCTATTATAGTCTTCTGTAATGGTAAACTTTGTTAGTTCTATTACACTGCACATATTTTGATCCATTCCTCTAGAACCATTTTTCTCAGTGATGCTTAAGTTTGACTGGGGAAATGCCATTTTCCTTTTAAACAGTACTGGAAGCAGTGTGGAAGAAGGATGACTCCCTGTGATGTGTGTGCTCATCCCACAACCCATGGTAAAGAGAGTGAAAAGATACTCCTACAGGCTCTTTTGGAGAGTTTCCACATCAGAGCTTCTGACATATCCCAAAGTCCTGCTAGTTTGGAGCTGTCAGTGCGTAAAATGATAAGAGTGAAGTCCTACCGAAGTTTCCATTTCTGTGTGTGTACCCTGCTTAGGCTGTTTCTTCCCCATTCAATGGCAAGTGGTGGTTATCTGTATAGTGTTTGAAGCTTATTCAGAACATATCCTGTATAAAATTCACATGTGTTTATTTTGCACATGAAACAACACACTGTTTTTTCAAATCAATAACAAGCCATTTTTGTGCATTTTCTGCACTGGAAATGCTGTTTCCTGCACAGAACTATATGTGATTTTTGAACCGAATGAGTCCTGAACTATAAATATTGTTGTCAGTCTAGGATTGGACTGGATGGTCCTTGTGGTCTCTTCCAACTCTATGATTCAATTATTCTTTTCATCAGGGTTTCTTGACACAAAAAAACATGCTGTTGATGATGCTGCTTTTATCATTTTCAAATATTTTTTTCTTTCTTTAAATTACAGTTCTCTTTATGTTTTCATCCTTAGTGTGGTGTAGTGATTGGAATTCATCTGCATTCCAAAGCTACAGCAATGTGACATTACTTTTTGATATCAAAGGAAGGCAAATGAACTACACCAACTCTGCAAGTTACTGTGTTATCTCCTTATGGCTGAGAACCTTATTTTTAGTCCATTCTAGAGTAGACTTGTTAAAACACTGGAACTGATTTACATGATGGCTTACCATTCAAGAATTGATTCAGTGGGTCTAATCTAGTTAGGACGAACCAAGTGGATTCAGGGCTTAGTGTTGAAATCACATGCCAATTAATATAGCCAGTATAGAAAGAAAACAACATAAAATTAAGAGCTGAGGACAGGAATAGTGCAAGGATTCAGGATCCAGTCTATAAAATGCTGGGATTAGTAGTCTGGCAAAGTACTTAGAACAAACTATAAATCTCAGGATTTAAGCACTGACAGTGTTACTCACAGGCCTGCATTTTGGTGATGGTGTTCTGAGTATGGATGGATATCTATGTAAGCAGGCCACTCTTCTGGCCATGTGGTACTGGGAGACAAAGTATTTTAAAGTCCAGGAAATTTACATTCCATTGGCAAAATAAAAAGGTACCTCCTATGAGATCCAGGATACCTCAGTCCTTTGTGAGGCCACAAACACCTTTATTAAGCAGAGAACACGGCAGGTAAAGAACTCTGCCTACATAGATATCCCTCCATACTCAGAACACCAACAGTGTCTTGACAAAATGCAGGCCTGTCAGTAACATTGGCAGGATACAGACCGCCCAAAAAGGGCAGTCTGCCGCTGCCCTGGTTTGCTGCACGAGGGAGCTGCAGCGGACAAACTGCACGGCTCCCTCGCACAGCAAAAAGAACCTACAAAAAGCGGGTTCTTTCTGCGGTGCCGCTATGACACCGCAAGGCGCCAATGATGCACTTGCAGCATCACAAAGGCGCCGGGACGTGTGGACGCTACACATCTGTCACGTCAAAATGGTGGCGCCCATATGTACAGGGTGCCGCCATTTTGACACCCTCATCACGTGCAAGGGGAGAGTCACGTTTGGAAGCACCGCCCCTCGCACGTCACGATGGCGCCCCATAGGGCCTGTCTATCCAGCGCCATTGTCAATTTTTTCTTTCCTGTGTTAGTTTTAAATACCTTTGCCTAATAAAGAAGCCAATGGAGCTTCAAAAGCTTGTGACATATATTTTATGCATTTTGGTTGTCCCAATAAAGGTATTGCTGTTCTGTGGATTTTGGCTTTTATTGTACTTTAGTATTTTGAACTGGAACAGGAATTTTTCCACTCCCTGAAGAAGTTTTGAAGAAATTGCATCGTTGTCATTTCCGACTTATGACAACCCTAAGGTGAACTGATCATGGGGTTTTCTTGGCAAGATTTGTTCAGAGGAGGTTTGCTACTGCCTTCCCCTGAGGCTGAGAGCATGTGACTTGTCCAAGGTCACCCAATAGGTTTCATGGCCAAGTGGGAATCAAACCCTGGTCTCCAGAGTCACAGTCCAACACTCAAACCACTGTGCCATGTTGATTCTCAAAAACTGCATTATCCTCCACCCATACCCCTTTTCTGCTTGTAAACAGGGTGGAGAATTTAGGGAGCCCATGCTCACATTGCTCTGCTTAAAAGCCATTGTTTTCATGCAAAGGATAAAATATAATTATGTTGTTATTTTCATACTGGCAAAGATCATAGATAGTATATTACAGATATAAAATTATACTGAAAAATATACTATCTGGCTATTTAAACTCTTTCTCCAATTATGTTTATGTCTTCTTGCTTAGAATATATTAAACCAATACATTGGTAGAAAGGGGAAAAAATTAGAAAAAAAGGAAATGTGTGCTCTTTTCATAACTGCCATGTTTCCTAATCACGCCAATGTGAATTCAATACTGTATAACCAATCCATTCCTGTTATTCTCAGTCTTGGCTGAAATCAATTCTTCAAAGGAGAAAGTAATAGGAACATTCACAAATGTAAATGTCTGCTTAAAATCAATGCGATTATTTCATGGTCTTTTTTTTAAAAAAGAAAAAAGGTACAGTGAAACATGGGTTTTTCATTTATTTATTTATTTAGTTTCTGGTTTTTTTATATAAAAAAACTTACTTGCCTTTTTTGCCCACTTTCAGTATCCTTTACTTTCCCCATAGGAAAGTTTTTCTAAATGTTTCATTCCTTGAAGTTTCTCAGGTTGAAGAGCTGAGCTGAAAGTGATATAGCACTTCTGATATAATGCCCCATAGTCCCATTTCCCCTAAGAGTCTGCTTAGGAGTCATACAGGGATAGCCCAAGATATTTGCATGAAGGAAAGGAGAAAAAGGGATATCATTCCACATAAAGAAGGCAACCAAAGAGACAGCTGGATCTTACTTCCATGCTAGAGATGAGACAACATCCTCTGCCACATTTGAGGAAAGCAAGATAGCTTAGAAAAGTGAAGGACAGGCTGTGTGACACTAATAGTTATGTCCTCCAACACTTCACTCTACCTACTCCACCATCTAATGTCTGTGGTTGCTGTTTCATCCTTTATGTTGGTAAGCCCAGACCTACTGCAGAAGGAGCACTTCCCTGACCTAAGAAGTACTTCCAGTTTAGCACAGAACTTCTCAGGCTATGTAATATGGGAGACTGGTAATTCCCCCCCACACACACAAATGGGACAAGGGCCAGCACTGCATTTGTGTCTATTGGCTACAATTGCTTCTTTCTTTCCTAGAAACTTGCCAGTGACAAGCAGTCAGGGACCAGCACCAGTGCAAGGACCACCATTTTGAGTAGCACTGGTATAACAAATTCATATGGCTAGGACTGGATCACATAGTAAACTTAAATCACTCCTTTTATAGCAAGTAGCAATAGTAAGTACATTTCTATACCACTTATCAGTACATTTAAGTACTCCCTAAGTGGTTTACAACATGTAAGCTAATGGCCCCCAACAAGCTGGGTACTTATTTTAGTGACCTCAGAAGGATGAAGCCTGAGTTGGGCTTGAGCCCTTGGCTGGTATTGAACTCACAACCTTGTGATTTGTGAATGAGTGGCTGCAGTACAGGCAATTAACCACTGCACCATCATTGCTCCTTTTCACTACAGTCAGTTGTTTGATGGCAAGTCAGTGCATGTGTAAACTGATTGATCAGTTAAACTGGAATGGAAGTTCATTGTGTAGCACTGGATCCATGATATTTCATTCACATAGTGCCTCAGCCTTCAAATGATAAACAAACATGCACGCTTGAATCAGCCCTAAGTTCAAACAAGAAATTGATTGGACTAGGAACTGCAACACACTGATAAAGAAAGGCATCAGGGAATTAACTAGTGACATTTTGGAGCACATGTCTCTTTGCCCTATTGTCAGTTGTTCATACTGATACCCTGCCATGCTAGGCTTAGGGGACACACTGGTCAAGAAACTTGACAAACCCTTTCACTGTCTAACCAGGATGAAATTTCAGCTGTCTCCATCATTCCCATTCCCAAATTAAACTAAGTCCAGCATCACCTATTGACTAAACCATATAATGACAATATCTACACGGTGCTCGTATGTTCTTATTCTTTGAGAGAAGAAGGTGTTTTTCAACTTATGGTGACCCCATGAATTTCACAGGGTTTTCGTAGGTGAGGACTCCTCAGGGGTGCTTTTGCTAGAGCCTCTGAAATGTAACCTACAGCACCAGGCAGTCTCCCATCCAAGTACTAACCAGGGGTGACCCTGCTTAGCTTCCAAGATTGCACAGGATTTGGTGCCTTTAGGGTATTTAGGGTTATATGTAAATATAGGTGGTTAAAAGATGAAAACAGTTTCTATTCAAAATCTGAGGAACCCATTAACTACATAGCAGGCTGGTCTGGCACTTAATGGTGCAAGATGAACCATTTCTGAATGGCAGTGAAAGTCCTGTTAGCTCAACCATAGTGTTTTTTCATATCATTAATCTAGCAGCCAAGATGCTGCTTGCATTAATCCATGGTTTATACATCTGAATTTGAGGGAGATTTATAATGTCACAAAACCCCATGAATTTTACAGGGTTTTCTTAGGTGAAGAATCCTCAGAGGTGGTTTTGTTAGTTCCTTCCTCTGAAACATAGCCTACAGCACCTGGTATACATTGGTGGTCTCCCATCCAAGTACTAACCATAGCTGACCCTACTTAGCACAGTATAGAATAGACAGGAGCCCTGTTCTATACTGTACCTGTCTTTTTGTGGAAAGCTGTAGCTGTCATCTCTCCAAATGTATGTTCCCAAACTTCTGTAGATATGAGGAATAGATGTGTGGTGAAACACAGATGAGGATTGTCGGGAAGAAGCAATTCTTAATTCTCCCCCTGATAGTAAATTTTCCCCAGACTGGTTCACTCCCTGCAGAGGTTAGGCTAAGGTTAGGGATAAAAACAGCAAAGTGCCAGGAAGGGTGTCAATGAAAAAGTATCTGCAGGGAACAATTAAGTGATAGCAGAAGGATGGGTATAAACTTCCCGCTGACTGTCTATTTGGATGGAGTTCTCTCTCATTAGTTTTACAAGAAAAGGGGATGGGGTAAGGGCCCTAATTTTTGCCAAAACATGTAATTTTACCCTGTTTAATGGCTTATCCCTATTGTAACAACCTAGAGACTCCAGGGACAATGAACTGGGACAGCATATAGCCCATGGGAGCTCCATTGCCACCCACTTCTGTTTGGTAGCTGAGAAAGCTACACATGCTTCCTTTACTTAACAACACTGGCAATGTGATGTTAATAAGAAGTGGCTGCTTTAAGCGCCTACAAACAATGTGGCAAGGTCTGCTATTTCAACATGATACTTTTGATTTGACAGAAACTCCTAACTTGAATTCATGAACAAAATGCTAGCAATTTGGGGATGCTGCCTCAGGTGTTGCTGGGAGAACATTGTTACTGGAGAGGCTTGTTAGTCAATCAGAAACTCTGCATGAAGCAGCCACACATAATACGCAGGAGATGAAAATAGATTTCTCCATTTCCTACCGGCACAAAGGCGAATGGCTGTCTCTGATGCATCAGGAATGTCATTCAGTGGAGTACTTTCAACTGGCAGGTAGCTGTAATACAGATTCATTTGAGACCAGTTCCTACAACAGCCAACCTGCTCACAGAGCCGTTTATTTTTACCTGTAGCACTTCCCTGCTCCTGGCAAATGGCTCATTCACCATGAGAAGAACACGTAATTTTGCATGCTGCTGTAAACTCCCCGAAAGTGGGTTGAGCAGTGGAGTGAAAAATGCACGGTTTTGCTTATGACAAATAATCAGTCAACCCATTCTCCACAGCAGAAAGGAATAAGCTCCTCCACAAAAGGATTTTAGCATGTGTCGTCCCTAAGGCTTAAGTGAACATGGAGTTCCCAGAACCAGAAAATTTCACTGGAGAAAGCAAAAGATTTGCTGGGAGGATTCAGCCCGGATCAAACTTTTAAGATTTCTGATGTCACTGCAGGATTCTCATGTTGCTGCTACTGGCCTCACCTTTTTACCTATACAGAATTCTATATGATAACATTTAAATAACCAAGAGCCTGTTTATTGTGAAGTGGAAAGTTCCACCAAGAAGCCCAGGAGGAGAACAACCGTACAATAGAAACATCCCAACCACTGCCCCATCTAATTGATGATAATTTGGGTCAAGAGAAGGGCAGAGCTGTGCTTAGCACTGTCAGACTGCCATTGTGCAGGTGTGGAAAGCTGTTGCACAAGGAGGTACTAGAAAGTAACTTGCACAATGTACCCAAAAGTTCTGGCCAAGAGGATTCTGGCCAATGTCTTTCCATTAACTGAATGTCAGGGAAAGCATCGCCTGCTTTATTTCTTTACAGAGGAGCACTACCAAAATATAGTGGCAGGCCTCTTCAGAACAGCTTTCATTGGTGGTTGAGACAATTGTTGTCTGTGGATACTGTCATTACAGTGTGGCACATTGGATGTGGTTCCATCATGGTGTAGTCAGGAGTACCCTGTGGATGCTCTGCTCTTATTTAAATGGAAAAATAAAATTCTTGTCTCTATTTCTGATAGCTGCAATGTTCTACGACATGGCATCAAAAGTCACATTTTAAATCCACAATATGACTTTTTTTAAAAAAAAAAAAAGCTGATAATGTGTCTTTTTGACAGGTCTGGGACCTCACCATGAGATATGTGAAATTATGTTTTGTTCTTGTCACAGTTCTCAGAATCATGCAGTCCTGCTTCTATATGATCCTGTGAGACTTTTTTTCCTTCTTGTTTACAAATATTTGCATATTTTGGTACTTTTTGTAAGCAGTTTTCTAGCAAACACATTTTTGATGTATTCTTCCACTGGCTAAAACATCATCATCATCATCATCCACTTATACGTATGCCACCTTTCTCCCAATGCTGAGACTCAAAATGTCTTGCAAAAGTCAAATCAAATACATTTTAAAACACATACAAATACGCAGGTAAAGCCGTATAAAAGGTATTGTTAAAACACAATTGAATAAGACAGAATTAATATTGTTTAGAACAAATCAATTAAAAGCCAAAAATCTATGAAACACCACACCATCAAAAGCCCAAATGGTCACTTCCTAAAAAGAGAAAAGTTGTTGATTTCCCTTGGGAGGGAAAACTAAAGCCTATGAACAAACATCAAGAATGTGTGGGGTTCCCACCAAAGAGACCTGGAAAGGTAGCAGCATCAAGAGAGAGGCCTTCCCTGAAAATCCTAGTGCCCAGGCAGGCTGAGACAGGAAGATATAGTCTTTCAAATAACTGGACTCCAGCTATATAGGGCTTTACAGTCATAACCAGCAGTCTGAACTGTGCCAGGAGAGAGATCAGCAGTAGGTGGAACTGTTGTAACAATGAAGTTTTATGCTCTTTATAGATAGCCCCAGTTAACAATCTGGCTGAAACTGTTTGGGCCAATTGAAGTTTCTGAGCACTTTTTAAAGGCAGCCCAACACAGAGTGGGTTATAGTAATCTAAACAGAAGATAACAAAATGATGTATCACAACGGCTAGATCAAATATTTCCTGGAATGGGCACAGCATTTTTGTCTTGCCTGGGCTGTTTTAATTTGTCCAGTCCATTGCTGACACGAGACCCAAATTTAGTGCAGAAACAGCTTCGTTGAAGTAAGATAAAAATGAGTGATAGAATTAGATGATGCCAAACCTCAAAACTCTACACAAACACCCCCTGAGATTTTATGTGCATGTTGTTGTTAACCTTTATTTATAAAGCGCTGTAAATTTACACAGCGCTACAGTTTTTTGTGGGATTTTCGGTCTGTGTGGCCATGTTCTAGAAGATTTTATTCCTGACGTTTCGCCAGCATCTGTGGCTGGCATCTTCAGAGAATGCTTGCCTGGAAAAAGTGGATGTATATATACTGTGTGAACCTGGGAATGCAGGAGTGATTTGCATGTGTATTGTTCTGTGTTGAGGGCTGGCCTCAGCCTGGAAGGCTAATGCAAAAGAGGATTAGTATCTGCTAATTGGTGATCATTATCTGCTGGGAAAGCCCCTGACTCTGAATGGTTTCCCATTTGCATTTGCTGAGTCCTAATTTTGCTATTCCTCAGGACTGGTAGCCAAATTTTGTTCACTTAATAATAATAATAATAATAATAATAATAATAATACTTTTATTTATATCCCGCTTTTCTGTTACAAGACAATCAAAGCGGCTCACAACATATTAAAATCCACATTTACAAAATTATGTCCCAAATTCCCCCCTTAAAACAGGATTAAACATGTTCAATTAAAATATCTATTAAAAACATAGTTAAAAAAAACACAATTAAAATACAACGAGGACAGAGCGGTGGGCTAATCCATGATGTGGGGGGTGGGGGGGCAGTCATTCTGTGGCCGGGCACTTTATTCAGGAAAAACCTGCTGGAAGAGATCCGTCTTGACAGCTTTTTTAAAGCTGTCTAAGCTGGAAATTTGACAGATCTCGTCCGGCAGGCCGTTCCATAGTTTAGGAGCAATTGCAGAGAAGCCCCTCTGGGAGGTAGCAGTTAGTCTGGTTTTTAAAGGCTGCAATAGATTCCTCCCAGAGGACCTGAGTGTGCGGAGCAGATTATATGGAAGCAGGCGATCCCTCAAATAGGTTGGACCCAATCCATGTAGGGCTTTAAAGGTTATAATGAACACCTTGTACTGTGCCCGGAAACTAATAGGCAGCCAGTGAAGAGATTTTAAGATGGGTGTAATTCGGTCACTCCTAGTTTTTCCGGCGACCAGCCTGGCTGCCATATTTTGCACTAGTTGAAGTTTCTAGACTAGACACAAGGGTAGCCCCATGTAGAGCGTGTTACAGAAATCAAGTCGTGAGGTTACCAGTGAATGTACAACAGTTTCTAGGTCCTCTACTTCCAGGAAAGGGTGCAGCTGGCGTATCAGCCAAAGCTGATAGCAGGCACTCCTGATTGTCACATTCACTTGGTTCGTCATGTGAAGCAACAGATCTAGGACTGCGAACACAGTCCTTTGTGGAGAGCATGACTCCATCTAGGACTGGAGGTTGCAACCCTATACCTGGTTTGGGGGCCCCTACTGTAAGTACCTCTGTTTTGTCTGGATTCAGCTTGAGTTTGTTTTTCCTCATCCAGCCCATTACCGCTTCAAGACACTGATTGAGGGGAGAAATGCCATCTGTTGTCATAGCTGCTGATCGAGACATGGAGAAATATATTTGGGTGTCATCAGTGTACTGATAACACCCTGCCCCATGTCTGTGAATGATTTCTCCCAGCGGCTTCATATAAATGTTAAATAGCATCAGGGACAGTATGGCGCCTTGAGGGACATCACATTTAAGCTCCGTTTTCGAGGAGCAACTCTCCCCGAGCATCATCCTCTGGAATCTACCTGAGAAGAAGGACCAGAACCACTGGAGTGCAGTGCCACTGATTCCTAACTCTCTCAGGCATTCCAAGTGGATGTCATGATCTATTGTGTCAAAGGCCGCTGAGAGGTCTAGAAGCACCAACAGGGTCATGCTTCCTCTGTCAGTACCTAGACGAAGATCGTCAACCAGAGCAACCATGGCAGTCTCCACCTCATATCCCGTCCTGAAGCCGGTTTGAAATGGGTCTAGATAATCGGTTTCATCCAAGATGGCTTGGAGTTGAAGGGCAACTTTAAGGGTTTCCTCTTTCTGGTTGAAATTATCCAGATGTTTGTGGATTTCAATGGCTTCCTTGTGCATCTTGACATGGTAGTGGTTGGCATGGTCCAGGATTTCAGTGTTTTCAAACAGTATTTTATGCCCAGGGGTTTCTGGCATGTTCTGCTACTGCTGATTTTTCTGGCTGGCCCCATCTGCAGTGTCTCTCGTGTTCCTTGATACTGGTTTGGACACTGTGTTTGGTGGTCCCTATGTAGACTTGTCCTGTAGAGCCCAGTCCGGGTGCTTCAGTTCATCTGCCAAGAAGTGGGGTTCGCAGATGCATTTTGCCACGTCTGCCAGTGTTTTGATTGTGCCCCTTTTTTGTCCTGGGTGATGGTTGGAGTTCTTGTGCAGGTATCGGTCTGTATGTGTGGGTTTTCTGAATACTGTGTGACCCAAACATTGGTTCGGTTTGCGGATGACTAGGACTGCTTGTCCCAGGCTCTACAGGCTAATGGTTATTCCAGCTCAGACATCAGAAGGGCTGCCAGGCCCAGGAAAACCCAGAGAAGTGAAGACAAGTAGCCACCCAAAGGGAAGGTATTTTTACCATACTTTAAGGGGTCACAGACAGAATAGGCATGTGATGACTCACACCTCTCCAAGAATCCTTTCTGCATCCTTGAAAAGTATGCATTAATCCATCATTTAAAACTATTGATTATCCTTGGACAAGCAGGGGGCAGTTATATATCCATCAGGCACACATATACTATAGCATCCACAATGGAATACATCTGAGTGATTTTTATCTGCAAAGTGCTCAGTAAACTCTTCATAGTGGGCCATCATGTGGTCTGAGTTGTCCTGTGGGCCAGGATGTTAAGAGATCTCTCCTCCCCAAAACAGTTCCACTGGACAGTTCTTTCTTGATGAAATACTGGCATGGAAAAAATGTTTCGTTGCGGAGGGATGTTGTTCGTGTTCACATTGACACAGCAGAGGCCTTCAGATAGATTCATGACTGGTTGGATTCACTCTGAATTTTCCATCAACATTGCTCTAGCTGCCACCTCAGTCATTTCATTGCTGCCAGCTCCCTAGAGAACCTACAGACTGGTTTAGTTGCACTCCATTAGTGGGGATGCTCAGGAGCTTTTGTGTCCACCACCTTGATCATTTCCCCATTCCAGAGATCAACCAAGATTTTGATATAATTGCTTGCTGAGATGACAGGAAAATGCTTGAGCCATCAGGAAGCCATAAGCCTCCTGGGCAGATCCTCTTAAT
>NC_056523.1:33409572-33496189 GCF_019175285.1 Sceloporus undulatus | reverse complement strand
TGCCTCCCCGCTCCCAGCTTCGTGTCTCATGGCAGTTGCATTATGAAAGGAAACAGAAACATACTACTTTGAAAACATTTGTTATCACACATCTCTTCTTTCCCACAACAGTGCCACTTGGAAATACACCCTCCCCTCAGGTGTGATAAGCCTTTCCACTTCAGTTTAGGCATTAGAGCCATGCAGTGCCATCAGGCAGCCTGGTTCTCCTACCTCTCCAACTCCAATTCCCAGACAAGCTAACTTTGTGCCTATTTCTTCATTTAATTTTACTGTATTTGTGTAATTAGGGCAAAAATCATTATAAAAGACCTGGAACTTCTGGTGGCACAGTGGTTAAATGCCTATACTGCAGCCACTCACTGACAAGCCACAAGGTTGTGATTTCAATATCAGCCAGGGGCTCCAGGGTTGACTCAGCCTGGCATCCTCCCATAGGTTGCTAAAATGAGTACCCAGCTTGTTGGAGGCAATTAGCTTACACATTGTAAACTGCGTAGGGAGTGCTTAAGTGCACTGATAAGTGGTATAGAAATGTATTTGCTATTGCTATAAGCAAATAACTATAAACAAATAAAAATTATTTTTATATTGTTTTTCCATAAGTATGCAAAAACAACAAAGATTTCTTTAAAAAATAAAATAAAACACTGACAGGCATGGAGTCAGCCTGCTTTGAAATAGCAAGCAGGAGAGGAAAAATGAGGAAAATTAGGCCCCATCCTGCCATGTGACTGTTATAATGCCATAACTGAAGAGGCTTTTTGCAAAAAAGAGATTGAGAGCTCATTATGTTACAGATTTGCCAGTCAAGGAAAAAGGCGTACCACAGTAACAGGGCAGCAGCATGATGGACACAATGTACTTTGATAAGTATTGGCCAGAGAAGCTTTTATCCTGTTAAGATTTCACTTTTTAGCCTCAAGTGGCAATGTCCATAGGAAGCTCCTTCATTCCAACATCACCATTATCCAATCCAGCACAGAAAAAGACTTCCAGAATATGTGCAGCAGCACAAGTGGAGCCAGTACCAATTGGGACAGACTCATGGTTGCCATGAAGGACATGAAGTCCTGAGACAGTTTCAACAGGAAAATCTCAGCATGGAAGATGAAGTCCTTCAGCATCACAAACCAAAGAGACTCCAACATCACTCCAAGAGCATCCTGGCTAACTTAGGAAGGGAGACTATAAAGCAGCAGGGTTGGCAGTACAGTATTTTTCCCCCAACAGCCCACTTCCTAATATGCACACTCAAATACAGCAGACTGTGAGATGAGGCATCTGATCAGGATGAAGGAATCCCAACAGATTACAACTCTGTTTTTCTGCCTCCCTCATTCCATTTCAGCTCACCTGGTCTCTGGTATATAAGCCAGGTTGGCATGCTCATTCAGGATCAAGTCCTCATAATAGTTGTTTTAGCATCACTGATCTGTCATTGAGCAGCAGCATTTTCAACCAAGGGGAATTGTTACCACAGCTATTGGGCTATTTGAACTGACAGACCAAGCATGTCTGTATACATTTTGCAAATCTATGCATTTTTAGTAATGCTTATTTTTCAAACGTATGCATGAGGTTATATGTTTTTCCCTCTCCAAAATGCTTTAAAAGCTACAGAATGTACAGATTTCCTGGCAAGTGCACTCTGTGTCATTGCCAGTCTTAGGAGGCGTGAAATAGTTATTTCTATATGCAAAGCCAGCAAATTTATTTTCCATCTCTACTAATGTGTATTTCAGATCTCCTTTCTTTATATGAGCCACATCTAACAGACTTGTCCAGTGTATACATTGAATATGAACTCACCTTGTTACAGAAATCTCTAGAAAGTGTAACAGTGTGTTCACAGTTTTGTTGTTGATAAGAGGTTACTCATCCAGACTGAAAAACAGGGTACCATACTTGAGGCTGCTAGAATCTTCTGTGCAATGCTTTGATCGTTGTAGTTTGAGGAATAAGCAGCACAGCTATATGGTGGCACTAGGATTAAAATTGGCCAGGAAGGAAGTAAAGCGTGGGAAGAGTAGGCTCCTTAGACCAGGCAGATTTTGTCTTCTTTCCTTTGCCACAGCCATGCAACCCTAGAAAATGTACAACAGCCAGCACAATGTGCCAACAGGATTCCGGCCAGAGTTCCTATGACCAGAAACATGTTATTTATTGATTACTAATTGATCTTTCTTGCTATAAAAAGAGTCATGATACGTGGTGTATGATTTGAGTACTTTTGATCAATCACTTATGCACTTGCTTAATTTCCTGTCTTTTTTCTTTTGACAGTACTTTTTGATACACAGATTGTAGATTCTGGACTTTTTTTATTGTAGTGATGGTGGTTTAAGTATATTTTGCTTTTGGCATTCCAATATGTATTTTAGATAGAGTACATTGCTCATTGCCTTGGCTTAATCATTGCCCTTTCTAATTTTCAGAACAAGGAATCTGTGCTTAACTGGCAGAGGGAAGGGATTGTGCCCCATTCACTAATCTGTTCCTGTGAAACCCAAGACAGCCTCTCCTATATTTTTTCATTGGAGGACCTCAGTTATTTCCCTTTATCTTCCTTTATCAGCAAGAAGAGGGAAATAATCTCTTTAATATTGTCTTCAGCTAAAAGACCAGAACTAGCTGAAAAAATAACAGCCTTCCTCCTTCCCTTGACTGCCATGATCTTGAAAAGTTGAGCATTTTCGCAACTCATGAAATCTTCCTTCCATCTTTCACTTTGTCCTTTACTTCTCTTTTTTCAACTTCTGTCACTCCTTCTGAAGCACAAATGCAACTATTAGGGCATTGTCTTCAATTGAAAGAGCAAGTCTGTGACAAAATAACTATTTTTCCCTCTGTCGTGAAAGGTCCACCATTTCCACAGCCCCTATTTTCCTACCTTGATACAAGATATTTCTTTTTCAGCTAACTGATCCTGAAAGGAATCAGTTGTCACTTTCAACACTACATTCTTATCTACCACTTCTTTCCAACTGACTTCATAGTTCTGTATTGGTCTAACTGCCCCCCTGGGCCAAAACCTTATTCTGCACCTTGTAAGGAAGCTTTTTTTTTAATTTCCCAGAAGGCGTGTCCAGATGGACTGAAAAAATCAGAAAGTGGCTGGTTTTCTTCCTGCCCTTTCTCATTTTAGGTATTTATTTATTGAGGGGGGAGGATCTACATGACATAATCCTCATCCTGAAGTATTCCGAGAGAACTACTAGCACTTATAAGGACTTTTTATTATGGCTCTCCAGGTCAGTTTAAATTAAACCAGTATTTCTCAAAATGAAATATACCCCCCCCCCCCCCCCCCGTGGCCGTGTGTTTTTTGGTATCCCCAAGTTAGCCAAAATGGTCACTGCCAAGAAACATAGCAACTGCTCCCAGGACAGCAGAGATCAAATGAGGGGAAGAAGAATGCTAGCAATAAAAGAAAATGATCCCAATGCTTAAATAGTGTAGTATTGCTAAAGCACTTTAACATTTTGACTTTAACTCCTGAATAATTTAAAAGGTCTCAATGGAAATAGGCAATGTCTGAAAGATTGCCTGAATCTAGATGTAACACATGATCTGTGGGAGGGAGAGGAGAAAGAAGACAAACGAAGGGGGGAATTCAGGATATTTCAATAAGGAGTTTGGGTGCAAAATCATGACTATGCAGGTATGTAAAACCAAAGAAATGGTGACATCTCAATACTTCCAGGGATTTTGTTCTGTCTGGATAAGCCCTCAGTCTCCCTTGTCCTTTAGAATCAACTTTAGCATCAAGTAGGAAACTGACAGAGCTCTAGAACCCTTTCATACTACCCAACCATACTAATTGTGATGCCACTTTAGTTGCCATGGCTGCATCCTGTGGAATCCTGGGTTTGTAATTTGGTAAGCTCTCTGGCTTCCATGGGATATAGCCATGTTATATAAAGTGGAATCATATTACTATAACTGTGTAGTGTGAAAGGACCCCCAGTTTTCTTGATTTTATTGATTCATCAAAATAACTGCATGCCAGCTGCTGCCCTTGCCTCCAGCTAGGTTTTAGTCTAACCTTGTGGTTGTGCAGAATGACCGCCTTAGTGGGCTAAATTTCTGGGATTGGGATGTAGTGGGAAGAACCATGTTATTTTATTGCAGTGAAAACAGCAATAAAGAATCCTGTGGCACTTAAAAGACTAAGAAGCTTCAACTGCTCACATTTGGCATAAGCTTTTGCTGCTCCATCAGGTGCAGCAAAGTAAGTGAGCCAGAGTCCAAGAAAGCTTATGCTAGATGAAACATGTTAGTCTTTAAAGTACCACAAAACTCTTTGTTGTTGTTCTTTATGTGTTAGTAACTGGGGTTCTTTGGAGGAGTCCTTTCATTTGGGATCGCCACTCCCAGAGGTGAGGACATGTGAGAGAATAAGTCTGATTCATGCCAGGCTCTGCCTACAAGTGGGAGCCAGGCAGGTCCATTCCTTCTTGTCCTTTCACCAGCAGACAAATGTCACTTTATCCAGGTTGAACTGAAGTGGGTTGATGTCGATTATGAAAAGCCATTTTGCAGGGCAACTGTTCTCCTTTCTTTTATTGTGTTTTTAAAATTGCATTTTTAATTTGTTTTACATTTTAATGGCATCTGTTTTCTATAATTCTTGGACACCTGAAGCACCATTTTTAAAATGTACTTTTGGAGAAATGTAGGGAACAAATCATTGTGTTACAAATGGAATGATTTGCAAATTTGATTTCCTGGACTTCACTGTTAGTCTTCCAGAGCCCATATGGGCCCCGCTTTTCACTCACACACACACACATTTCACGCACCCACACACCCACTTCTATGGAGGCAGCTGGAGGGAAGGACAGCTTTTCACTCCTGCCTTCAGGAATCCAGGATCTGCTATTTGAACTGGTCGAGACATTTTTCAGAGCTTTCAATCTGGGATTTTCTTGGTTGTTCAGCAGCAATGGCAATCCTATTTTATGGCCAAGATCGAAATTGAACCCTGGTCTCCAGAGCTGTTATCCAACACTTAAATCTCTATTTCATGCTAGCTGCTATACATGCATGCTGTTAGGTTTGCAGCTTTGTTGCTCTAGAGCTGGACTGGGAATCATGCTCCAGATATTGTGGGATTATATCTCCCAGCATTTCCCACCAATGACTATGCTACAAGGGCTACTTGGGTTTGCAGCCCAGCAACATTTGGAGAGCTGCTCCTGAGGGAATTCTTTGCTGTGACCAGCTCTAAAGAGATTCCCTGTCCCTTCAATTCTAATAGTCTAAAGATATATATATATATATATATATATATATATAGCGTGCGCGCACACGCGCGCGCGCGCACACACACACACACACACACACACACACACACACACTGCTTATGTTTCCCCAACAATGATTTTTGGTGGGGAGAGAAGTCCTACAGAACATCTCAAAAACATTTTCTTATAATCTGGGATGGGGGTAGCTGCATCTACTGGGGACATTCCTTATGGAAGGGCAGAGAAGCCTGGAGCCATTAGATGCAATAATAGCTTTGCCTGAACTGGATAATACACCCTACCCCTCAATATTCCTCCAATGTGTGGTGGCAAACAAATGCTCCTGCCATCTCACTCTTCATTTCTCCCATCCATCCATGCGGGGATATCATATTGGAATACAGCCTATGCATACCAAGGCAACATTCACAAGCCACAAACTAACTAAGGACAGAATCACATCGATGACTTATGCTGGAGTCATGTCAGCATGTATATTTGTTAAGCTGTTGTACAAGGAGGCATCCAATACCTTTTTGTGCAAAGGGTTCAGTGTCTGGCTTACTCTCTGTGCCAGCACCTTGTCCTACATTTGATGAGAAAGCATCTTGTCCTTTAAGTCCAAGAAGGCTGTGTCTACTTCCTCCTTAAAAATCATCTAAAGCTGGAATCACAAAACTTGCAGAGACATGGGGCCCTCACACTACACCATGATAGCATTACAACTCCATTCCACTGAAAGAGCAGCCAGAGACTTTCAAATGCTGTTCCACCTCCTTTCTAACTGCTGACTGGTCATGGAGGTGCACCCAGATGCCATTGCCTGCCCTTGCATACCCACAACCCAGCACCAGTGTAAGCATGCTGGTGGGTAGTTATGCTCTGCAGTGGGCAATGAAATCTTCACTTATGTGACCAAAATTTTATGTGCATATTATATATTCAATTGAGGAAACCCCCACCAGGGTAACTGGAGGTGGGGCCATCAGGCTAATGTTTCCCTCCCTATGATGAGAGAGATCAAGAAGGGTGAAGTGTCATTCAGTGCAGCCACATGTTCAAGCTGTTTTATCCATGAAGATAGGAAGATAAAATAAAGGCCAACTGTTTCTTGCAAATATATTTATCCCACAGTTCTACAATTAAAAATCACACAAGCCAGATCATCAAATTTCACAGTAGTTTGCTTCATGGGTCATAAAATGTTAACAGTTGTCTTTCATACATAAATGGTGTTACAGCAACGATTTACCCAGTGATTCTAAACACAACAAAGACAAAAATCCTGCATGTTGACTGAACCTTCAGTGTGTCTTTTGCTTCTTTGTGCCGTGCCCAAGTAGTTAAAGCTACTACTAACCTGACCTTTCATTACCATCCATAGGAACTTCCATTGTGTTCCATGGGGCTAATTTCAGGCAATGGTAACCCAAGGCTGAATCAGAATAAAAAAATACTTTCCACTACTACTGCCATTCCACTGTTGCTGCTATCCACACATTGTACCATTCAGTTTTGCTGAAAGCAGCCAGTGCTGCTCTCCACACAGGGCTCAGATGTGTCCTTTCTTAAAGGCAGGCATTGCTGATGGGGTGCCCTGAGCTGTAATAATAGATCCCACAGATCTACTATGGGGCATGAGTTTGGGTTGCCAGCTCAGGATCATCCCAGACCCTGAGGTTTTCTGGCCAAAACTTGTGACATAGAGATGGCCCTAGGTGATGCCATTAAGGATTAAGTACCTAACACACAGTTGCTGACATTTTGTCATTCAAAGCCACATACACAGAGGAGTAGGAGAGAAAGAGAACACATTTTCCTGTTTGGGGACTACAACAGCAGTATTAATGTCTTCTCACTTACTTAGGGAGATGGAATAAGCAACAATTAATCTAGCCCACTTGCTTCTACCCAAAAGATGGATACAGACTAGAGTGGAGGGTGAGCCCTGGTACTACTAGAAATGGGAAGGAAAGAGAAAGCCAATTAAATATATACAGAGACCCTCTGGGGAGACTTTCAAGTTATAGCAACCAATCAATGACTCCTTGCAAACTGTAAGAAGCTGTTGCTTCAATACCCGAGCTGGGGAATTTCCTGCATCTGTTCTTGATTGGAGCTGAGCCCACCAAAAATTGGGTAATTTGTACCCACAAAAACTGGAGACTCAGGCACCTAACTAGTCCTGGAGTACTGTACATTAGCCATTTCTCTTCTGCTAAGATCCTTTTGCAACTAGCTTTCCAGTTGTCACAGCACTCTGAGCACTCCAGTACTATAGAGAACTTGGACAATCATTTCCTAGATGTGATTTTTGCTGCAGCCAGAAAAAGACTGTCAAGGTATTCTGGAAGGGCATGAGAGGCACTCCTATGGGAGTGTGGTACTTGTTTTGCTGCCTGTCACATTGTCACCCAAAGCAGGTACCTTGCTTTACCTATTAAGAGATTGGCATACAAGCCTCTCTCAAGAATATTTTGTCCTGACTTTTTTGTTTGTTTGTTTCATGTTTTGTGCCTTTAAGTCATTTCCAGCTTATGGCAACCCTAAGGTGAACAATGCATATCATAGGATTTTCTTGGCAAGATTTGTTCAGATGAGGTTTGCCATTGCCTTTCCCTGAGGCTGAAAGAGTGTGACTTACCCAAGGTCATCCAGTGGGTTTATATGGTCAAACTGGGACTCGAACCCTAGTCTCCACAGAATCACAGTCTAACAATCAAACCACTATACCACGCTGGCTCTCATGAGGAGAGTGTAATTGGCCAATAGTGCCTCCAAAAGCAATATTGCCTTGAAGGGGTTGCTACTGGCCATTTAATCATGTTTTCAGGTGTTTTTGTTCCCACCCTCACTTTTTAAGACTCCTACAGTTCTTTTATTCAAAATGGGTAGTAACCAGATAGTTCATATTAGTTCAGTCCTTGGATCTGCCTTGGATCCCATTTTGGGAGAAAAGCAGAATATAAATACAATAAAAAAGAAAATAAATAAAATTGGAGGTTAAGGTAAAATTATACATGGCTACTTTTTGTGTGAAGAAGCAGTATCGTGTTGTGCTTTGAATATTGGACTACAACACCGTAGACTAGAGTTCAAATCTGCACTCACCATGGACACCCATTGGGTGACCGTGGGCAACTCACACACTCCCAGCCTTAGAGGAAGGCAAAGGCAGAGGCTAACCTCCTCTGAACAAATCTTGCCAAGAAAACCCTGTAACAGATTCATCTTAGGGTCACCATCAGTTGGAAATGACTTGAAGGCACACAGCAACATCACTACTTCTGATGTTGCATGGTTGCATACCTTGCAACATTTCACAGTTAAAAACAAGGATACATGTGGCCATCAGAGTGTGATCAAGAGGGCAAAAGTTATTAATGGGAAAAAACACACTAGCTGCAACAGTTTGCCTTTGCCCAAGCCTATTGGGAAGTGTAAAATTCCACCCCCTCCTCTCTTCTCCCCTCCGCTAAATTGAATGCAAATGACTGTTGTACCTTGACTTCAATTTGCAGCAAGCGAAGTAAGTTTAGAACAAAGGGGGAATGTGGGAAGAAGAGAGAAACGAAACTGTGACATTTTAAAAGTAGTTGGAAAAGCAGGATAGATGGTTAAGAGAGACTTTTCTGGCAAATCAGGATAGTTGAAGGGTATGTGGTTGCTTCCAGTACTCTGTTTGTGCAGTGGTAGTCTTCATACCCTTCAATTTTTATTCTGTATTCTGTATTTTGTTATTGCAATTTTTACTTGTACACCGCTTTGATCATCGCGGAAAAGTGGTTTAAAAATAAAACTTATTATTATTATTATTATTATATTTTCTTCTGTTCAATTGGTTGTGGTTCTTCTGCTAGTAACTCCCCTCCACTTGTTAGAGTTAATAACCTTTCCTTGCCTATACTCACTAACTGCTATGCTTATTTTGCTTTCTGCTACACTCTGTGTGCATCTGCATACACACATGCAGGAGGCCTCTTCCCAATGCAATGTGGGAACAGCTACAAAAGTTCCAGCAACCACACTACTCCTGATGATAGCTTGCATGCTGGCCTACACTGTGTCCAACATGTGCATAAATGTGTTTTCTTCAATGGGCTGAATTCAAGATTATGAACAAAACTGCTAGCAAGCCAAGGGGGGTCCTACTTGGCTCTTATATGACTGGAAACCAGTGCATATCTATGCAGCATATCTGCTTGTGTTTAACAGTCCAAAGGATTTTGTGTGTTGTAGTCACAAAGGAATTCTGTCAAGCTCTGATTGGAGAGGCCATGCTAAACACAAATTCATCCTCTAGAGAGTGACCCTAGAGTGCTGGTTCCCAAATGTTTGTCCTGTCGGTGTATTGAACCTAAGCTCCTAGAGACCCTAGCCAACTTGACTATCAGTTAGGAATTCTGGGCACTGAAATCCAAAACATCTGTAGGAGCAGAGTTTGGAAACCACTGCCTTAGAGCTCCCAGCTCCCAGAAGTCCCAGTCACCATGGGCAAAAGCCAAGAATCCTAGGAGTTGAAGTCCAAAACACCTGGAGGACCAGAGCAACAAGATACAATAGTTCACACCAACCTCAGCTCACCCAGCAGATGGCAGCAATTCATGATGTCTCTTCCTGATTTCTCAGTAGCCTTATACAGGGTAGGAGCTTTTGGCTGCCCATAGGGAGTGTACCTTCCTAAGGCCCAGATGCTACACATCTCTACATCTCTACACACACACACACACACAGAGAGAGAGAGAGAGAGAGAGAAAGAGAGAGAGAGTTGTGGGGAAGGGAAAGAGAGATCATGCTGGACCTGGAACAGAAACTGTGGCTCCCACATGAAATTTTTAAAAACTCTGAAAATTCACTCATCGTAGCCTTAAGGGACTCCTTTAACCAACCTGGGATGCAATTTAGGTCCAGAAAAATCACTTCAGAAAAATCCCTACCTGGACCTAAAAAAGCTCCAGAAAGAGGGCTTAAAAAACTGACTGAATGTTATTCTATGGTCTCTATTTGTTTGTTATTTATTAAATTTATATCCCACTTTTCTCCCCAAAATGGGATTACTCTAGACTGGGTAAAAGTGGCATTTTTCAGTAAAAAGTTCATGGGGGGGGGGGGGGGAGAGGAGCTGCAAGGTCAGCACTCTGCCTAGCCTTGATTTAGAGAGAAGCTGTGCTGGCTCCCATTTTGCTCTTTTTCTGGCAAGCAAATGCTGTTTTTATTTAGACAAGCTGTTTTGCTGGCTGTGGGTAGTTTTAACTGGTTAAATGCTGCATACAGTGTTTCATTTTATTGATTTTTTTGCATTGCATTCTAGTACATTTGTTTCTATGTTTTAATAAAAATGTTTTTATTTGTATTTGGTTGTTAATAGCTGCCCTTAGCAGAAGAAAAAAAAACCAGGATATAAACTGAATAAACAAATAAGAACTAAAGGATGGGGTGGGCTCCATCAGTGTCTGGAAACAGTCCTGTTCTAAACAGGATTTTCTCCAAAAGGCATCTATTCAGATTCATGTGATTGCAGTTAGAAGCTGACTGATGAATGGTTTGAAGCTATATGATGTTGATGCTGGCAGAAAGTTCTGGCTTTCTGTTGTATTCTAGCACAGTGAACACTGTTAAGGACAATCCAATGCCCAGGTTTCATCCTTTCTCTTAGACTCTCGAGGACAGTGGCTCTAGGCTTTGGCCCTCTAAAAAGTTTGGACTTTAACTCCAGTATTCCTTGTCATTGGCCATGTTGGCTGTGGCTTCTGGGAACTGAAGTCCAAACCATCTGAAAATCAAAATATTAACGACCATTGAAAGGAAAATGTGTGGCTCTCCAGATGTTGGTGGACTGCAAGTCCTAGTATTCCAACCCAGCATAGCCAACAGTGAGGGATGCTGGGAGTTTCATTCCTGCAGGTATGTACTCTAAGTCCTATCAGAGTGCTGTATACAAGCCTTTTTAACTTAACACTATGCTGTCAAACACTAGCTAAGAGAAAGCAGACAACTAAAGTTTAATGTACTTAAAGAAGGGGTGTGGTGGAAATGTAATAAGCAAATCCCTTTTTCTGAGGACCTTTTACACTGCATGTGAAACTTTAACCTGAAGATTTATTTCTTTGCTTAACTCCATGACCTCAGTGGTTTGTTCACCTGAGTTTCTACTTCTCAATCTCCTCCTCTTTCTCCTCCCCTGTTATCAAATTCAAACACAGGAAACAGGTTGTGCATTAGGAGCTTTATGGGGGCATTAGCGGATATGTTGTACAACCATCATTCTTTTTCATCTTGTTTTTGATGGCTTTATGACCAACGGAAGGCTGGACTTGGTTCAGTGAGTTAGCTGACAAACTGCTCCATGTCTCATCCTTCAGGAGGCTATTGCCTGTTTCTCCTCAGCTTTATCGTACTTTATGCCACTGCTAGAATCTAATTGAAAGTATTTGGGGAACTCTGGTTCTAAATTATTTGTTCCAAAGGACAGAGTCTGACAAATGGGTTGTTACACTGGTTGTAGTTGTGTTGACTGGTATGACTAGGTGCTTCCAGATGGGTTAAAAAAAATCTCAGGAAGTATTGAGACTTCATTATTCTTTTGTTTTGATTGTAACTGCTTCTTCAGGGATTGTAGCCAATATTTTTCTTGAAATAGCCCAGCATTACAACCTGCAGGGGTGGAGTACACATAAGCTAGCCCCACCTATGGCCAGAAATATTTGTCCCATCCTATAGTAAACTTCCAGTGTATTTGTTTGCTTGTGTTTGAAAAAAGAATTATCTATAAAATTGCACATCAAGAAGTTCTATAATCAAAGAGAGACGCTGTCTGTATATGCAGATAAATGCTTATGCATTTCCCAACAGATGTTGGTCACTAGAAGGATCATGCACACTGATAGCAGTTGGCAGGGTTAGAGTATATCCCCCAAAAAATACATGCACTAAATGCAAAGGGGAGCCCCACTATGAGAAACTACATATCACACCCTGGATGTGTAAGCAGCATTACTATGTTGAGTACTCCTCTTAGCCACTCATGAAGACAGTTTGGAAATTTAGTTTTCAAAAAGTAATCAGTTATAGGCAGAAAATGCATGAGCCAAATAAGACTGTATATACCCACATATAAGTCTGGAAATTTAAGTCAAAAACTTGACCCAAAAAACCTGAATTGACTTATCCATTGGTCAATGTAGGTAGTGTACTTTAACTCTTATTAAAAAAGGAACCATCCCCTGGTGAAAGGCAAGAGTGTCATCTGCCCTGAAATCACTGAACCTCCTCTATTTTCTTATCCATGAAGAGCACAAACATTTATGCTTGCTGGAATTTTGTAAGTGGAATTGTTTTCCTTTGCTTCATCCTTTACAGCCTTTGTTAGATGCCCCTAAGTTTTACCCTCAACTTATCCATGGATCATAATTTTGGTCCCAAAACTTGCCCTCGACTTATAGTCAAACGTATACGGTACCTTTCAGTCCCTTAGGGGGCATGACATTCAAGCCCTCAAAGTGGCTGGAAACTGCTCTGGCACCATGATCCAGTCCTTTCTACCTGATCAAAAAGGAGCGGATTTAATCCGACTCTTGGCAGAACCAGTTTGGGACTGTGCAGGTGGCCCACTTTGAAAGTGAGCAGTGCAGTTGCCACAGTCCTGGCCTGATCGTGGCCAGAGTGGCCTCTTGCCACTCCTTCTGGGCCATCTGTTCCAGGCCATAGTTATACTGAGACAGACTGTGTAGCTAAATACATTGTGGAAGCAACTCTTTACTCCCGTGTGTGTGTGTGTGTGTGTGTTTTAAAGTAACTGAAATCATTATTTTAATTACTAGTACAAAGCCCTTTTCACATCAGTATGTACAACTGAGGGGCTGCCTACACAGGTGGAAAAAAATCATACTTTAGTTTCCAATTGTGTAGGAACAAATGGCATAGACCTGGTTTCATAATGAAAGTGCTTCTTTTAGGCATTAATACAACTTTTAAAAATTCACTTTATACTCTAGTTTTAGGGGAAACCAATTTTTTACATGTGTGTCAGGATCAGGGTGGAATCAGAGTGGTGGTCTAATTGGAGGGCAGCACTAATTTATCAAGTTTGGTGTGTCACCATTTATTTTAATATATTTTTAACATTTGGAGCATAGTAACTAAAGGCTAGCAGTGCTTCTGTAATGGAGATGTATTTAGCGTTTTAAAAAGGTAAAAGTACTCCCTTGATATGAATGTCTAGTCGTAACCAACTGTAGGAGGCAGTGCTCATCTCCGTTTCTAAGCTGAAGAGCCAGCGTTGTCCAAGGACTGCTCAGGTGGTCATGTGGCCAGCTTGACTGCACTGAATGCTGTTACCTTCCCTCTGAAAAGTGGTACCTATCTATCTACTGGCACTTACATGCTTTCGAACTGCGAGTTTGGCAGAAGCTGGGACTAGTGATAGGAGCTCACCCCATCATGCTGCACTTGGGCCTCAAACTGCCAACCTTCCAATCTTCCGATCATCAGAACTGGTGTCTTAACCACAAAGCTACCGCATCCCTTAGTATTAATATGTTATAGACATTTTTTACATGCAGCCGTCCCTCCATATTACTTTAAAACAAAGAATAAAATGTATTATTATTCTATATTACATCAAAACAAAGAATAAAAACTATACAGCATTAAAAAAAACCTATTTTATTTGGGGGGGAAAGATCAGTTCTCCAAAGCTTGCAGGAATAAATATACAATTGCATCTGCCACCAAAAAAAAAAAAAAAAAAAACAAACCAGCAAAGAAGGAGCCACCCTCAATTGGAAGGGAATTCCAAAGTCTGAAAGCAGTCCTGAAGGGAAGAGGGAGAATACTATTCTATAGGCCACATGTCAGTGGTAGAATTCAAGTCCCAGATTCAGCCCATAGCATTTCTGATTTCTCGAAATGCTTCAATAACAGGTAATGGGAAGGATCTCTGCCTGAGGTCCTGGAAAACTACTACCAGCAAAAGCTTATAACCTTTCATACAATAGGCAAACAGATATAAAAGCAGCTTCCTGGTATAAAAGCAGGTTCCTATGTTTATATTCCATCTCCTTTTGTTTATACAGAGAGCAATTACAAGTGCTCAGGAAGTGATAAGGAAGAGCAGTTGAAGGACCAGAGCCTCACAGGTGAGATGGGCTCCTACAAAGATGTGGACTATGAAGTTACTCCAGTTATGGAACTAAGTTCCACTTTTTTTACAACTTTCATAATAGCCCTCTCTACTTCTCATCCACTCTCCTGCAAACGAAACCCATCATGCAGAAAAAGAAATCAAGTCCACGTCATTGGTTCATGGTACACTGCTTCTTCTGATTAATTCATTCTAGTCACTGAATTTCAGCTGTCTGATCACAGATTTTTCATTTGTGTATTATTGTGTGGACAGCGTGACTGATCTCTAGACAATATTTGCTTTTGGGATGGAAACAAGAATTGCCATAGTTACTTTCTAGGAGAGAAACCTGCATAAAATAAATTTCATATCAGATATATTATTTGTACACTCACCCTCAAATTCAGCTCCACAGATAATTGCATGATTTTCATGTGGATTTATTTAGTCTTGCTGTTGGACTACTGTCTTGTTGTTGTGGTTTTCAGTGTACTTGGATTGATCTGGCACCTTGCCTTTTAATTAAGGGCTCATGAACATGATGAAATTCACTTTTTGAGAAAGTGGAGTGAATGGGGGGGGAGGCAGTGCAAATCCCCCTTAACCCGGGATTTTTTGAAATGGATTTTCTTGTGGTTCTTTTCAAAAGAACCATTTTTTTGTTTTTTTGCGGAGCTGACAATGGGTTCCCATTGTCAATCCCATCTAGAGCATACTGCCACCTCCAATCTTCCTGCCCTTCCTTCTCTTCCTCTCCCTCTGCCACCTCTGATCTCATCCTTCCTCCTCTTCCTCTCCTCCTACTGCCTCTGATCTCATCCTTCCTTCTCTTCCTCTCCTCCTGCCGCCTCTGATCTCATCCTTTCTCCTCTTCTTCTCCCCCTGCCACCTCCGATCTCGCCTTCCTCCTCTTCCCCACGCCACCTCCAATCTTCCTCCCCTTCCTCTCCCCGCCCCCTTCCTGGCAGGATCATGGCATTTTATCCCATTGCCAATGTGAACAGAATCAGGGATAAAATGCCATGATTGTTGTGAATCAATGCCACGGAGAGATTCAATCGTGGCAAATCAATGTTACAGGGAGATTCAGTCGTGGCAAATCATGGAAATAACCCGGTTTCCACACCAGGTTATTTCTGAGTGTGAATGGGCCCTTTGAAATCTTAAACTCTTGCCCAGCATTGAAAGTACAAGAATACCTAGGCCTGAGATTTTAACCTGGCATCCATTCATTAGTTAGTGAATGATGCAACATTGGTGCCTGTAATTGACAAGCAACATGAAATCTCCAAGCTGCCCAGCTCTAGTAGGAGTTTGCTTATTCTTAACCTTTATTTATAAAGCGCTGTAAATTTACACAGCTTCTAACTTTATTTGATCAAAAGAGGGAAGGAAGCATGACTTGCTAGAAGTGCCCATGCTTTACATTTAGAAGGTTCAAGGTTCAGTTCCACGCATGTCCAACTGAAAGGATTAAGTAATAACTAAAGTGGGATACCTCAGCCTGAGATCCCTGACAGCCTCTATTTCCTTTCAGAACAATCCTGCTTAGATGGGCAAATATTATCTACAAAGGTTTATCCCTACTGCACCATTACAGCAGTTGGATATCACTTTTACTGCTATGTTGCTATTGTATGCAGTCTTGGAATTTCTAGTTTCATAAATAATTTAGGCGGAATCTACAATACAGTAATAATGCACTTTGACACCATTTTAACTGCCATGGCCCCATGCTATGGAATTCTGGGATCTGTAGTTTTGTGAGATAGTTAGCCTTCTCTGCCAGAGAGCTCCAGTGCCACAACACACTACAAATCCCAGGATTTCATTGGATGGAGCAATGACAGTTACAGCAGTGTTAAACTGCATTAATTCTGCAGTGTGGCAGCAGCCACAGACTCCTTCGCTAAACAGCTCTAGTGCTATAGTGCTGTGTTATTCAATGTGGTAATTTGTGGATCAGTGCTGATCCCTAAGCCACTGGTGGCTATTCCCTGACAAGCATCCATGAAGGAAAGAAACAACTGTAATCAATATGTATGAATATTGCATATTCTGGAAGGCAGTGTTGCATAGTGGTTAGAGTGATGGATTATGACTCTGGAGATCAGTGTTCAACTCTCAACTCAGCCATGAAACCCAGAGGGCGACCTTGAGCAAGTCACACACTCTCAGCCTAAGAGATAGGCTGAGGCAATGGCAAACCGCATTTCAGCAAATCTTGCCAAGAAAAATCCATGATAGGGTTGCCTTAGGGTGACCATAAGTCACAAATGACTTGAAGGCACATAATAACAACAACAACCCTAGCACACAGGGAAAACAAAGTTGTCAGTCCCCTCATTAGATAGTTTGTGTCACTGCTGCTCCACAGCAGTGCCATTTATGTGCACTAGAACTCTGTAACAGAAAGAATTCTAGTCTCTCACCAAACAACAGATCTCAAGATTTCATAGGATGGAATATGCTGGTTAAAATTGTGGAACATGGATGCACTCCTGCCATAGCAATGGAAAATGTGGATATAGCCTCTGTTTCTAAGAACAATTCACTGTGCTTGTTGTGTTCCCCTTACAGGTTGCTGGCTCTGAGGGCCTGCAACTGCACTCTTCAAGTCTGGGCCAAGTCTGGATATTATAACCCACACCCAGGTTTTCAAAATGACCATGAGAACTGGTCCTCACTAATCCTAAATACACAAAGATATCACAACTTTATAACAGATCCCCTTGTGAATGATGGTACAGTGAGCCCTCCAGACTAGCTATTCACCAATAGGACTGGAGTATCTGTAGCTCACCATTTTCCATATTATACAATGGTGGTGCATGCTTGCAGATGCATTGACTCATTGCATAACATGGGGCTTTAGCAGTTCAGACACTGACTCTGAAGACTGCAAGGTTGGAAGGTTGGCAGTTTGAGACCAAAGCACCGCGTGACAGAGTGAGCTTCCATCACTAGTCCAAGCTTTTGCAACCTAGCAGTTCGAAAGCATGTAAAAGTGCAAGTATATAAAAAGATGCCACTTTGGTGGGAAGTTAACAGCCACATGATCACAGAGTTGTCTCTGACAATGCTGGTACCCTTGGTGGGTAATGGAGATGAGCACTACCCCGTACAGTTGGACACAACTAGACAAACTTGTCAAAGGGAAAACCTTTACCTTTTACTTTCTGAGCATCCATATTTTTCCCCATCCATGGGAGGGCCCACAACTGAACCCCTGTGGATGGGAAAGGTCCACTATATATGGTCTGTGTCCATATCAATTAAAAATGGGTATGTGTTGTATTTGTAAGGCTATATGTGTGTCATATATGTGTGTCATATATACATTTACACATATAACTTGTGTATATTTTATGTAATTTTATGTTACATGTACTGTAGACATTTTAATTGTTTTGAATTTTATTCCAGTTTTAAAGGAGCTGTCTTGGGTTCCTCCGGGGATAAAGGTAGGATATAAATGAAATAAATAAAAATAATTAATAAATAATATATATGAAAGGAGGCCCGTGGATGGGAATTGGCATCCCACTTACTTTAGCTTTGACCCCATTCACATTGTGCTTTGGCTTTGTCCATCCTTTTGTTACATCCCATCTTTGGGATATACCTTAACCTTGACAGTATATAGAATGGTTTCCAGATTGGATCTGGGACAGGACTACTCTAATTTTAATCTGTAACTGATCATGGAGCAGGATAAGGTATTGTGAATTTTCATCAGGTGACATGAAGCTATTTGTCTTCCTCAAATTCCAGAGTCCAACCTTCAGTCATGATTATTGCTTTAGTGCTTGAAAGAGCCCTGGTAGCACAGTAGTTAAATACTTGTACTGCAGCCACTCACTCACAAATCATAAGTGACTTCAATACCAGCGAAAGGGCTCAAGCTTGTCTCAGGCTTGCATCCTTCTGAGGTTGCTAAAATGAGTACCCAGATTGTTGGGGGCAATTAGCTTACACTTTGTAAACCACTTAGGGAGTGCTTAAGTGCACTGATAAGCGGTATAGAAATGTACTTGCTATTGCTTTTGCTGAAAGTTGGGTGAGGAGGCATGGATGAGAGCCCAATTTTGTTCTTGTTGTGGTAGGATTTTCCTCCAGCTTCCTCTCCACCAGAGGAACACAACACCATGTTGTGAAGTGACAGATGTAACTGAAAGCTGGGGTTTGGAATGTGAAGAAGGACACATTTGTTGGAACACTTGGCAGAGGTCTATTTTGCACTGCAGAAATAATGCAGTTTGACTCTGCTTTCACTGCCATGGCTCAATGCTATGGAATTCTGGAATTTGTAGTCTGTTGTGGCACCAGAGCTCTCTGAGAGAAAAGGCTAAATACCTCAAAAACCACAGTTACCAGAATCCCACAGCATTGAGCTCTGGCAGTTAAAGCAGTGTCAAACTGCATTATTTCTGCAGTGCAGATTAGACCAGAGTTGCACACCAACAGCAGGTGTTCCACCTTCCTGGTTGTAAAAGTTATAGCTGGTTCACAGCCGCACCAATATACAGTACCATGTTAATCAGCACAAGAAAAATGGTGCTAGTCTCTTGCTTGATGTATACAACAGCAACAAGCCCTGAAATAAGAATGATTAGTCAATTAAAGTTTCCATATAATCCTATTTATTTCTAACTATCACAAACAATCATGTACTAAAATAAACAAAGATTATTATATTCCTTTGCAGTTAAGAAATCCCCTGCTGTTGAAATTAATAATTAGGTATTTATTCATGTGCACGTGTGATTTCTTAACTGGTTTTATAATTTTTAATACTCATTTACACAGAGTGGACTATATTAGAATATGTATGGATATGGAGTTGAGATTGCCATGGTTGCCTTAGCTGATGACCTTTGTCTAGACACCAACCAGGGAAGTGTGACCCTGTTGGTGCTCTTAGACCTCTCAGTGACTTTTGACACAATTGATCATGACATCCTCTTGGAATGCCTGAGAGTTAGGAATAGGAGGCACTGCACTACAGTGGATTCTGTTCCTTCCTCTCAGCAGATTCCAAAGGGTGATGTTCGGGGACAGTCGTTCGGCAAAAAAAGAACTTAATTGTGGTGTCCCTCAAGGTGCCATCCTGTCTCTGATTCTATTTAATACACATATGAAACCGCTGGGAGAGATCATCCAGAGAGATGGGGTGGGCTGTTATAAATAATAATAATAATAATAATAATAATAATAATAATAATAATAATTTGTATTTTCCTGCCTCTCCCAGGTGGATCGAGGCAAGATTACAACCCCAAAAAATACAGCAATAAAACAAATAGTGTCCAACAATTAAAACAATTAAAAACAGTACAATCAAACAACAATAAGATAAAATATTCTAGTCCTGGATAAAAGAATGGAGCAATGTCTTTTACAGAAGATTGGATGGATAGGCTTGCCAGAAGAGATCCATTTTAACTGTCCTCTTGAAAGCCTCCAAGGAAGTAATAAGACAGATCTCTTCCGAGAGGCTGTTCCATAATTTAGGAGCTGCTGATGTAAAGGTTCTTTGAGAATCCAGACAAAACAGTGGTACTTACAGTAGGAGCCCCTAATCCAAGTATTGTGATACAACCTTCAGTCCTAGATGGGGGTCACACTCTCCTCAAAGGACTGTGTTCAAAGTCTGGGGGTGCTCCTAGATTTGTCGCTCCAGATGACAAAATCAGGTAAATGCAATGGTCAGGCACACCTGTTATCAGCTTTGGCTGATACGCCAGCTGCATCCTTTCCTGGAAGTGGGGGGCTTAGAAACTGTAGTGCATGCACTGGTAACCTCACAACTCGATTTCTGCAATGCGCTTTTGTAATGACTAGGCCTCCAGTCATTTGAGGACTTCTTCAGGCAGTAAAGGGTTAAGTCGGGGGGACATATATGCAAATAAAGAGTGACATCATAGCTTACGGAAGGCTCACAGCCAATCAGTGAGCAGGATCAAGGGTTTTTCTGGAAGCTTCCATTAGAAGGGTATATAAGGCCTCTGAGACTAAGATGTTTATCACACTATGCTCTTAAAGAGCTACTATTCCAGTGTGACTCCTCTAGCAGCCTCCTGTTGCATGCTGGGATTGACAATGGCTTTCTCTGACTATCTCTTTCTTTTCCTCCATTCTTCCTCCCATCTCTCTCTCTCATTTAATATTCCCTCTGTTCATGTCCATTCTCTCTCCCTGTCATTGCCTTTCCATCCCTTGTCCCCTCACACATATTCTGTAATTTCCTTCCCACTTGAGTAAAGTGCCCCAAAAAAGAGCACACTGTGAACTTGGTCTTCATGTTCCTCCCTCCTGCTCTTTGTGTGAGTGCAACCACTGCCTGTCACAGAGTCAGGGTAGGCAGCAAAGTGGGGGAAGGTGGGGAAAACAATGCAATAAATGAAAACAATACTCCTAGGCCTCATTCCCACTACCTTTTAAACCAGATCACAACTTGGTTTGAACCAGTTCAAATGACCATGGTTCCCACTTAAATGGATTCGCTGAAGCAATTAAGTGGGGGGGGGGGGTCATGCACCAGACCCATTTAACTCACTTCTTTTTGACGCTGATTTTTTTTCCTGCGTATTTTTTACCAAATCGATGCAAGGCAAGTGTGAACCAGAAGCAGATTGGAATCGATTCAAATTTGCCCTTCAGCCGGCTAAAGCCAAATCATTTTGAATCGACTCATTCGTGAATGTGAACCACAAGTGTGTTATTTTGATGCCAGGAAATGATAGAAAATGCGATTGAGGCTAGTGTAGTGTAAACCACGATTCAATGTTGAATTGATCCATCGATTCCGATCACACACCAATTTATCTGTAAGTGGGAATGAGGCCCCATTTTGAGGGGTGGAGGAGCCCATTCTCACTTAAGAAAGGATTGATACAAAGAGATTAAATTTGCCTTTATTAACAATAATGCATTGCTTCTAGTCTCTGGCCCCTAATCTGTCCCCTTTGGAGCCACAGATATTTAGCACAGTTTCTTCCTCCAACTGACAAAACTGTATGTCAGGCACTTGGCACAAGAATGAAGACATTACCCACAAAGATTTGTGATTTATAACTGTCCATGGCCATGGATCAAGGAAAACTGGAGCAGTAATAACAATAGTAGATTTAAAAGGAGGAGAAGTGAGGAGCCCAGTAGTTTCAGATTGCCTATAGATCTCTCATTCTTTCCAAATTTATAGCAATTTGATTTTACTGGTACTATATAAAAACATGTGAAACCTTCTTATCCTAGAATTCAGAGACATAGGGTCCATACAGACAGCCAAAATAAAGCTGCTTGGGGTCTCTTTGGAGGTATGCTGTTTAAATGATGCATGCATCCTAAGAATCCGAAAGCTGCACCAAAGCTGCACTCCAGTGCTTAGGAATGGAGTGTGGCTTTGGCGCGACCTCCGGACTCTTAGGACCCATGCATCATTTAAATAGCATATCTCCAAAGAGACCCCAAGCAGCTTTATTTTGGTAGTCTGTAACAGGCCATAGAGACTTAGGACCAATCTATAACAGAAGAAACTGGAGACAGGAAATTACAGAAAATCACTAGTGGTCACATACTGCTGAGACCACTCAGATGTATCATCACTGAACTACAGCCTATTTTGGACAATTACACTGCCTTCTCAAAGGCTCTTGGATACAGACATCCTCCCACTCTCAAACAGTTACTTATTTATGGAAAGATGCACAACACAAATGGGAAGATGGGTACAAGACCTTGCCACAAACCCAGATGTCAACTCTGCCCATACATCTATTTAGACAATGTCACCACAGGACCTAATCACATAATCCAAAATATTAGAGGCACTTTCACTTGCTCACCTTCTAATGTGATACTGTATATGCCATACAGTCCAACCTCTGAGTCAGAGGATAAATGAACATAAATCAGATATTAGGAATGGGAATATACAAAAAAAAATTGTAGAACACTTCCGTTTTCCTGAGCAGTCCATTTCTGATCTCAAGACAGTGGTCCAACAACAACAACAACAACAACAACAACAATAAAGTACAAAGGAGGGCTGGAAAGAGAAACAGCTGAATTAGAATATATTCACAAACTCCAATACATCAACAGTGGGTCAAACAAAGATAATGGCTTTCTGGCACACTGCACATATTAGAACACTGGATGCTCTCAGTCAGTTTAACCTATCTCTTTTCTGGTTCCCAGCATGCTGCACAAACCACATTCCAAAGTGCCCTCCTCCATTCATTTGGTCATCCACCCACCCTGCCTTCTTTACTCCTGCCTTTGTCCTTCAGCAAACATTGTTAAAATATAACTTGTCACTTCATTACCCTACCCACAAGTTTTGCATTGCCATGGGTAGTCATACAATCTGTACTAGTCCTTCCTTTATAGGATATACAAGGGAGCCCTGGTGGCACAGTGGTTAAATGCTGATACTGCAGCCACAGGGTTGTGAATTCAATTCTGCAGGGCTCCAGGGTCCACTCAGCCTTCCATTCTTTTGTAGATCGGTAAAATCAGTACCCAGCCTGTTGGGGGCAATTGGCTTACAGATTGTAAACTGCTTACGGAATGCTAGTTCACTTATAAGCGGTATAGAAGTGTAGTTACTATTGCTATCGCTAATGCTATCCAACTGGATCTTTTTTTTTAAACAACATCTTGGACATTTCAGCAGTTGAACCCGAGGCCTTTTGCATACTAAAAAAATGGTCTACCTTTAGCTATCGTCTATCACATGTGTGCATGTGTTTACATGCATACATGTGAAAATAACAAGAGGGTGGCCATTTATACAACATCAAAAAAGATGAACTTATATCTGCATGATATTTGTGTATGGTAATTTGTAAGTATAGACACATATTTAGAAATAATTATTACATAGAAACAATTTCAAATATTATTTAGTTATATTTTGGAAATGATAATTTTTTTACCTGAGAAATAATAGTCATAATAATGTAAACAGAAATCCAATACATTTTCCCTTTCATAGGGCAGACAATGACCAAGTAATGTATATACCTGAAGCTCAATGTGTTGCTGAGTTCAACTTCAAGGCATTTGCTGTTCTTCTTTCTTCTGATTCTTTATGTTTAAATCGGACTTGATTTGGACAGCCCTTCTAATAGACTCTGAGGATGGCTTCAAAGAGAATGGCTATAGAGAATGTCTTCAAACAGAATGGCAATGAGGCATGCATGTGTATGCTTCTATAGTGATAGTGAATAACTCCCTTTCATTTAAATCCAGAAGTGGACAAAAGTGGTTCTCCAGACTTTGCTGGACTGCAGCTCCCATCAAACCTAGCCAGTCTAGCCGATGGCAAAGGATAATGGGAATTACAGTCCAGGATATATCTGGAAAACCACACTTTCCCGCCTGTCATTTAATCAGTGGGGGAATCTCATACTCTCTGTGGGTTCTTTATCTTAGGAATTCCTCCAGTACTTTCTTGATGTTTCTTCCAGAACAAAATAGATTCTTAACCAAGGTGTTGGGGGTACTTTTAATGAAATCCACACAATACACCAGTCAGAGAGACAATACATCTCAATCTCCTCTACATGGCCACAATATTCTCTCAGTTGAGGCTTGCACATTATTTTTCTCTTTCAGGGTTAGAATGAAAATTGAAGCAGAACAAGCTCCTTAAGGTATATCTACTTTACATAGTTATGTCATTTTAATACCATTTTAACTGTCATGGTGGCACCTAAACAATCCTGGGATTTCTAGTTTGGTGAGGTACTTACCGTTCTTTACTAGTGAACTCATCTTCTCCCCTAAACAACAGTTCCCAAGGCATTGTGTGTCTGTCTACACTACAGAATTCAACTGAATTAATCCTTAGTCCCTTTCTTTTCAAGATACCTTGGTACCTTTTAAGTACTTTGTTGTTATGCTTCTAGTGAGACTTATGTGCTGGTCTATGACCAAAACTTACTTCTGCATTAACACATTGAGGATTACACCATAAAACACTCAGTCTTCTCAACAGAGGACCACAACATGATTAGAGTGCATATCTATCCATGCCTTTGCAGAAGTAAGACCCATTAAGGGCCTGAACAGACAGGCCAAAATAAAGCTGCTTCGGGCCACTTTGGAAGTGTGCTGTTTAAATGCATCCTGAGGCCAGAAGCTGTGCCAAAGCCACATTCTAGTCCTAAGGAAGCATAGCTTTGGCACAGCGTCTGTCTGCTTAGGATGCATGTGTCATTTAAACAGCATACCTCCAAAGTGACCCGAAGCAGCTTTATTTTGGCCTGTCTGTTCAGGTCCTATGTTCAGTGGGGCTTCCTCCCTAATAAGCAGCCATAGGATTGCAGCCTAAGTCATATATTAGTTCAGTTATGGGAAAGTACCATAATCAAATTGGACTGGCCTATCATAGAATGTGAGTACGTATTTATACAGTGCTATGTCAGGATCTCCCATCCATAAACAGCACTATGAATGGATCAGGTTCATTTTCCCTAACTGGCCCACAAAGATTTCTTAGTACTTCTTGCATATCTTCTCAGGCGTGGATTAAGATAGATCAAAAACTGCATTTTCACTTATATTTATAGGAATCATCCACAGGGGAATTGATAGTTCCTAAAACTTTCTACTTGCAACAAACTCCCCCCCCCTTTTTTTTTTTTTTTTTACAAGGCTTGGCAGCTTGTAAAACCATTTTCTCGCATTTCTGTTTTCCATTTTTAACCGTCTCTATTGTCATACATACGTAGATGACAGGACACACAGCATGGGCTGGCAATCTGTCAGACCATCTCTCACAAGCTGCCTCATTGTGGCAATCACCAGGGAAGCTGCAGCTTTCCCTCGCTCTTGAAGCATATGACTGTAACCATTTTAAGCTATCCAGAGTGCTGGATGGCACGACAATGATAATATTTTGTCCAAAAGATAGTCATAACGTAACCATTTCCTATCTTAAAAAAGGAAAAAATGTGCCATCCCTTGCACCAGAAAAAAGAAGACAAAAGAGAGCAAGATTCTTAGAAATTGCATTTGTTCATTCATATGCAAACTAAGAAAGATTTGGTACCATTTAAATAAAATGTGTTTGTCAATGGGGAGATTCTGACCAGGTGAGCAACTGTTGATAGGCTTCCTCCAGTTCTGCATCTTTAAACCATACTCAAGTGACCCCTGAAACAGAGGACACCATAAATTAGAGGATTGTCCTTTGCCACACTTTCAACTTGAGGGCTATATATTTTCAAGTTATCTATTCCCGTCCTCTGGAAATCCCCTCCCTGCTTTCCTTTTGCAAACCAGCAAAAACCTTTCTTTTCGAGCAGCTTTTAATATGCAAGTGCACTTCTTATTAGGGTGTTTGCTTTTGCATGCGTTTAATGTTGGGCAAAGTATAATGCTGTGCAAAGTATAGCCCACAGACCATATGCAACCCTGTGTGCCCCGTGTGCTACCGCGCAGCTTTCAGCGTATGCTGAAAGCAGCGTATAGTGCGTCCACGTATGACGTGGGCACACTGTATTACAAGATTATTATTCTATTTTTAACAAAATTCACATTTTCTTGAAATTAACAAAGCTGTGAATTAACACATGGAATTACATACCCAATGATGATATTTTGGTGAGGGGGGAGATGGTATTAAGAGGATTGTGACAGAACCTTCTTAAAGAACTAGGTTGTTTTTACCTTCCAACCTCAGAAGGCCTCTGATCACTCACACTTGCTCTGTTTTTACTCTTTTAACACTGTCCTCAAGTGTACAAGGGTTAGGGTCCCAAGGGTCTCCACAAACCAGTCTCAATATTTTAGGTAGCATGTATGTTCTTTTTTACCGTTTACAGTAATCACGTCAGTCAGAAACAAACAATAAAGAATTGTAATACAGTCGGCCCTTGCCTTACGCGGGGATCCGTTCCGGATCCCTCCATGTAAGGCGAATTCCATCTATGCTCAAGCCCCATTGGAAACAATGGGGCTCGTGCATGGCGGTGCGGCAGTGCGGCGGCACGCGGGGCACAACGGGCGTAAGTGCAAGTCCGCATAAAGCGCGCCCACGTATGACGCGGGCGCGCTGTACAAACAGTAATTATTGAAAAACGTACAGAATTAAAGTATCTTGTGACAGTTGAGTTTAAGTTCAGTATGGTTACATTAAAATCAAGCACTTGGTCCTCTTTATCTTGTTCCCTCTAAGTAGAATCACCAGTCAGACCTGACTAAACTAGATCAGACCAACTGACTCAACTGAACCAATTGACAGGAGAATTCCATGGTGGAGCTATCCAAGGTGCTGAACATGTTCAGGCCCCTTGGATAACATCTTTAAAGTATGAAGTAAACCCTCATGACTGGGAAGCCATAAAAAGGGGGTGTAGAAACCTCAGCAGGGTGTGTGAAATTCTGCTCCATATGTTTTTTCTAAACTTTAAAAGAGTTTTTTGTGTTTTTTTTGGGCTATGTGGCCCTGTTCTAGCAGAGTTTCCTTCTGACATTTCGCCAGCATCTGTGGCTGGCATCTGATTTCTGAAGATGCCAGTCACAGATGCTGCGAAACGTCAGAAAGAAACTCCTATGGAACATGGCAACATAGCCCGAAAAACCAACAAAAAAACTGGATGCCGGCCATGAAAGCCTTCGACTTTACATTTAAAAGAGCTGTTCATCACGATGAACTAATCTTGAAGGTAGCTTTTTAAATATTCGGACTAAACTCCAGACCAGATTTATCACAATGATGACATCAGAGCCACCCATCCTCCCTAGATGAATGCATGCAGAATGAAAGAATATACATTTACCGAGCTGTTCTTGTTCTTGTTTCTCTTTCTCTGTCTGACTGTCTGTGTCCTGGCTGGCTCCCTGGTGATTTGCAGCATAGATTAAATTGAACAAAAGCTTTAAAAATCATTACAATGAAGAAAGAATGGAACTGTGCAAGTAGTTAGAATAAATGATTAAAATTATTCTGTTATTGTTGCTAACTGCCTTCGAGCTGACTTGAACCATATGAATGGCAGACATCCAAGTCACCCTATCTTCAGTAGCTCAAGTCCTACAGACTCATGGCTGTTCTATTTCTATATATGGCAAAAGTCTTTGTTGCAGTATTTTGAGCATCACTTTGCTTGTATGAGAGATTAATGTAATAGTCCTGTGCTTATTGCAATCCCTAAAGTCTGTTTTCTTGTGGACTGGTATGTTTAATGGGCATTTCCAATCTGTGAACTATCCCCCCACCATTTGTTTTGTTTTCTAATTTCCTGTCTAATCGAATAATATCATAGCTCAGGAAAGTGCAGTTTTGAAAGTTCTGTGTCATTCTTCATTTTTTACAAAATCTTTATTATAAGAACATCTAGTACAACTAATTCATTAAGAATTTCAAACAAAGTCAACAAGCGAAGACAAGCACAGAGTCCAGATTCTACAAGGTTTGGTCTCCATTCGTGTGTTTTTTAAATATAAATGGATTAAAATCGAGATCACATTCAACAACAAAAGACAGTGTACATCTGTACAGATGAAAGCATTATTGAGCAAGTAACAGGCTGTGCACAGGCAGGTCAAATAGAGACCCAATGAAAATAAATCAAGAAATGAAGCTGCCTAGGTTGGAGCAGGTTTGGAAACAGCAATCGCCCCACACAGTCGGAAGAGGAAGGTTTACAGCCAGTGCATCTTCTGACAGTGACAAATGGCTCTGACAACATGGTCCCTCGCAAAGAAAATGGATCAGAAATGTCTTTCAAATGCTGTGGCAACAAGAAAGTGAAAAATGATGTTGAGTGTACTGTTGCAGCCATCATGCCATGATGACGAGGCATGGCATGAGTACTGAAAACCGACACTGGAGAATGAAGCAAGTTTTTATTTTCCAGGAAAAAGAACAGTTCAGGCATCCTGGAATTGCTTTTAAGGTGGCACGGGAGCTCAACACTGGCAGGCTAGTTGGTATTAACTTTACCTATTTGCAGATACATTTTCCCCAAAAAACATTTAAAACACAAAATGTATTGTATTAAAAGAACAATCACCGCCAACAACAACTGAAACAGAAAACAATCCGAAATGAAACCAATGGCAAAATAATAAATGAAATATTTCAATTCTGGGTAAATGAGGAAAAAATAGAATTACTATATCAAGCAAAGCAGGGAAATATATGTAAGACCCTATCAAATGAATGCTGTATAAGTTTTTGTTCACATCCATCCCTTCAACATTTTACTTTAAAAGCAAAATCTGATGTGATACATTAGAAGGTAAAAGATCAGACGTGTAATACTCTCAAAAGAAAATGTAAAACCTATGCCTAGGGTCTAGAGAATCAGACATAGGGTAAAGTCAGAGGGAGAGCAAATTACTTCTCCCATTCATTATCGTTCAATCATCCTTAAATATGAAAACTCTTACAAGCACAATATGTCCCCTCTATGTGTTCAATATAGCTCACTCCCAAATAAGTATGTATAGAATAGATGGCATGCAGCCTTTGTTAATCCTGGGAGGGTTCAATTGAAAATAACTGTCTTTAAAATCTGTGTGTTTGCGTGTGTTTAGTGTTTAGTGCATTTGTTAATAATAATTCTTAAGGAGATTCACCTACATAGAAATCTTGGTGGCCAAAGTTGCCTGATCTTTTCAAGGAGGGGCCAGCGGCCCCCCCCCCCCCCCAGCCTTGGAAGGAGATTCAAGCCCCCCTGCCCCTGCTGTTCCATGGGGAAGATGAAGTGTGTTCATCCTGATGGAAGATTCAGCCCCTCTTTTGCGTCTAGGAAACATCAGGGTTTGATGTTTTTAAAAGCTTTATAAACCTGTTTGATCAGGGCTTATGAGGATGAAGAAGAAATACCTGTACATAATTTGTGAAGCCATTGTTATTGTATGTCTTAAAGTCATTTATGACTTATTGCAGCCATGGTGAAACCATGGCATGTGGGCAAGGGCTGGCATGCAGAACCCTCTTGTGGGCATACATGCTAGACTCCCTCTCAAGCGCCAGTTTACCTGTGACTAAAATGGCTGGAGGGAGGGAGGAAAGGTGCCCAGAGCACCCTCTCTCCCTCATGAGTGCTGGCTTACTCATGAGTAGAATGGCAGAAAGGAGGGAGGCTGCCCAAAGTACCCTCCTGAGCGCTGGTTTACTCACAAGTAAAATGGTGTATGGCAGTGAGGGGCGTGCCCATATGGCTCTTGTAGTTTGTCTCCATTTCTATCAAGGCAGAGCTGAGGGAGAAGAGCCCGGAAGGCAGAAGTCCTGCTCCCCGACAGTCCTGCCCCCTAGCACTGGGTGACACCCACTGCAGGAATGCCACTGAGTTTCAGCACTTGGTCACTAAAAGGTTCGCCATCACTGACTTATGGTGACCCTAAGGAAAACTTATCTTGGGGTTTTCTCAGCAAGATTTGTTCAGAGCTTTACCGTTTTTCAATTGGGTTTTTAATAGATATTTTAATAGTAACATGTTTAATCCTGTTTTAAAGGGGAAATTTGGGACATAATTTTGTAAATGTGGATATTTCAATATGTTGTGAGCCTCTTTGATTGTTTTGTCACAGAAAAGCGGGATAAAAATAAAAGTTTTATTATTTATTTATTATTATTATTTTCCTCTGAAGCTGATAGAGTGTGATTTGCGTAAGGTCACACAGTGAGTTTCCATGGCCAAGAAGGCATTTGACCCCTGATCTCCCAGAGTTCTAATCCAATAGTCAAGACGCTACATCACACTACTGCATCTCACCGTGTGAAACCATGCCTACCTTAAAATACTTCCAAGTTGAATGGAGATCTCATTGCCATATCATGGCACAGAACCCGAATAATCCCAGTTCCTAAAACAAAAGAGGATAGCCCTGAAACTAAATCCTTTAGCCCCATAGCTCTCCTTAACCGGGATGCCAAATTATTTACTTGAATTATGGCCACTAGAATAAGTGACTTTATCTTGGAAAACATCAATCCTGACCCGGTGGGCTTCATGCCGGGTAGGTAACTGGTGGACCCAATCCATAGAGTATTAAGCATTCTGCATTATACCAAACAATAAAAAATGCACCTGGTCATTCTATTGCTTGATGCTTTAAAAACCTTTGAACATAACTTTTTGGTATATTAAAAGAAATAAATTTTGGCCACAGATTTATTGACGCATTCTGCCATATCTATGATAGCTGGGAGGCAACAATTTTCGTCAATGGGGATGAGTCTATACCTTTTACCCTTACTAGGGAAACTAGACAAGGATGCCTACTGTCACCTCTTTTATTTGCCCTAATGATTGAACCCCTAGCAAACCTCATCAGATCTGAAACCAGTATAGCTGGTCTCAGTTTAAATGGCCAACATCATAAGATGACTCTTTACGTGGATGACATGTTAATTCTTTTGACCAACCTAGAAACATCATTTCTCTCACTGAAAGAGGTATTTGAAGTGTTTGACAAATTCTCAGGTTTCTGAATTAACTCTGATAAATCTACCATGATGACCCTGAATATATCCCTCCAAAATCAACAACATTGGCAATCCTTCACAAACTGACATATCCATCCATCAGGTTTTACCTATCTAGGAATAATCATAACTAAGGATACTCAACAATTTATACCCAGCAATTATAATCCATTTACCAAGTGAATGTTACAAAAATTGAATGTATGGTAAACAGTAACACTTTCCATCCAGGGCTGAATTGCTGTAGTCAAAATGTTCTTACTCCCCCGTCTGTTTTTCGTGTTACAAAATATTCCATTGACCACCTCCACTTCCAGGTTTGCAAAATGGCAGTCAAAAATTAACCTATTCATTTGTGAGTTAAAAAAATGACATGCTGCCTCTGATGTGGTCCTGGATATTGAACTTTACTTCCAGTGGTGGTCCTGGATACTGAACTTTACTTCCAGTTAAACCAAATTGTACAACTGATCAAGGATGATAATTCCACGAAATGGTTAACTTGGAAACTGGCAAAAAAAAAACCCTTTGGAAGCTTTTTTCCTTTATAATCATACCACATAACACAAACTTAAAACAATTGTCAATCCCTTTCTTCATAATTATCTCACAATTTGGAATAAATGGAGGCATGTCCTTGTTCCTGACCCTTCTCTCTTGAAATTCTTCTTACACCAAAACTTTCCAAGAGCTGATCAGTTTCTCCCCAATAGAACCTGGAAACAGGAAGGTGTTTATTACATTGCTGATCTATTTGCAGATAGAAAACCTAAATCTCCTAATGTTTTAAAAACGTCCTTCCAAACTAGAGACCTAACTTGGTTACAAATGCACCAAATCACTTCCTTCATGTCGAGATTAGGCTCTATAGGGGAATTCTCATGGCCACTCGCCCAATATGAGATTTTTTTGTAAAACAAAAAACAAAAAACTACAGCCCAGACTAAAGGAATCACGGCATATACATACTCCTATTCTGTTACCAGAAATGGTACAGAGTCTCCAAATGACCTGCTGGAGAGGGTGCAAAGACACTGGCTCCTATATCCATATGTGGATTGAATGCCCAAGATACAGCAATTCTGGCACCTAACTCTACATCATATCACATGTATTACATGCAAAACTCTATACTTCTGTCCAGCCCTGATTTTACTCTGTCTTTATTGATAAAAATGCTGCCCTTATGTGTGGAAAACTGATCGCTTTTTTAATTACAGCTACAAGACTTCAGAAGGCCAAATGGGTCTATTGAGGGTTGGTGGGAAAGGGTATGGAACCTATGGTTAATGGAAAAAACTTTCCACTACAATAAGCCTTTTTAATGGACATTCAAAACAGGACACATTTTATGAGGATTGGAGGCTCTTTATTGAATTTATAAATAAACCTTCATACCATTTCCAACCGCTGGACTCTCACAACAACTTCTGGAAGGACATTTTACAACTCAGCGCAAAGACTGAACTGACTCCAGACGAATCCCATCCATGGAATCGTACAAACTAATGACCACTGAGTAACATCACATCTTATGGTTATTGTTCTATTTGTTCTTATGTTGCACTGTAATGTTTGACTACCTTATAAAGACTTGAAAATCAATAAAAATAATTTTAAAACCCCCACTTCCAAGTCATAGATTCAATGTAGTCAAGCAGATGGGTGGCTTGGAGCAGCCACTGGCTGCTCCAGCTGCACGTGTGCCCTGAGCAGATGGGACTCCAATGACCAGATATCTAAATCCTGAGGCCAGCCGCAGCTATGGTCCACAATGGACCACTTGCAAAGAGCACCTTTTTTGTGTTCCTTTTGTGGCCAGGTTTGGGCCGCCTAAGGGAACTGTGGTGCAATTTTGGCCTGATTTGAGGCTATGTGTCATCTAAATACTATGCCCTTAGATCAGCCCGAAGCTGGCACTTTGGGCCTGTCTGTTTCAGGCCATAGTATCATAGACTCATATAACTAGAAAAGAGCACAAGGGCCACCCAGTCCACCCCCTGCCATGCAGGAACACACAATCAAAGCACTCCTGACTGATGGCTATCAGTTTAAAAACCTCAAAAGAAAGAGACTCAACCAAGGGTAAGCTCAGAAATGCATACAGTAAGCTCAGAAATGCATGGATTTCTGACCACAAATATCATTCATATCTGTGTTGACGTATGGGAGGTACAAATTGACTGATCTCACATGAAAATGTGAACCTGAGACTATCATTTCTAACAGCTATCCTCTCCAGAGTTATCTTATCACCTGGGGCTGACATCACTGTGTCTCTGCAATATTGTTCGACTACTATATAACACTCTTTGTGTTGCTGCTCAGCTGGGGGATGGAGACTGGGCTCAGTTCGTTTTTAGCCCCAGTCCCATTGCCTCTCCAATGATCCTCTTTGTGATGCTGCTCAGCTGGGGGGCAGAGACCACCAGAGGACCATCAGAGAAGCAAAGCGACCGGGGCTAAACACCAACTGAGTCCAGTCTCTACCCCAGCTGATCCGGATAACAGAGTACCACCGGAGGACCAGACAGTCAAGTGGAGGAAGGAAGAAGGTAAGCAACCATTTCTGCCCTCCCCCAACCATGGAGAAAGAAACGAAGAAACTAAAGGAGGGATGAGGACAGACTAAAGGAGGAAGGGCACAAGGTAAGGAAAGGAAGGAAACCAAGGAGGAATAAGGGAATGGGTATAAAAGCAAATAACAACGGGAGGAATAATATAGGAAGACAAACAGCTACTGGGCAGCAGCAGTAGTGGTGGGTGTCACTGACAGGAGTGAATTGTGACTCCATAGCTAACATTCATTGGCACTGCGCACAGGGAGGTGTAGGTAGCCCTCCTTGTATAAACCCATCACCTAGTAAACCCTGTGATGAGACACCCAAGTGAGGCACAGCAGGAACAGAGCATTAACAGAAAGGGAAGGAAGAAGAGATAAAAGGATATCACATCTTCAAAATTAGCCAAAGGAACAAGAAGGATGCCAAGACAAATAGCAGACACCCTTAGGAAGGCAAACGGCATCCAAATCAGCATTACACATAAAATAGGGAAGTGGAATGTGAGGAGCATGAGCCAAGGGAAGCTGAACATAGTAAAAATGGAAATGGAATGCATGAACATAGCAGTACTGGGAGTGAGTGAGTTAAAATAGACAGGAATGGGCCACTTTGAATCAGACAGCCACACAGTGGAATGAAAAGACAAGAAGAAATGGGGTGACTTTCATACTAAGAAAAGATGTGGCAAAACCAATCAGAGAATACAATGCAAATCGGACCAAATCATTTCAGTAAGGCGCCATGGTAAATCTATGAATATCACCATAATTCAAGTATATGCACCAACCACAGAGGCAGAACAGGAAGAAATGGGAGAGTTGAGGAGGTGGAAAATGATAAGTCCTTTAGAAATCATTTATCCAGCCAAAACAATAGATGATAAGTAATCACCTGGTCCTATAGTTGCTTCACTAAATACATACCTGATTTATTCTCTCTCCCTACTCCTCCAAACACACACACACACACACACACACACACACACAGATATTAGGTCAGAGAGAAATGAAATGCAAAAAAGTACAGAATGTGGTGTGAGGCTAGATTAAGCTAGACAGACCTTGGAACAGTTCCAAAAGCCAAGTTCCCCTTTGTATGTGTATGGCTCATAGGAGCTTGTGTTATGGTAGACCTAGCTTGGGATGGTGCTGCTTAGTCAAGAGGAGTCCTCAAGGCCAAAGCCACTTTCAAAAATCAAAACAGTTGTGAAAGCCTCTTGTTCCCAGGAGGTTTTCTCACCTGACAGCATCACAAAAGATGTTAGATAAAAAAAGGCTGTACACAGAGTCGTAGGGCTTTGGTAAATTAAAGTTTACTTAACGGAAACTAAAAACGTAATATTAGACCAACATAACATAATGGCTGGATACATAGACACAGATACAGAGTGGCATGGAAGGCAAAAGAAAAGCCCCAGCATGGACGGCAAAGATCCCCCAGTCACATACTACCTGTTACAATATTTGTAGGTTATTGAATTGCCTACATTGCATAGTTTTTTGTGGGTTTTTCGGGCCATGTGGCCATGTTCTAGAAGAGTTTCTTCCTGACATTTCGCCAGCATCTGTGGCTGGCATCTTCAGAAACTGCTTGCCTGGAAAATGTTGGGTGTATATATACTGTGTGAGCCTGGGAATGCAGGAGTGATTTGCATGTGTATTGTTCTGTTGATGATGTGTCACCTGGGGGATTGCCACGCAGGCTCACATACACAGCATCACCTGCCATTTACCACACCTTTATTCAGTCAAAACAGTATAATGCAATCCAGCATACCCTGACAAAAGAAGACACTCCTGTCCTGTGCATCTGTGGAGCCAGCAGGATGGGACTCCCAGCTGTTATGCCCAAGCTGGTAAGGGCAACCCGTTTAACCTGAGAGCATGTAATGAAAATTTCTCCTTCTGTGGACTTACCCAAGCAGGGCTGACACAGACACTTGAGACACCAAATTTGGTTTTAGCCACTCTGCATGTAACATTTATTAAAGCACAAAAGTAATACAAACATTAAGTATCAAGAGCTCTTTCATTCACTCACACATTCATGCAATACTCACACACACTTTCCTTCTGCTGAACATTGATCAGGTGTTCATGAAGGCTTGTGATGACATCAGTGCCACGGTTGAAGCCAACAAAATGAGGCTGGAGGAACCCTTGTCTTTATACTTTTCTTCTCTCTGGTTTTTTGGCTGCTGTAGTTTCACAATATTGCAGCCCATTACTCAACTTCTTCTTTCTGAAGAAGATATGCAGTCTATTGTCCTGTCAGTTCCTCATCTTGTTCCTCTTCATTGCAGCTCAGGAGAACAGCGCCCCCTCCCCTGGCCATCCTCTGTTGTTCGTCACACCTGGGCAGCACCCTGCTTCAGCTTCCAAATTCCTCAGCATTCCTCGTCTCGGCTGCCAAATCCCTCCTTCACATCAATGCTCTGCGTCCGGAACCATCTTGTTTGGTTCTTTAGCTTGTTTTAGAGCCATGTTCCTTGGTTCTTTGGTTCTTCTGTGTCTAAGTCAAAACTCATTCACTCATCTCACACGGCCACTTAGGGTTCTTGAGCACTGTTCCAAGTTGTAGCAGTGATAATCCAGCTTTGCTGGGGTGGTTGTCTTATTAACAGCACCTGCACTGGTGAGATGATTTACCATAAGCTTTGTGATTTGAAAGCAAGAAGCTTATCCCTATTTAACACACAGGTGGTTGAACCCCACCTCTTAGCCTAGAGAGTGTGGTGAAGATTTAAACTGTATTTTAACTGTCTTCCAATGAGTTCAAGGCAGCTCATTCATTCATTTCCCTTCTATCTCTAGGGACCAATTCACGCTATACAAATTATAGTGCTATTATTCTACTTTAACTGCCATGGTTCCATCCTATGGGATCCTACCATTTGTAGTTTGGTGAGACACTGGAGTTCCCTGGGTTTGTAGTTTGGTGAGGCACCTGGGGCTCCTAAGTGTCCCACTGTAAACTACCAAACCCAGGATTCCATAGGACTGAACTACAACAGTTAAAGTGGAATAAAAGAAAAAAAGAACAAGGAGAAAGGGAAGGAGGAGAAATTTACAGTGTATTTTGCCTCCCCTCCAATTAGCTGAAGGTAGCATACAGAATGGATAGATTAGATAAAATAAAATAAGATTAGGTTATTTTTCCAGGCAAGCATTCTCTGAAGATGCCAGCCACAGATGCTGGCAAAACGTCAAGAAGAAACTCTTCTAGAACATGGCCACATAGCCCCAAAAACCCACAAAAAACTATGGATGCCGGCCATGAAAGCCTTCAGCTTCGCATAAAATTAGATTACATTGGATAATCTCCCCTTTCTTTCTTTTGTCTAGTGCAGAACACAAGATGGTTTTGCTTGGGCCTTCTTTTCCCCACTTGATTTTCGCAGCCACCCTTCCCTGTATGTATGACCTACAGTCCTATAGCATATTTCATGGGTGGAACTTATAAATGCCTTCATCACACATCCATGGAAAGGCATAACTTGGCCATAGGGTGATGCATTGTTGAGACTGGAACCATCAACTTTCAGGCTGGGATGTAAACAGGTGAAAACATCCTTAGCACTGAGCCAAAAACCATCTGCCAACTTTCTCCATAAATCACCTTCTGAGAAGTTAGCTATGATTGAAATCTCACCAGCCCAAGATCCCCAGGAATTAGCCATTTCTGAGATGCATTTGATGAAAGTGATATCAGCTATGCCTTAAAAGTCTTGTGAGATATTGATCTCAGGCTTCTGAAAGTACCCACAAGACAATCAGCCATCTGATCATTGAGTGGCAAACAGAAATATATGTTCATTGGCTCCTACTGTGCATTGCTATTGAATTTTCCACTTATCATAGACCATTCTCCCCCTCTTCTGAATTTATGTAGTTTATTGAAGGAGTAAAAGAACCAGTGAATAAAATAAATATATTCTATCTGATATATCATCCAAATGGAATCAGATTTAGAAAAGAGTTCTACTCTTAATCCACAATGTTAACATTTATGTTTCCCAACTAAGATTGTTTATTCAATAAGAGCTCCTTCATCTGGGGTATGATATTAATGCATAAATCCCATTGATGTGCCTAGAAAGACTCACACAGTTTGAACAAACCAAAAGATAAATAAATTATACTGAAAACTAAAGGAGAATAATGGCCTATTGGAACTGAATTTGACTTCTTTGACCTCCTTCGAGAACAGATTATGGCAATAGTGTCAGTTCTGAAATTACAAATAAAGACAAGCATGGAAAGTTATGGTAAATGATATTTAACACAATCTCACTGAATTAGATTATTGGAATAAATGAATGTCCATAATGATTATCTCTACTCTGCTTGTTAAGCTCCAATGGTACAATGTGTGTTGAAGTATATGGTTAAAAATACTCATAGGCTGGCTTTACACATTTTGTTAAATTCCAGAATGAGGTTTCATCACGTTCATTGGTAAATGTGTTTAGGACTGCACACTGCTGGAGTTTTTCAGAATAACTATATGGCCGAAGTAGGGCATGGTGTTTCTTGTAGAAAGATTCTTAAATTAGCCTAAGACAATCAGTCTTGAATCTTAGCATCATCAGGATATACATACTTGTCTACATCTTATAGATTTTTTTTAGCAACCTCAGAATATGTTCTGCACAATTTTCTACTGAACCATGAACACAATATTGTACCTTGATAGCAGCATGAGATCTGTGAATCTTAGATTTTCATTAACAATCAAGTTAAACCATAATGATCACTGGTGCGGAAAACTAGTATCTGTAAGAGTTCAAGCTAGAGGTGGCTGCTTATAGCTAAAATGGAAAAATTCCAATACAAGTGAAAAGGCTTACCCATGACATACTAAAAATATCCAGAACAAATGTGTGTGGATATTTTTTTAAAAAAACAAGCCAGCCAACCAACCAATTTCACATCTGATTATCTATTCTATGTTTATCCTACTTTTCTGGCAAAGACAGAGTTTAAAGCAGATAACAGTAATAAAGCTAATAAAAAAGCCAGCATGCAATTAAAACATAAAAACAGATTTAAAACACAATTGAAAGGACACTGTAGAATAGTGGGGTGGATGGTACATCAATACTATCCCAATTTTGTCCACGGCACCAGCCCTAAAAAAACAAAAACAAAAAAACTCACGATCAAAACTGAAAGACTGTGGATTGGATCTCGGGGCACATAGTGTGGCTCATTGGGTGAGGTCACACAAGGCGGCCTTCTCAGTGGCTGTTCCCAGGTTATGAAACTTTCTCCCATGGGAGATTCAATTGGCCCCTCTCTGCTCTCTTTTCTCTGGTACGCAAAGATGTATAGGGTTGCCATAAGTCAGAAATGACTTGAAGGCACACAACAAGAACAAATAACAGCAACAACATATTTTGTTTTACCTCATATTGTATATAAGGTATATACAATATACCTTGGGTCCCATATTGGGAGAAAGGTGTTTTCTTTCTCCCAATACACACTGTTTTGCAGAGCTTAGACATTTATCTTTAAGAAGAATGAATACAATGCCATGGCAGAACTACCTATACCCAGTCAAATCATTACAGGATGAGATTTCTGGCTGCTGGAGTCCTAGCACCAAAGTCTTTGCAGGACCAGGCGCAAGTTGCCAGAGTTCTGGAAGGACCAGTTCTAAGCCAACAGGCACACCTGGCTTTATTCATGCATGGCTGCATTGGCCTCTCAACCCTTGCCCTAGCAACACAGTCTTAAACAAATACAGCTAAAATTACACATTCTTTTTTTTTTAATGTAGTAAAACTGTCCATGGAATTAAAAAGATTAAAAGCATAGCAACTGCAAGAGAGAGATGAGTACAAATTATTGAATTAATTTATATCCCACCTTTCTCCTCACACAGGACTCAAGGTGACAATTATCAACATACCACATTATTAAAGGCTTTCCCCCATGAGCTGATCAGTCTTCAGTGGGATGCTGAAAGAAACAAACCAAAACAAGTCTTTACAGCCTACAGAAGGACAGTCCACTGAGATGAGCAGGAGGTCTCCTAGGTTTCAGTTAGGTGCCTTTACCAGCTAGATTTACTCTTTCAAGATTATCCCAGACCCTGATATTTCCCAGCCAAAACCTAAAATGTAAGGGCAAGCCTGGAGATGTCATTAAGTGTTGTGCATTAAGTATCGACTGCAGTTGTTCACAGCCTGTCATTCAAACACCCCCACACCATATTTTCATATTTGAAAATGAAGACAAAACTCTTAACTAATTGGGTTGTTTCCTGATCTAGGTAAGGGGATTATATTTTCTCTGCTACTTAGGGAGATGGGATAAGGAACATTTTATCTAGTTTACTTACTTCTAGCCAGAAGTTAGATGCAGTGCAGAACAGAGGGTGAGCCCTTTCACCACAAGCACTGGCAGAGAATGAGAAGGCTAATGAAGTAAATAAATACTGTACAACCCCTGGAGAGTCTTTGCAAGTTGCAATGACCAATCAATTGACTCTTGAAAATTGTAGCTCTCATGATCTTTCATGATCATATACATCATACACACATGTATTCTAATGAAGTTCTCCTCACAAAATGTATTCTTCAGATGACTAAATTCTTCTATCTCTAAAATGAAACATGAATAGTGTGTTATATAAAAGTAGTATCAATAGCACACAGCCCATGGGGCTTCACTAATGCCAGGTTAGGTCTACCTGCCCACAGAATTAAACTGTGTTATTTTACAAGACATGGTTATTTGTCACATCATTACATGTTTAATGGTGTTATATTCAATTAAGGACATTCAATGGCATTGTTGTAGGATTTCCCCCCCCCCAAAAAAAAGTAGGATTATCACTTTCAAGTTTCTCATTGGGATGTGATACAAAGTGAAACAATAAATAAAACTAGAAAACCACCAAACTAGAGCTGATCCCAAACTACCCATAGTTTCCCCCTCAAAAATTGGTTCACTTCACTGATGGTGGATTTTCAGCACTCTCAATAAGCACGTTTGCTTATTCATTTACATTGCTCCCATCTCATAACCAAATATGAATAACTATATGGCGTTGTGATATTTCATTCGCTGTGTGATCATCAACTGGCTGGGATCCCAGGAAAGGAAGAAACAACAGCTAGTTTAGGGAGAGAGTTGAAACGACATTGCTAAGAAAAGTAGCTAAGAGAAAATACCGGTCGTATCCCTTCCACCTTTTCTCACATACCCTAAGAAACCTAAAAGCCTGCTCCAAAGGTCCAGAATACCAGATGTATTGTCACTGAGGCAGACTGCAGGGGGATGGTCAAAATTCCCAGAGTCACCATGAGCACCCTGCTGGATCTAAGCTGAAGACAACAAAACAGGATCAAATAAAGTTGAATGATCAGGCTTTTGAAACATTGCTGTTGCTTTTTAAAATTGCTACTTCCATATCAAAAGCTGGTATACTATTCAGTGCAGTTACTAACTTTCCTCTCTATTTTTTACAGAATAATAATTTATTACTTGGAAAAGAGCTCACTTGGAAATGTACAAGCTAAAAGCCAAACAAAACATGTTATAATGAAGTTAAGTTGCCCTTGTTAACTCTTGCCTTTCTTACCGTGAAGGTTACAATTAAAAACTGTCTGTTTATACAGCACCAGCTGCTTGGCTTCTTTGGACTCACTTTTTTCTTTACCGTAGGTTGTAATTAATGAGGCTTCCTGGATTATTATCGGAATGGATGGTTTTCTACAAATGAAAATTAGTCCCCTGCTAAAAATGTCATCTTACTTAATCGATAGAAAGCTCCTCAGAATAGAACTTATATCTATCTATCTTGCTGTGACATTTGAGTGACTGAGTAGGAAAGCTTGGTAATTCAACAGAATGATATACTGTCCATCCACTTTGAAAGATCCAAGTTCTACAAATAATCAAACTCCACAACATTAGGGGGGAAACAACATTATTCATGTAGAATCTCTCTCTCTCTGTTGGGGAATTGCTTGAATGCTTAGCATATAATATGATATGACATGGAAGTTGTGCATGGATCTTGCCACTATTATGCCTCAGATCAGACTGTAGACCCAGCATGCTGGGTTGGATCCAGACTTACAATAAACCTATTAAAAGCAGTGATATGTAAATCCCAGTGCGTTAACTGCACCTAGTCTAAGACCAGGGTTCAAATCCTCACTCAGCCATAGAATCCCACTGAGTGACCATGAAAAGGGACAGAACTTTTCACTTAGAACTGCACGCAGCCAAAATATCTCTCACTATCCAATAATACTTTAAAGGTCTTTCATTTTCTTTAGACCAGTAAGAGAGAGACAAAGAGAGACCATGAATCTTAAAAAGCAAAAGTGAGGAAATAATAGATTGCCCACCATGTAAATGAAGCTAAAATCCCTCTTTCCCCATTAGTACTCCATTTGGAAGGTTTCACCTAAAGTCTTTTCAGATGCAAAAGTACAGAGGTTTCTTGAGAAATTCAATGTTCTCTGCTTGAGATAGGGGCAGGTAGCCTCTCACAGGAAAAAGCAATCTGGCTCTCAAGAGAAGTTACTTTTTGTAATGCTAATGGATTTTATATTTTACTTTCTGTTTTCAACTCTTTGTCTCCCCCAAGCCCTCATGGCCAAAAAGAGAAATGATGTCTGCCTACATGGATATCCCTCCACACCATTTTAAGTGACAACAACGACAATGAGTTATCAATGACTGTTATTATGTTAGCAAAATGCTTCATGAAACATTTGTCCTAAGATTGTGTGTGTGTTGTGCCTTCAGGTAGTTTCCAACTTGTGGCAACTCTATGGCCTGTCACAGTGTTTCCTTGCTAAATTTCTTTAGAAGGGCATTGCCACTGGCATCCCCTGAGGCTGAGAATGTGTGACTTGTCCAAGGTTACCCAGTGGGTTTTTATGGCAGAGCTCAGATTCAAATTCAGCTCTTCAGAATCATAATCCAACTGTTAAACCACACCACATGTTGAAATCTTACCCAAGATCATTTTCATCATTTGTGTAGTGTAAAAATCTGCTCATATAATTGCACCAGATTGCATCATTTCATAAGCAATGGGAACCTTGAGCTGGTGATCCCTGTCCTGCAATCATTTGTAGATACTGATGGCTAGGGACATTAGAGATGTTACATATGTGTGCACTCAGAGAAAGCACATCCAAATGCACAATGGCACACAATAAGAGTTTTCTAAGCAAAATGGCAGAAGAGAATCCAGGCCCTAGCCTTGCTAGTTTCATTTTGCTAATGGTTCAAAAGACATTTCTGATTATAGTTCTGGGTCCAGTTCTACGCATTTATACTAAATATAAATGTTGTTGCTGTTGCAGCTGCTGCAGTTGCTCTGTAATTTCAAGTTGTTTCTCATTTATGGTGACCCTAAAATGTGATTATCTTGGGTTTTTCTTGGCAAAATTTAGCCAGAGAGGCTTTGCCTTTGTCTTCTTCTGAGGCTGAGAGAGAATGACTTGCCCAAGGTCACCCAGTGGGTTTCCATGGCTGAGCAGGGTTTCAAACTCTGGTCTCCTGGAATCAGTCCAACACTCAAATCATTACACCACACTGGTTCTTAGTGTATACAGTGGCCCTCTGTGGTTTGGTTCCAGGACTCATCCACCCCCATGGATACCGAAATCTGTGGATGCTCAAGTCCCATTGAGTACAATGGCTTAGTAAAATGATGTCCCTTATATAAAATGGCAAAATCAAGATTTGCTTTTTGGAATTTTAAAAAAAAAATCAAGCTGTGGATGGTTGAATCCGTGGCTAAAGAATTAATGGACAACTAAATATCCCAGTTTGTATTTGTGTGTGTGTGTGTTCTTTAAAAACTTTTGTTTAAATTTATGTTGTTGTTTCTTGTCTCAGAGCAAGAAGAGATGGCCTTATTTCAACCTTTCAGCACTATAAGCCCTTACAGCACCCACAGCTCTGCTGGGGCACAGGAATGAACATGTGAACCAAGGATACTGACAGCTTTACAACACTGCATTAAAGTCTCCAAAAAGTTGTTCTCTATGCCTAGCCTGAGGCTGCAAACCCTATACCTTGGAGTAAACCAACTGAACAAAGACTTACTTCCAAGTAGATATGTTGTGGATTGTGCTGTCAGTCTACAAATGCTGAGTGACTGAAATGAAGAAGCCAGCATTTTTTTTTGGGGGGGGGATCTTTTTTTATTTTGTATGTCAATGGAAATGTATATCCAGAATCTTACATCTCTATTTTTACCATAGGTGATGTGCAATATAACCACCCCCCCCCCCGCTCCAGTTTTGCTTTTAAGATCCACAGTCTCTTTCTCTCTCTTATGTTCTGAAGAAAATGAAAGACTTTGGAAAGACTGAATGTTGAGAGATATGCTGGCTGTATGCAGTGCTAAGTGAAGAGGTCCATTCTTTTTGATGTGAGGTGAGATACCTATGCAGGTATTTCCTATACTCAAAGAAAGATGCTGAAGAACAAAATTTATTCCTACCCTGAAGAAAAAAGAAAGAAAGAAAATTCTTTCAGATGAAGCTTCTGCTACCGCCTCAGCAGTTTCTCCTGTTCATTCTCAGTGTTTATCAATCAGACAGTCTATGCATGCCATGTGCTGTTGGGTGACAGTGAACACAAGAATAAGTCACAGTGAATAATAGGCCTAACAAAGTTTTCTGGAACATGTGTACATTTGCTGCGAAACCCTCCACTCTTAATCAGCATTATTTAAATGGTTATGCTTTTTAAAGCCTAACAATGCAATCTCATACAGGTCAACACCGATTTAAGGCCCACTTACTTCAGTCAGACTTATTCACAGGAAAGTGGGTTTGACATTTAGCTACGCAGCCATCCGTCCTTACTGGGGATGGAAAATATGTCATTCTCAAGATGTTACTGGATTGCAATTTCCATCTTCCCTCTCTGATACTACTACTACTACTACTACTTTTTCCTCTTCCTCTATTTATTTATACCCCACCCACCACCCCCCAAATAGGACACAAAATGCCTTACAGTCAAAAGGCATATAATAAAAATAAATTTATATATAACAATTAAAATATAACAATTAAAAACTTACAAAAGTGGCAACTAAAATGGAATTAAACTATTACAATATTAAAACAGATCATTTGTTTAAAAAACAGACTAAGGCATATCCAGCAACATCCAGAGGATCACATATTTTCTCCAGGTCTTGTAACAAGAGTATCCCCTAGGATTTAAAGTGGGAATTTTAAATAGAATTAGGTTATAACCCCCCAAACAGTTACTGGGGAGTAAAACCATTGAACAGAGTAGGACCTATCACTTGAGAAACATGTTTATCTTTTAGGACTCTCTTCACTAAAGCTTTTCTTTGGGCCTGAACAGACAGGCCAAAATAAAGCTGCTTCGGGTCACTTTGGAGGTATGCTGTTTAAATTACACACGCATCTTAAGAGGCCAGGAGCTGTGCCAAAGCTGCACTCCAGTCCTTAGGAGTGGAGCATGACTTTGGTGTGGCTTCTGGCCTCTTAGGACACATGCATCATTTAACCAGCATACCTCCAAAGTGACCTGAAGCAGTTTTATTTTGGCCTGTCTGTTCAGGCCCTTTGTCTCTTAGGTTCTTAGTGTGTGTTTCTTAGCTGACACACACAGCCTTAAGTTTGAGACAGAAGGAAGCTTTCCCTGCCCACCCTCATGTAAACAGAAAAATCCTAAGACCCAGAACTATTAACTTATTATTTATTAATATCATTAATATTCTGGCTTTCCTCCAAGAAACCCAAGAGGATGTACATCAGATCTCCCCAATTTTAGCCACTATAATGTCAGTTGGCCAGAAATGGCTCGAAGGCAACAACAACAACAACAATAATTCATTTTACAGCCAGCATGGTGTAGTGGTTTGAGCACTGGACTTTGTCTCTGGAGACCAGGGCTAGAATTTCTTCTCAGGCATGGAAAACCATTGGGTGACCTTGGGCAAGTCATGTTTTTCCAGTCTCAGAGAAAGGCAAAGGCAAATATACCTTGGAACAAATCTTACCAAGAAAACTTCTTGAAAGGTTTGCCTTAGGGTCACCTTAAGTTGGAAAGGACTTGAAAGCACAGAACTACAACTACTACGACTGTAATAAATTAAAATAAAACAAAACTTCAGGCTCTTACCTCAAATGCAGAAATGTCACAGTAATATCACTGAGTGGAAGTCCATTACTGTCTCACACAAACAGGGGGGCACTCAGTACCATGTGGAGGAATAAAGTGCTGCACTTGAAGACAAGGTTGACCATTCCACTGACACTCTCATGGGTGCAATGGTAAAAGTGTTTGTTTTCACCTTGCACAATAATAATAATAATAATAATAATAATAATAATAATAATAATTTATTTATATTCTGCCTTTCCCCAAAGGAATCAAGGTGGATTACAACACAAAATATAACAATAAAATATCATAAGAATAAAAAAATCACAATTATAAACAATCTCATATCACAACCCTCCCCAATCATAAAATAATAGTCAAAGATAAATAAAATAGAGATTAAACAACATGATAAATTAAAAATTTCAAACACAGATTTTCCAAAATTAAAAGTAGATTTGAGGTGAGACAAATATCTTTTTCTAGGGGAGAACGGGGCCATTGATGTTGATGAAAGGGAGGCTAATGGGGAAGGGCTAATCTGGAAAGGCCTGCCAGAAGAGATCCATCTAAATGGCCTTTTTAAAGGCTTCTAGAATGGTAATGTGATGAATCTCATTCAGCAGGTCGTTCCATAGCCTAGGAGCAGCAAATGAAAATGTCCTCTGGGTTGCTGCAGCCAGTCTGGTCTTCTTAGGCTTCAGCAGATTCTTCCCAGAGGCCCTAAGTGTGCGGGATGGGTTATGTGAAGGAAGGTGCTCTCACATGTAGTCTGGACCCAGGCTATGTAGGGCTTTAAAGGTTATAACCAACACCTTGTACTGTGCCCGGAAACTAATTGGCAGCTAATGAAGAGATTTCAAAAGAGGTGTTGTATGGTCGGTTCTAGATGTACCTGCAACCAACCTGGCTGCCATATTTTGGACCAACTGAAGTTTCCAAACTTGACACAAGGGGAGCTCCATGTAGAGCACATTGCAAAAGTCAAGTTGAGAGGTTATCAGCTCATGTACGGCTGTTTCTAGGTCACCCAGCTCCAGGAAGGGTCGCAGCTGGCGTATTGGCCAAAGCTGATAACAGGCACTCCTGACTGTCGCAACTATCTGAGCTGTCAACTGGAGAGACCAGTCCAGGAGCACCCCCAAGCTGCAAACACAGTCCTTCAGGGGAAGTGTGACCCCCATCCAGCACTAGTGGACATATCTCCATTCCCAGGTTAGGGATCCCTATAGCAAGTACCTCCATCTTATCTGGATTCAGCTTAAGTCTGTTTTCCCTGATCCAGTCTACCCTAAGACAGTCATTCAGAGGAGAGATGCCATTCTTAGTCAGTGCAAAAGTCCAAGACGTAGAGAAACATATCCGGGTGTCATCAGCATACTGATAACACCCTGCCCCATGTCTCTGGATGATCTCACTCAGCGGTTTCATGTAAATGTTGAAAAGCATGGGAGACAGGATGGCACCCTGAGGGATGCCAGATTTTAATTCTCTTTTAGAAAGGAAACTGTCTCCCAGCATCACCATCTGGAACCTGCCTGAGAGATAGGAACAATACCAATCTTTGTCAGTGTAAAGCTATCCTACCCAACTATAGTTAAAAGTTATGTGTAAGACTATCAAGATAGTCTTGGTGGGGGGGGGGGAGGATGGTGACTTTTCAGGAGAAGCACCCCATTTATGGAACAGATTTCCAAGAGAGGTTCACCTGTCATGATCCCTGTGGTCTTTCTAGCATGAAGTGAACACTTATTTACTCAGATCTTATGTAGCAATTCATAAGATTGTCAGGAACAGTCTCAATCTCTGTCATCCTACTTTTTCAGCTGTTTTTAAAACATCCTTGTTTCTCCTTCTCCCTCCCACACTTCCCCTCATTGGCATCAGATTACTTCAACTGCCACAGGCTGAGTTCCAAGAGGAAAAGTAGTTTGCATTTAATGAACACAACAGGGGGAAAAGGAGAATAATATCTTGCCATTTCCAGTAGACTCTCCTAGCTTGGGTGTCCTTCCTCATTAGTATCTTGCTATCTTGACCACACTGTTGTTTCCTGGTCACACGTGTCCCGGTTTTCATCTGTGGAAAAAGGGAGAGCACATGCAGTATGAGTTTTTGAGTTTTAAAATTGGTGTGTCTAATGTTGGCATGCCCTGGATCTTGCTTTGTTGCCATATTTTATGTTGCTTTTGATTTTATGGTTTCCTGTTTTTATTGGTACATATTTAAACAATTCCTATATTTTACTTGCGAAAGCCACTGAGAGATCTTTATGATGCATCTATACATGCCATAAATCAGAGGTACATGAACTACAGTCCTCCAGATGTCATTGTTTTGCAACTCCCAACACTCCTCACTATTGGCTGTGCTGATTAAGACTGATGGGAGCTGCAGTCCAGGAGCATCCAGAGGGATGCACTTTGTCCTGCCCAGCCATAATTAAATGATAAATAAATGTTCAATTTAGATTCTCTCATCAACACTACATATTCCCTCTAGTGATCATCAGTTTTCACTGGGAAGGCTAAATAAATGGAAATTCAGTCCAGGTAAATGGGAGATCTAAAATAATGAAATATAAGAGAATGAAACAGTAGGGAGCTTCCACACTGGAGGGCATCTCATGCACATTCTAACTGGATTTCATATACTGAAACTCCACTGGAGATTTTCAATGAGCACTTTTATACTTTCCATCCTCTTGGCATTTTAGTACAACCGGAAATCTCTGTCATCTGCTTCTTAGAAGAAACTGCGTTCCTCATATGGCTTTCTTTTTTCATCTCCCTTGGTTCTTCATGGAAGAAAAATAAAGAGATGCTTTTCTTAAGTATAGATGGGGATACTAAAAATATGACGGAGAAGGATTCTGGGCACAGACTTCTTTTATGCATTAAGGAGAAATAAATGGTATTCTGATTGTATGGTGTGTGTGTGTGTTTTAAGGTTAAATTTTCTTCTTCTTTTTTAACCATGTTTTAATTAACAATGAAGTAAGATAGTTGTATTAAAGCTGGATAACATAATCTAAAACTTGCTGTTTTGTCTCTACTGTCCAATATAATACAAGATTTTTGGTCCATGCTTTTGAAAGAAAGAAAAGTTTAGAAACCAGGCAAACCAACACATAGCTGACATAAACTTGATAAACTGAGATTTACAAAGGAAAAGGGAACAGTTGCACTTTCAACCTTACTAGATCTGTACAGGCTGTCTTAAGTGCATTATTGCAAAGACAATAAGTAAAAAAAATTCCAAGGAGATAATATTTGCACAGTAATTTTGGGATTAACTTTAAACAGTCAGTTTCCTCCACATTCCAAGCATTTTGTCTTTTCTCTGTTTTCTTCCCTGTGTATGTTTTCACTGCCTCTCTTCTCTGTTCTGGAGAAGTGGCTGTTTAAGATCTCTCTTGTGGGAACATGCACTCTGGATTTCCTTTGATTTACCCCAAGGTTTCAGTTTTCCTCTGTAAGGCTGATAATTAAGGGGCCTTCACAGACTTGCTTGCAGATCAAATATTGGGTTCTTGGTGCTGCTTGGTTCTGCAGTATGATTTACAAACTTGGAGGGGGTACTAGCAGAGTTTCGTGGAGCTTGACACTTCATTGTACTTCCAGTGATGTTCTTTCCAGTGACATATTTATTCTTCTGGTTACCTGGGCTGCAGTCATTCAGGAATGGAGATTTTCTAGATGGAGTCTTGGTAAGAGAGTGTTTGTGCTCATTGTCCTTTGTAGACTCAGTGAATCTGACATTCATTTTGGTGGGTGAGAGGCCAGTTGAGCTGAATGTTGATTTCCAGTATAGAATACTTTTGTTTGATGTGCCAGGAGAGTTGCATGATGAGCGTCTTGAGTACATACAGGAGTGGGCCTACTCCATTGAGGATGGGGGCTGAATAAAATCCCGTTGGAATTTTCAAATGCTTTGATTCTTTATTGAGACTGATAGCCAAACCCTTGGCAGCCTGGAGCAATTTTAACTTAAATGTGCTGTTTGTTCCAAAATACCAGGACAGCAGTGCTGCTAGGACTGTCAGAATTGTGGCATGAGATTTTTTTCAATCACTTAAAATGAATGATATTTAAGGCGCAGTACATACTGCCAACAAGCGGTGTACTGGCGACGATTCTAGAGTTAGGCAACCGCACAGTCCCTAACCCTAGTATGTGCGGGTGGCGTAACAATGGTGGTGCCCTGTGTACACAGGCACCGCCATTGTTACATAAGTGCCAAGTGGTGTCCACACGTTGATGCACAGCGCTTACATAATGAGTGCGCCAGTGGCGCACTTGTTATGCCGCCCCTGCAGCTCAAAAAGAACTCGTTTTTTTCTGGGTTCTTTTTCCTCTGCAGGGAAGCCGTGCGGTTTGGTGACTGCAGCTTCCTTCTGGAGAAAATTAGGCCACCAGCAGGCCGCCCTTTTTGGGCGGTCTGTCCCTCGCCTAAAATACTTTATGCTTTTGTATGTTAATTTCAAGTGCTCAGTAAAATGAATGAAGTTCAAGTTTTTTAAACAGTACTGATCTCGAGTGATGTTGTTAACTGCTTTCATGTCGGCTTTCACTCAAAAAACAAGCAAACAGTTTCATTTATATACCGCTTCATACCGAACTAGCAGTGTCTACGTGGTTTACAATTGTAAACTAATTGCCCCCAATAATCTGGGTACTCATTTTAGTGACCTCCTTGGAAGGATGCAAGCCTGAGTCTAGCTTGAGCCCTGGCTACAATTGAACTTGCAACCTTATGGTTTTGAGTGGCTGCAGTACAGGCATTTAACCACTGCGCCACCAGGGCTCCTCATGGTGATGCTGTGGATGAGACTCCTCCATGTCCTCTTATCCTCAAGCACTTTGTCAACATCCTGCAGATTCAAGCCCATGACCTCTCTGATTGAGTCTATCGGTCTCGCATGTGGTTGTCATCTCCCTCTAGCACAGTGGTTCCCAAACTGTGCTCTTTAAGGGATTTTGGAGTTCAGCTCCCAGAATCCCAGACTATTTTTTCTTATGCTGAACAGTAGGGGATGTAAGATTTACCAGTTATTTAAAAGATGAATTGCTATCTGTAAAGGCTCCAGAAGAAACAATTCTCCAGGTCTGAAGGGCCTGAAGGCCACAAAAACAGTCTTCATGGCCATATGCAGCCACAGAGCCACATCATACCTACTCCTTGTTTCCATGGTCAGCTCTTCAGTGACCTCTAAACGCTTCATATGGCTAGCTAAAAAGATCTTGCTCTGAGTGAACTAAAATGTGACAAATGAGTCCTCTATTTTAGCTTCCGTCTCCTTCCCACAGCTGTGCAAACACTGGTCCCTTGGCTCTGAATTTAAGTGACCACCTTCAAACCACAGAATCTTAGTACTGGAAGAACCATAAGGGTCATCTAGTTTAACTCCCTGCCTGTAGGAATACACAACTAAAAAACTCCCAAAGGCCTGTTACAGACCGCCCAAAAGGGGCGGTCTTGGGCTGCTAGTTGCAGTGCGGAAGGTCCGCAGCATCCAAACCGCGTGACTCCTCCACGCTGCAAAAAAGGAGCGTGGAAATCGCGCTCTTTCCGGCAACCCAGAAGAGACGTCACAAGTGTCAAAGCACGCACTTGCGACGTCTCTTCCAGGTTGGGACGTGCGAACGCAGAGTGTCCGCTACGTCAAGATGACGGCGCCCATCAGTATAGGGCACCGCCATTTTGACGTATCGATTACGCGTGAGGGGCAAGGCATGTCCGGAAGCGCCGCCCCTCGCACGTAATTGCAGCGCGATGACGGCACCTCTTGCGCCCATCTGTAACGCGCCAAAAGATCCCCATCCAAGCTCTGCTTAAAGACCTCCACAGATGCAGAGTCCACCACCCCCCAAAGCAGTCCATTCCAGTGTTGAACATTTCTTACACAAAATAAATTTTTCTTAATATTTACGAGGCGGAATCTCTTTTCTTGTAATTTGAATCCATTTTTGTTTGGCTTCTTCCATTTTCTACATGACATCCCTTCAGATATTTAAAGATAGCTATTTAAAGAGAACTACCGTAATACTGAGATAGCTTAATAGTCTCTTCTCCAAGCTAAACATACCCAGCTCCCTCAGTTGTTCCTCACAAGTCTTAGTTTCCAGACCTTTCATCTTGTTTGATCATGTTGGTCACTCTTCTCTGAAAACATCTCAGCTTGACAATATCCTTCTTGAATGATGGTGCCCAGAAATAGACATAGTATTCAAGGTGAAGTCTGACCAAAGCAGAATAGAATAGAGTGGCACTATCACTTCTGTTAATCTGGACATTATAATCCTGTTGATACTGCCCAGAATTGCATTAGCTTTTTGACTGCTGCATCACACTGTTGACTCATGTTTAGTTTGTGGTCTACTAAGACCCCTAGATCATCTTCACATGTGTCACTTTCAAACCAGGTGTCATACATCTTATATTTGTGCATCTCATTTACCCTGCTTAAATGTTGTACCTTGCATTTCTCCCTGCTAAAATGCATTTTGTTACTTTTGGCCCCAGCTCTTCAGTCTGTCAAGGTAATTTTGAATTCTGATCCTGTTCTCTGAAGCATTCACTACCTTTCCCATCAATTTATATGCAAATTTGATAAGCATGTCTTCTATTCCAACATCTAAGTCATTTATAATGATTTATAATTATGTTAAACAACACTGGGCCCAGAACAGGACTAGTCACCTCTGTCCAGGATGAAGAGCAACCACAGGTGAGTATTCTCTGTTTTCTGTCTTTCAACCAATTACATATTCACCTAACTGTGGCACTGTCTAGCTCACAGTTCATATGCTCGCCTGCAAGAATATCATACTTTACTTGTTACAACTACATGAAAAGCTTATTAAAGATACAAAAGCCAACTACTCTTCCTCGTTGTAATATAAGGCCAAAACGAACATCACACAAGATAGCCATGCTCTCTCTTCCATTTGTTTTAAATGGGAACACATCAGGAGGGGTCTGTCACTTTGAGAGGAGAAATTGTGAAGAGAGGGGTTTTGTATTTTGTAATTGTCTATCTTGAAATAAAGGCACTTTTCACAACAGTGTGAATATGTACAAATTGAATATGTATACATAAGCATGTGCACAAAAACACAATATTAGGAAATTTACCTTGCATTGCCTGAACTGGTTCTGAAGTTATTGTAAGAATGAAGCTTATGATTTGAATGAAACAAAAAGTTTGACCATTTTCACCTATAATGATTGAAATTTCCTTTCATACCAAGTTTCATGTGCAATGGACAAAACAGAGCAGTTTTACAGGAAAGAAGCTGATGTTTATTGATTGGTCATGAACATGCATGAAAATGTTCATGGCAATCTACGTTCCTGAAGTAGTTAATGGACTAGGTCTGAAATCTTATTGTAGTCTTTGTTTTGGTCCCATCAGATAATATCCTAGGTCTGCTGACTCTGTCATGCACATGAATATCTATGGCAACAGACAGGCAAAATTATACAATTGACATATCTTGTAGATTTTAGCCCTGGAGGACTGAGATGGGATATGCTAGGACAGGGTGGAGTAGACAGGGGTTGGACATGCATGTATACAGACAAATGCTATTCTTATTAGTTTGGATGTCAAGTATACAATCAATTCTAATTGTTTCTCCACAGTAGTAAGCTCCAGGGTTGTAGCTTTCAGGTATGCAAAGCACAGCTCTATTCTACATCTGTCAGCTTAAAAGTAAGCCAAGGAATATGATATGAAGAGAGGGATTGTACAGGAAGGAATTGTCTAGTCCTCCAGATATTTTTGGACTGGCATTGTCAATGGTGAGCTGGGAGCTACATTCATCAAAATCTGGGAGAGGGATATGATTCTCGCCTACGATTTAAAAGTATTAAAATAGAAGGTTATTTAAAATTTAAATGCCTTTGTATAACTCTGATCTCTGGCCATGCATGGGGTTTCCCTTCTAAATGTTAGAAAAGGGCACTTCCCTACAATGATGTGGATTCCTGTTCCAGTGTTATTAATGTGTCCCATACGCAATGGGCTATGCATTCGTACTGTATGTTTAAGTATACACATATGCATGCATGCATGCAGACACCAGAGAGCAGCTGCAGTACATAGCATAATACCCGATAGATTGGATTAGCATGACTACAAAGTTATACCCAGCTCACCATTGACCATGGCAGTCCAAAAATATCTGGAGGACTAGACAATTCCTTCCTGTACAATCCCTCTCTTCATATCATATTCTTTGGCTTACTTTTAAGCTGAAAGATGTAGAATAGAGCTGTGTTCCACTTAAGATCACTGTACAGTACTTGGGAATGTGTAAAACCTCTGATTGTTAACAAATATCTTTACCCAGCCGAAATACAGCCTTTACCTTTTAATTACAAATGCAGATAACTGTGTAAATGAGCATTACTGTTTAAATACCTAGCATGAAGTAGGGACCTATCAGGAAAAAGAAGTATCCAGACCTTGCTCGAATGTTTTCCTCGTTCTCTGACTTCTTGTACATTAATTTGTCACAAATAAAGAGTAAAACCTGAAGGCCTCATTATCCCTTCATTCACTAGCCCCAGTTAGAGTCCATCAATTACTCAGGTACCTAACACTTTCTCTTGCCACTATTTGTCTGCTGAAAATCACCCTTGTGAAACAGCTTCCCTCTCTCAAAGGAAAATATATGGGATGTCTGCACATAGTGTGAGCAGGAAGCTTGTGGACGGGATTTCACAAAAGAGAAATGATAGGAGAGGGCCCACTGCTTCCTGATGCTCTTCCATTTTGGACTTCAGCCTCCTGGGCTGTTTTTAAAAACGTAAAACAATGATAATGATATCAACAGCAATAGCAATGGGAATAGCACATGAAGGGTGAAAAGGATTCTTTTCCTTACTCACTTAGGTCATTCATTATCATGACCTTGACACTGCAGCATGCATTTTAAAAACCTTGTATCTTAGCTGCAAAGATACAACTAACATTAAAATATAGTCTGCCCCTATGTTAACTCCTGGAAGAAACTATATTAAAATATAGTCTGCCCCTATGTTAACTCCTGGAAGAAACCTCATCACAAGAGTTACTCCTTCCTTTAGTAACAATATAGTTTTGATCTTCATGAGAGTGAAGATCACTTGAAAAGGGGGAAAAAAACCCACATCTCAATAACAAGAGAGAACAAAGAGAACAGATTTGCATAAGCTAATGTTTATGTATATGAAAGCCAAATTAAGAAATAATTACTGTAATAATACTTGCAATACATCTCAGCATCATGGAGGATACTGTGACTCAGTCACCTATATGCTTCCTGCTTAGGCTTCTGTCCAGGTGCTGTTAGCTATGGATGGACAACTTTTTCTTTAAATTATATTTGGACTGGACATACCTTCAAAGGACTTTATCACACAAGACAGTAGATCATAGTTACAGCAGGACAAAAACAACGTTGGCAAGGACTTATCACAAGATGCCCTCTCTTTCCCATGTATTTTGACCATTATTGGCTCATATCTTTTCATTGACCCCCCCCCCCCCTCTCTGGAGATTATCAGATTGGGGAGGGGGGAGTAAAAGGCATACTCCCAGCATAATCGTGCAATTGTGCTGAAGATTTTCAGATGTTGTCACGCTCATCCATGACTTATCCCATGAAGATCCAGGGATGCGCCAGCAACAAATCATTCCCATGACTTCTCTGTGAATGGTTTGCTGTTGGAGCATTCTTGAATCTTCACGGAACAAGTCCTGGATGAGCGCGATGTCTCTGAAAATCTTCAGCACAATCGCACGATTATGCTAGGAGTATGCCTTTTACTTCTGGCTCCCCCTACCCCCATCTGACAATCTCCTCTCTCAAGGTATGCATTTGTGCATACTCTGTAAAAGAGGGGAAGGGACTGGAAGCTTGCACCCAGGCAAGCAAGAAGGAGATAGAGAGAGATCATGAGTCATTAGTCCATTTAAAACACACACAAACATGACTTGGCAAGGATACTTTGAAAAGGAGGACAGGGAACTGGCAACTTGCACCTAGACAGGAAAGAGAGAAAAAGTGTGTGTGTGTGTGTGTGTATCCATGGGTCCTTGGTCTGCTAAAAACACACGCACAGGCGCACACACACGTGTGTGAGTTGGCAAGGATGTATGTAAGGAATTGCAGGACTGGAACCGGCAACTTTTATACCCTGTGGATTTGTGCAAATTATTTTTTTAGGTTTTGTTTTTTGGTCACTAATGGTGGGAGTTTCTTGCACAAAGAGAAAAGATCTCATTAGTGTTCTTGTTGTTGTTTCTTATTTTTACCATACACAAGTTCTCTTTAAATTCCTTGCCTCCTCATTTGTTGTGCCCAACAAAACACTTTCCTGCTTTCTCAGGACAGGTGTTGCCAGGATTACTTTAGCCTTGAAAATAAACTCTGCAAATATACAGGGGAGAGAAGGGAAGGAAAGAGGGGAGATAGGATTCAGTGACAAGAGAAATTAGCATATATATATATATATATATATAGAGAGAGAGAGAGAGAGAGAGAGAGATTTGCTGTAACTGAGCAATTGCAACAAAAATTAAAATAAACAGTGTGCATGTGCTAAGTAGGGCAGAACAGGTAGGAAGGCTAGGTCAGTGTGAAGACTAATAGCTTCTGTATATTTTTAGGTAATTTTATACTGTTTTTAGTTAGATGATTTTAATTGTTTTTAATTTTTATCGTAAAGTTTTTAAAATATTTGGGTCCCTTTCTGGAAGAAAGGTGGCATACAAATTAAATAAATAAATAAAGGAGCACTGCATAGCCAAAGCAGCACTATTGCAGAGAGGAGTGATAGTGATTCTTTCCCTTCCGATGTGTTTCCATTTGCATAAACAACACAACTGCTGCTAGACACCACTGTGGTATGATCCATAGAGAGGTTAGTTTCAAAGAAAAGACTGTGCTTTGCAAAGTAAAACATGTGGCCAACTTACTTGCCATGCTGAATTTCAAACCCCCCCCCTAACTTTTTGTCTTTATTAAGTGGTCATTCATACTGCCACTGTCTATTGGATTCTATTCTGTTTCCAAAGCAGTCTCTGAAGAGCCACGGTTACATTTTATCAGCGGTCTGTACTCTGAGTAGTCATTTTCCTCTACTAGATCTCATACAGCTCAGATCTTAACACCTTTTTCTTTGCCTTCATGGTCCTCTATTGTCTCTGACAGAAATTCAATAAAATTGTCTCTCTTGCGCTCTCTCTCTCCACAATATAGAGTGCTCTCCCTAGCTGCAACTGAGTGGCAGAGAGACTTAGAACAAACTTCTCTTAAATAGGTTGAGAAACTCCCTCCCTGTTTCATTACAGAGCAGTCCTTTCACTAAAGAGAATACATCGTTTTTATAAAGTGATGTGCCACTTGTACTGTTCTCAGCCGATTCATTTCAATCATAATTACCACGCCTGCTTCCTTTTAAAAATCTTTTTGTAAGTTTACTCTCTGATACAAAAAAGAAAAAAAAAAGAAAAAAAAAAGAATAAGGAATTATTCCTACTCTCTGTGCACTAGCCAATCCAGTTCTAAATCTCTTTTGACCTATTCCCATCCCCCAAAAGCACACTTGTTTCCTTTCAGCTTGTCATTTTTCTCTTGAGTTGTTATGAAGTGTTCACTCTAGATGAAATTGTGGCAGTCTTTCAGATAAGTGGAACTTTTAAGGAGAGGATTAAACTGTGGAGTTTCTCAAAGAGTGATCAACAATCAGTTGCATAGAAGACACATAACAGATCTTACTAACTCATGGTCTATAATTTAATAAGCACCCTTAATAGTTGCCTAAATACCCTAAAGGTACCTGGTCCTGTATGATCTTGGAAGCTAAGCAGGGCAGGTTCTGGTTATTACTTGGATGAGAGACTGCCAAAGAATACTAGGTGTTGTAGGCCAGCACAAGAGTTATTCAAGGGGGGGTATGAGAGTAGGAGGCCCTGATCCTGATCCCTTCTCCTCCACTTCCTAAACTTTTTTTTTTTAAGGGGAACAAGAGAAAGGCAAGGTATGTGCTTGCAGCCTCTGTCTGAGGGAGAGGGAAGAGAAATATTTCCTTCTAAAATGTTAAAATATGAATATCCATGAATGTGTAAAGAAAAATAAGCACACTAAACAAACAAAATATTTTAAGTCACATACTACGGTGAGCACAGGGGGAGGAGTGCAGCATCTGTATGTAGATGTAAAAGGGTCACTAACGGGAAACTTTTTAAATTATAATTTTTATTGTGATTTTAATTCAACATCAGAAACAAACATATTTTCATTATTCATTCATCTTCATACATTCCTTTTCTACTCTCCTATATCATCCTTGTAATATAATTCAGTTGATCAAATTATTATTCCTTTAACAATTGATTCTTATTTTGATTATATACAGTCTTTCTTTCCTCGGTTTTTCTCCAGAACAAAAATGAATATATTATACTTACTTCCTCTCTAAGAAGGCGGGGATTTGATAACTACTGCTATAGGCTATATTTTAGAGGAAGGAACTGACAAAACTACCTCTGAATATTCCTTGCCTTAAAAAACCCTATGAAATTAATGGGGTTGGCTGGCAGATGCTTTTGTGCACTTTTTGACTCTTAGAAATAGTTTCCATACAATCCCTTCATCCTATTTTCTATGTTAATCTGCCATTCTAGCTTTTCAGGATTGGGAAAGACCCACGTTTTGATAGATGTAATTTTAACAATTTGTCCTACGTAGTAAATCACAAAAGGATCTATACTAAATTAGTCATCCTTTGGAACATTGAGATCACTGTGGAAAATTAATCATGACATATGTCCCATTGATTTTAGTTGGAAATAATTGTAGCTATGGATGTGTTTTAAAATTGTTTTTTAATTCTGCTGACAAGTCAACTTTGACTTATGTCACCCTATGAAAGAGAGAGCAGAAAAGAGAAGACTGGTATCCATATGCTTGTTGATAGTCTAATTTATTCTTAAAAAGACCAATACATTTCAGCCTGTAGATAAACTAGTTGGCCTTCTTCAGTGGCAACTATTAAAAATAAATACAAATACAGATATTAACATAAAATATTTTACAAAGAGACAACATATAAACAGAAATATTATACTTTTAAACACTAATTTAGTATTAGATTACATACATACCATTACTTCTAACACCAACAAAATTACAAATTCACTCTCTCCAGTAGCTGGACCAATAAGCAGTAAGCAAAAGTCAATCTTAAGCATTTTTTATTAATTCCAGCAGATGGTCAGGAACTAGGGAAGGCCTGGAGAATGTAGTTCAAATAGTTTCAAGAACATCTGATGCAATCTGACTGAAAAGCTGTCTTGCTTTTTTCTGTTTTTTTATCTGACTTATATTATTGAAAGGAGATCTAGATCTTCATTGGCATGTCTTAGTGTCAATCTTTAAAATCCATTCTACTTCCTCTCTTATCAAAACCTTTTCACCAAAACTATCTTTTCCAGTACCCAAAACCTGCCATCTGTTGTAGTTCTTCAAAATGACTGACCAAAGTAGTTCTTCAAAATGACTAATCACCCATTATTTTATTTTTTAAATTAGAAATATGCTCCCCTATTTGTTTTTTAAGGTCTTGATGTTCTCCCCACATACATTTTTTAAAAAAACATTTGAACTGAATAGTATATACTACAAAATTGCTAGTACAAGTGCTTAATTGGTTCAAGGTACAGTAGGATCTGGAAAGGATGTACCATGGATACCGAGGGCTGACTGTATATCACTGTTGCTCCTCTGAACAAATCTTGCCAAGAGAACAACAGACTGGAGGAGGGCAAATGTTGTCCCCAACTTCAAAAAAGGCAAGAAAAAAAGAGGATCCAAATAAGAAACAGAGAAACAGCAGGTGATAACAAAAAAGGAAGAACAAGAGACCTCTTCCAGAATATCTGTGAAATGAAAGGGAAATTTAAACCAAGGGTGAGGATGCACTATGGTCAGCTGAAGAATATAATACATAACCAAAAGGAAATGAAAAGACACTTGAAGCAATGCACAGAAGAGTGATATAAAAGAAAGGCTTAATGACACATGGGAAGAAGAACAGTATGAAGAAGAAACCAAAATCTAGAAATCAAAGTGAAAACTGCACTCAACGCAATTGGGAAGCATAAATAACCATAAACACATGACATGCCAATAGAACTGCTATAATGTATAGAGACAGAATTGACTTTAGCTTTAACTAAAATCTGCCAACAAATGTGGAAAACAAAACAATGACCAACAGATTGGAAAAGATCAGTATACATTCCCATTCACTAAAAAGGAGACACAAAAGATTGCAGTAACCATAGAAGTATTGCATTAATTTCCCAAGCAAGCAAAGTCATGCTCAGAATTCTGCAACAAAGACTCCATCCATATATGTAGTGAGAAATTCCAGACATGCAAGATGGGTTCAGGAAAGGAAGAGGCACTAGGGATCACATTGAAAGCATAAAATGGATAATGAAGTGCATAAAGGAATTCCAGGGGGAAAAATCAACATGTGTTTTATAGACTATAGCAAAGCTTTTATCTGCATAGAGAATGAAAATCTATGGACTGATCATAAAGAAATGTGTGTACTATTGCATTTAATTGTACTCAGGATAGGCGGCTATTATTAGAACAGAATATTGAAAAACAGAATAGTTCCAGTTGAAATCAGGGTTAGACAAGGCTCCATTCTGTCATACTATTTTATCAAATTTTATATAGTAAACATCATACACAGCGCAGGTTCAGACTCAAAGGAAGGAGGTGTGAAGATTGGGGAAGAAATATCAACAATCTAAGATATGCAGACAGCACTATAACACTAGCAGAAAACGACAAAGACTTGGAATAATTGCTAAAGAAAATTGAGGAAGAAAGTACTAAGGCAGGCTTACTGATGAACATTAAGAAAACAAAAATACTGACCACAAGGCATTTACATTCAATCTAGACAATGAGGAAATTGAAATACATTGGAACAATCATTGATCAGAATGGAGATTGAGGTCAAGAAAGCAGAAGGGGAATGGCACGTATGAAAGAACTAGATAACACCTTAAGTGTGAATATATAAAGTTGAAAGTTAGGATTGACCAAGCTATTGCATTCCCCATTACCATGTGTGGATGTGAGAGCTAGACAGTGAAAAAAGTAGATATAAAGAAAATCAGCTCATTTGACATGTGGGACTGGATAAGCATGCTGAAGATACCATGGATAGCCAAAAAGGCAGACAAATGGATCCTAAAACAGATCAATCCTGAACTCTCCCTAGAAGCCAAGGCGGGATACAGACCGCCCAAAAAAGGGTGGTCTGCTGGCGCCTTGTTATGCTGCGTGAGGGAGCCACAGTGGACAAACTGCGCGGCTCCTTCGTGCAGCAAAAAGAACCTGCAAAAAGCGGGTTCTTCTTGTGGTGCGATTGTGATGCCACAGTGCGCCAATGGTGCACTTACGGTGTCACAATGACACCGGAATGTGCGGACGCTAAGTGGCCATCGCGTCAAAATGGCGGCGCCTGTGTATACAAGGCGCTGCCATTTTGACGCCCTTGTCGCGTGCTGGGGTGAGGCACGTAAGGCCGATGTGCCCTCGGCCAACCCCTAGCACGTGACGAGGGCACACTTTAGTCCCGTCTGGAGAGGGCCTAAGATGACTAAATTGAGACTGTTTTACTTTGGCTACATCATGAGGAGATATGACTCATTAGAAAAAGATAATAATGCTAGCAAAGGTGGAGGGCATTAGAGGAAGGCCGCATGCTGGATTGTTAGATTTAATCAGAGAAGCCAGGGCCTTGAGCCCGCAGGACCTGAACAGTTGTAGACAAGATATTTTGGAGGTGTCTCATTCATGGGGTTGCCATGAGTCGAGGTAGATTTAAAGACAGTTAACAATAACAAAAAAGGTTGATAGCATAATCCCCTTGCCCCCTCTCCCCTCAATTCATGCGGGGGCAAGGGCACACGTGGAATCAAAGAAAGGCAATCCAAAGCAGATAAAAATAGGATTGAATATGATACATGGCCACAGAAAGAGAGATGCAACCAAAAACATGTTTGTCAGTAGAAGCATTCCATGGTAATTCATATGTTGAGATTAGTGTAAGTTTTATATACGGCCAACAATTATTCACAGAAGCTTGATGGCTTTCACATCCCACTGAGTTTTTCTTCAGTTTGATGGGTCAAAGGTGTTACAAATTGGTCTCAAAACAAATTGTTATTTCTTTGAGGGAGCAAATCTGAAGGACAGTCTCATTCATTTTAGCTCAAAAAATTCATATTTAACCCATTGGGACCGATGATGTTGTAAATCAATTTTGCTTCCTAGTCTTTTTAATTCTAAATTAGAATACGGTTATTATTATTTTTAAGAAAACACATGCATACACACAATACACAAATGCTCTTTACTTCACTGCTGTAAAAGCTGTTTTATTCTTGACATGTATCAGCAGGAGCTCAGATGGCATTCAGGGTATTAATTTATTTATTTCCTTTGAAAGCTCCATGCAGCCCTGCTGGTTATAATGAGTTTGTATTTGTCAAATAGGCTTTATGCTTAAATAAAAGGTTAATGATAAACAAAATTTCTTGAACTGCTGGGCACACCAGCCAAGCACTGGGTATGGCATTCATCTTGAACAAACCAGAGTTCAGAGAAAGATCTATACAAATAAAATGAAAAAGAGCATGCTATTTCAGCATTAACACATACTTACCAGAACAAAAGGAAATAGGAGAACACATTTCTCTGCCCCCACAACAAACAAAGCTGTTTAGTATCATTTTTGAACTAGCAATCTTAATTGTTATTTGGAAATAAGGATCAAGGTGATGTATGATATCTTCAATACACCATTGTTATCTCTTTGAAGCCTATAGGTGTGTCTTTGGCACAATTGCTTCAGAGTAAATTCCATCTTAATCAGTGGGACTAGCAGTTGTACTTGCAACTCAGTTCTCTATGATGCCAAACCCAACAGTTTCAAACATATATCATGTCAGTGTCTTTCTGCTTTCTCATTGTTATGTCATTGATCAACAAACCATAAAGACAGCTGAGTTGACCTAGGGATTAAACCTGATCCCATGCATGAAAATGCAATCTAGGGATTTTTAACAGGTAACAAGACTGCATGCTCTGAATCAGTTGTTAACAGTAAACTATGGGTTGGTTTTCACTTATGTGAGATTTGGTCTTGCATCTTTTTTCCTTCCTTCTCTTCTTCCAGTATGATCCACGAAAAGGAAACTGGGAGTTTTCAATTTCATTTTCAAGTAACTGTAATGCATTGTTCTGTCAGAACCACAAATTGAATTTATTATAACTATGATGTACGGCAGCAGTGGGAACACACGGTCTTCTAGCTATTGTTAGATTGTACCATCACTGTCCTTTGTTCTTGGTGATGTCGGCTACGAATAATAGGAACTGCAGTCCAATAGCATCTGGCAGATCACACATTTCATTTCCCTAGTACTGTATAATGAAACAAGCCAGAATTGTAAACCATAGTTTGAAGTTGGCTTGTTTCCCTGAACTGGGATGGATCGAAGAGTTTCGCTCTATGGATGACATCTGGCCCATAGTATTCTGTCGTCATTCTGCCTTGCTCCTTTCTCTTCTTGCCCTAGAAACTTTGCAGCAATTTAGATTAATTCGAACTTCATGTGCAACTTGGATGGAAGAATTGTCTCTCCCTTCTCTGCATGCTGCAATCTCTATGAAGATTAACTCTCTACCTGGCAATTAGATGTGAAAAAACCTCTAATTGACTCCAGTTGGAGGCCTTTTTCAAGCCTAAGTGCTGCATGGTGGGTGGGTTGAAAGCACGAGCCTGAATGTCTATGATGATTAGAAATGCGTTATGTGCAGGAACAGCTATGCGTCTATATCAAAGTATAAAAGGAATTAGGAGTACTCTGGGCCCACTCACGCCCCAGGAGGTTTGCCATGAAGGAATCACTCTGCTACCAGTGGCTTGGGGGCCAAGCAGGGAGTGAATGGTTGGCTAATCCAGCCATTCTATTCAACATTACATCATATTCAACTTCTTTCCTGATGAGTAATGATGTTTCTCCATGTTGTAAGAGAAGTGATGCTAGAAAATAAGACAAAAAAGAAGAGCCAGGTGACCACGGCTGCAGCCATGCTGCAGAAATAATCAACACTACTTTTAATTACCATGGCTTAATATTATTGAATTTGGGAAACTGTAGCTTTGTGAGACATTTTAACCTTCTCTGTCAGAGAACCCTGGTTCCCTAACAAACTATGCAGCTTATCACTTAGGCAAATAAACCGGCTTACCTCTTTCATCTTGAATTCAGGATCCGGGATGCCCCTGGATGTTACCATATTTAAATTGTCACCAATCTAGCTGGGATGCTGCCAGCTGGATCATGCAGGGTTGAAGCCCTGCTCAGCCAGCTCTTTTTCGAAGTTGGGCAGCTTCCAACTTTTTGACATGTTTTGTTGGTAAAAGCCAGAATATGAAACAAGATAAAAAGAACAAATGTGACATTTTTAGTTTGGAAATAGTGTTTGCTCCATATTGATGAGTTTGTTTGTCACAGCCTTTCATTGCTTAAATGCTGCCATTGCATGTTTTTATAAGAATTCAATATAAAGTTGGTTTAATTGCTTGACTGAAGTGGAAGCCTGGGTTACCAAGCCAGAGTCCATCTGGCACTGTGTTGTTAAATAAACTGTTAAATTCAGTACTCTCAAATTCCCTTCATAAACCTTAGAGAGCAAATAAATAAATAAATAAATAAATAATCCTCTTCACTAGTCTGACATTGTCAACATGTACTGCAATACTGGGTTTGGGCATCTGTTCCAGTCATCCTTGCCAACTAATTCTTCGCTATTTAAAAAAATATTCCTCACACCACTTCATGATGTCTTTTGTATGAAGTTTAAATTAAATTCTCTCCTGAATTAGCACTGTTAAATTCTTACCAAGATTTCTTGCCACTTTGGGTAGGCTTCTAAATAATGGAATGTGGTTCTGGATTTAAAAAATAAAACAAAATCTAACACACAGAAATGCACGAACATGCAGCATTTGGAACCTTGTCACCCGAGAAAAGAAAGCCAAAATGGAATGGGAGGGTAGCGGCTTTCTCTATGCCTCTCCACATGCTGTTGTAGCACTTCTGTTCTCTTCCCAAAGAAGATGGTTGTTGAACATATTTTTTCCAGTCTGACAAAAAGACAGGTTTTTACAACTGTCTCCCTCGGGACAAGAATCGAAGTGTTATGACAGCATCTGTTTTGGCTTTTTCTCATGTGATAAGGGCTCACAATCACATCCTGCTGGGAAGTTCAAACATCTTCCCTGCACCAGAAAGAAAAAAAAAACCCAAAAATCTTAAACCATGCTAGCTATGACTGTATGTACTTTGCCCTCATTTCCAATTAAATTCCTATAGGCATCTATTAATACATTTTCTATGCAATTAGGGCATGGTCACTTAGAAGTAAGGCACATCAACTTCAATGCTGACTATTCTCAGTTTGGTGTTGCACTTCTGTGTATATGTGGGAGAAAGCTCAAAAGAAAAAAAAAGATTTAATACAAGTGTGTGGTACATTTTACTTAAAAAGCATTTAGAGTCTACTGCTCACTACATGGAGGCACATGCAGTACAGTGGGCCTTTGGTATCTGCTGGGATTTGGTTCCAGGACTCCCTGTGGATATCAAAATCTGTGGATGCTCAAGTCCCATTAAATACAATGGTGAGAAAAAATGGTATCCATTATATAAAATGGCAAAATCAAGATTTGGTGTTTGGAATTCATATTTTTTTAATATTTTCAAGCTGTGGATGTTTGAATCTGTGAATACTAAGGGTTGACTGTATTACTCTTTGATCCCAGCAAAAGTAGGCTTTCTTATCACACACACATTGTATATATTAAATTGGATTATCTAGTGCTAATGTTTGTGTTGCCACCAGCAATTTTCTTTCAATGTACAGTGTTAAAAATGTAGTAGTTGATGTCACTATTTTATGCTTTTGTCAATTAACATGTCCACAATCCTGTCCCCAACCTATCTGTGTATGAACCTAGGAAATTCTAGTGAACATCCCATTGAAGCTCATGCTATAGTTTTTTCCTTTCATCTTTGAGGAGTCTACAGCCAGGTTGGGAATCAAGTAGCCCTGCAAATTATTATTATTATTTTCAGGACTGCAAGTCTCAGCAAGATAATCAAGTTTTTTTTAAAATAACTATAGATTTATAGAGGGTTTAATTGTTGTTGCATTTAGTATGTTTTTATAAAACAGTCCTAGTTAGTTTTTTGTGGGTTTTTCGGGCTATGTGGCCATGTTCTAGAAGAGTTTCTTCGGCCCGTTACACACGGGCACCCTAGGACGGACTCAGACAAGTTTCTAGACAAGAAATCCTCAGAGGTGACTTTGTCAGTTCCTTCTTCTGAAATATAGCCTGCAACACCTGGTATTTGTTGGTGGTCTCCCATTCAAGTACTAACTAGGACTGTGAAGTCGAAGGCTTTCATGGCTGGCATCCATAGTCCGTGCTAGGGTTAGAAAGGGGCGTCTCTTCCAGATGCCCCTAACCCTACCACGGACTGAGTCCGTAACAAATAGCAGCGGCCGTTCCACACGGCCGCCGCCATCTTGACATAGCGGACACTCTGCGTCCACACGTCGCGCCCCGGAAGTGATGCCGCAAGTGTGTGACTAGCGCCTCGCAGCGTCTCTTCCAGGGCCCAGGAAGGAGCGCAATTTTCGCACTCCTTCTCTGCAGCGTCTGGGAACCGCGCCGTTTGGCTGCTGCGGTTCCCAGACGCTGCAACTGGCGGTGGCAGCAGACTGCCACTTCTCGGTAGTCTGTAATGGGCCTTGCTGAAGTTTCACCAGCATCTGTGGCTGGCATCAGAAGGGCCGTCAGGGTTAGGGTTAAGAGAGTGGGTCATGTCAGCATTCTCTGAAGATGCCAGTCACAGATGCTGGCGAAATGTCAGAAAGAAACTCTTCTAGAACATGGCCACATAGCCTGAAAAACCCACAAAAAACTATGGATGCCGGCCATGAAAGCCTTCGACTTCACAGTCCTAGTTAGTACTTGAATGGGAGACCACCAACAAATACCAGGTGTTGCAGGCTATATTTTAGAAGAAAGAACTGACAAAGCCACCTCTGAGGATTTCTTGTCTAGAAACACCCAATGAAACTGATGAGGTTACCATAAATCTGCAGGCAACATGAAAGCACATACACCCTACAGAAACTATGGCTGCATGATCCGCACGGCAGAAATAATCCAGTTTGACACTGCTTTAAATGCCACAGCTCAGTGCTATGCAATTCTGGGGGCTGTAGTTTTGTGAAGTATTTAGCCTTCTCTGTCACAGAACTCTGGTTCCACAGAGCGGCTCCGCAGCATTAAAAACAGTACAATTAAAAACATTAAAATATAAAATTATTATTATTATTATTATTATTATTAATAATAATAATAATAAAAAGGAACTAAATTATTACTATATTAAAACAGATAAGTTATTAAAAGAATAAAACATACTTTAACAAAAATATTTTAAAAAACTATAAATAAGAGGGGAAAAAAACTGTAACCAAAAAAACCCCAAAAACCTGTAACAAGTGAATTATTATTATTAGTGATAGCATGGCAAAATATGTCTCAAGAGAGAGCTCTGGTGCCACCATAAACTACAATTATACAATTATTATACAATTATGTATATCTTTCGGTACATATTGTATATTTTTAGATTTGTATAGTCTGTATGTAAGTTGTGCATGTTTAGGCTACTCATACACACACACATATATATAGTATATTATATTGTGGTTTATTGCACTTAGTGCACTATATTAACATTTTACATATATGTGTGGCATTGCTTCTATTACTATGTTTTGAGCATTTTGAAACGGCCCTCGGGCTATTCAATAAACTTGTTTGTTTGTTTACAATTATACAATTATTTTACAATGGTAGAATGCAGTATTACAGTTCCACACTAGAATCAGCTGAAGCCAATGATGTTTTTTATTGCTCGTCATGTATGCTACACTCAGCCCCCTTTCCCTCCCCAGCCATGGAGGCCAGGGCTTCCAGGGGAGCTTGGGGGCGGGAAGGAGGGCGGCCGGGAGGAGGGACGAGGAGGAGGAGAAGGAGGAGGAGGCCTAGTCATCATGGGCCTTCCTACTATCCCTCCCCGCCCCATTGCCCTCGTGTGGCTTCAAGAAGATGGCGGCGCCCATGGCGGCGATGCTGAGGGACGTGGCTTTGCTCAGAGCCTCTTCCCTGCTCAGGGGACGCAGCCCGGCGGTGAGTGAGGGAGGGAGAGAGGCAGAGGCAGACCCAGCCTCCTCCTCCTCCTCTGGGCCTCAGCCCTGGAGCACAGCAGCACACCTCCATGCACCCCAGCCTCCCCTCCAGGAGGGGCTCCCCAAAGCTCTCCATCCTCAGCACCACCAAACAGCACAGGTTCAAAGATAATAGCCCTGGTCCTGAAACTGTGCCCATTTTTAAAAGGGGTTTTTTTTTTTTGGGAGGGGGGACTTCAGCTCCCAGAAGCCTCAGCCATGTTGGCCCACAGTCTGGGATTCTGGGAGCTGGAGTCCAAAATCCCCTTAAAAGGCACAGTTGGGGACCAGTGCTGCAGAGAGCTCTTGTAGCACCTTTTGATGCATTGTGCAAGAGCCTTCCAAGACTTCCTCAGATGCATTGTGCAAGAAGTGTGGCATCATGCCTTTTATCTTTCTGTGGTCCCAAACACACTGCAGGAATAATCCTCACAAAGCTACAGTTCCCAGAATTCCCTAGCACTGAGCCATATATATATGGCTGTTAAAGCGGTCTCAAACTGACTTAATTCTGCAGTGTGTTCTGGACCTATGAGTGCATCTAGCTTTTATTTATTTGGTCACGCCCTACATTTTTCATGGATGTCCTCCATTCTGCAGTGCCTTGTCTTTGGTACATTTTCACACCCGCTGGAGTGTCCACTTTGACCGGGGTGACCAGAGGTCGTCCTCCTTTTCCAGGACACATCGTCTACTTCAGCCTCTGCTCCAGAAATAACCCCAAAAGGTCTTCCATTTTGAGCAGAACTAAAGAGCATGAATTTGCTTTTACAGTATATATGAGTGTTTTTAGCTTTTATTTGGTATTGTGTCCTACAGTTCTTTTCTTGAAAGTCCTCCATTTTGCAGTGCCTTGTCCTCCTTTGTGTACATTTTCCCATGCACTGGAGAAGTCCACTTTATTTTAAGGTTATGACATCTGGTCACCTTGCCCCAGAGGCACTTTTGGGGGAGCATCTACCTTGTAGAAGTAATACAGATTGACACCACTTTAAGTGCTGTTGTTCAATTTGATGGAACCTGGGATTGGTAGTTTTACAAGGTCTTTTAGCCTCCTCTCTGCTGAAGAGTGCTGGTGCCTTGTTTTTTTTTGTATGCCTTGAACACATTTTTAAGTTATGGCAACCGTAAGGTGAACCTATCACTGTGGGTTTTTGGCAAGATTTGTTCAGAGGAAGTTTGCCATTGCCTTGCCTGAGGCTGAGAGTGTGTGACTTGCCCGAGCTCACCCAGTGGGTTTCATGGCCGAGCTGGGAATTGAACCCTGGTCTTCAGAGTTGTAGTCCAGCACTCAAGCTGCCATACATGTAGCCATGATGGTTAAAGTGGTGTCAAAGTTGCATTATTGCGACATTGTAGATGGAAAGTCCAGTCACCCCAGTGGATTCTGGAGAAGGAGCTGAGCATTGCAACACACTCATTGCCTTCCTGGCTTTGTGCCTTCCGTCTCCTTTGGGTGCCCATGTAAGGAGCCCAGAGGAACTTGCAGGGAGCATCTACTTCTTGTGTGCCTTCAAGTCATTTCAGACTTAAGGCAACCCTATTGTGGGGTTTTCTTCGGAAGATTTGTTCAGAGGGCTTTCGCCATGGACATCCTCTGAGTCTGAGAGAGTGTGACTTGCCCAAGGTCACCCAGTAGGTTTTCAATCCCAAGGCGGGATTTGAATCCTGGCTTACTAATGTTCTAGTCCAGTGCTTAAACCATTACACCATGTTAGCACTACGGAGCATCTACACTGTAGAAATAATGCAGTTGAATACCACTTTAAGTGCTGTAGCTCCACCCATCCTCCTCCTTCTAGTGGAGAAGGTTGTAATAAATAGGCTCTGCTTTGGAGCTTGGAGAAGTTGTTGTTGTTGTTACTTTGGACAACTTCCCAAATTACTGTGCCGGTGGTTGTGTTAATAGTCAATGACTATGCTGGCTGGGATTTTCTAGGACTTACAGCATAAACAATAACTTTCCCAAGTGTTTCAAACAACTGGGGAAGGCAGTTGTGCTCATTTACATCTGTGAGTTTTCTTGGAGATGTAACATTTGGCCATCCACATTGGAAACAGGAGGCTACAGTCAATGGAACTTTTCATCGGGGCTTTCCTTATAGTCAGCCCTCCATATTTGTAGCTCTGACATTTGTGGATTTGATTAATATATTTTCTCTAGGAATCTCTAGGTCCTCCAGGGTAACTCTGCCGGAGGAATTGCACTGGAGGACCTAGAGGTTACTAGAGAAAATACTACTCTATGCATCTGTAGGTCCTCCAGTGTGATTCAGTGATCAACATCTGGCAGATGTTGACCATAGAGTTGTGCTGGAGGACCTAGAGATTCCTAGACAGATGTTCTCTAAGGAGAAAAATTAGTATTTTTATTAGTGTTTTTTTCCATATTCACAGGGGTCCTGTCCCCTTAACCCCAGCAAATATGAAGGGCCTATTGTAGGCTTTTATTTATAGAAGTATGGTTACTACATGACGTGGTTTCTTTCACCTGACATTTTTCATGAAATCTGTTTTATTTTGAAATAAAAATGCAGGCCACAGTCCAAAAAGAGCACACAATAAAACTTCAGCATCAGAAACCTATTGATAACAAGGTGTATGGATATGCTTGTGAGACAACTAGCATATGACACTTTCTAATGAACGACTGAATATATAAGTCATAGAGCACAGCTAAGGTATTTTGGCAAGCTTGGGATGGTAATTGGATGGCATATTTTCTCTCGGCACCTATCGCAGGCTGAACCAGGCTTGCAAAGGGCTGAGAATTGTCAGACAAATTAACCAACCAACAACCAAATAATTTCCAGTTTTGATTTTTGGAGTTGGGCGTTGTGGAGTGTGGTGACAGTCCCATGCAAAAATGGATTGGGGGGCAGGGAGTAAAAACCCCAAACTAAACCTTTAGAGGGAGGCTGGTGGACTCTGGGAGTGCATTTCCCTCCCTGCAAGCATTGTTCTGATTTCTTCATTTTTTGCCTTTGGATCAAGTATTCTTTAGACTGAGACACTGCAAAATCATCTCACTTCCAAGAGATGGAGAGAGAGCAGGTGGACTCATACATCACATGTGGCTCTCGGAAAAAGCACTGGAGTGTGTCTTGGTCCACCTGGGGCAAGAGATCAAGAGAGAGAGCAAATGTGGTTGATATTTTGCATTGTTTCCTATTAATCTGCTTTGGGTAATGAGGTGGAGAGAGTTGCTACCATCAGTAGTGACATCATTGGGGGTGCAGTGGTGCAGAAGTGGAGTGGCACCCAACTGGGCTTTCCTCCTTCTGTAGGATGAGAAGGGGTGAGTGCACCCCTCACGGCTTTGCCACAGTGGCCACAATCTCCTCTTGAGAAATCCGCCGTACCTGCGGCGAGTGACGAAGAAGGCTGAGTATGCCTGGCCATGCTTTACTGTGGTAGCAACGATCTCATGAGGAGGCTGCCGTGGCAAGAGAGAAGGCAGAGTGTGCCAAGTCCTGCTTTGCTGTGATGGAAATTGTCTCCTCACGAGGAGGTTGCTGTGGTGAAAGAGAATGGCAAGTGCACCTGGCCGTGCTTTGCCACAGTGGCGATGGTCTCTTCACAAGGAGATTGCAGCGGCGAAAGAGAAGGCAAAGCATTCCTGACCGGTTTTGCTGTGGCTTGATGGTCTCTTCATGAGGAGACCACTGCTGCTGTGGTGAAGGAGAAGGGGTGACTGCCACTGCTCCCCTGACAGCCCCCCCCCCCCTCACCAGGTGACACCAAGGATGGGGACGCCACTGACCATCAGTGTGCTATAGCTGTGTGTGTACCTTCCAGTTTGGTGTGCCATGATAGGGATAAGTACTGTCACTGTGACCTGCTGTGCTAATTTCTCTGTGTTTTTTGAACACCAGAGTAAACAAAGGCGTTCCTCTGGAATTTGTACTTTGTTATCGATTCATAACAAGTAGTTTTCCTATCTTAAGGGCACTGAAGATAATGGGGCTAAGACCTTATTTACTCTAGCTTTAAATCTAGCTTGATCTATCACTGCAACTCTGTAATCTGTCCAAATTTTTATATTTGCTCAATCCTTAAAACAGGCCATATTTGGATCCTAACCCCATTTTTGCTGTCCCAGGGCTGCCCCAAAACTCCCTAAACATTTGAAAAACAAGAAAGATAAAGGGTAGCTTACAGTTATTGTAGCAGTATTACAGAAAGCAGGTAGAGGTGGTGTGACAGAGAGCTTGAGGAAGCCCTTCTAGTGGATTAAGGCAGAAGTATGCTTTCAAGACAAGCAGTAGATCCCCTCCTCCAGTCTGTTTAGTGTCCTCTTGTTGTTTTTGTTCTTAACTGTCCTCAAGCTTACTTTGACTCACAGTGACCCAATGAATGAAAGACCTCCAGGTCACACTTTAACCAGTAGCCCAGCTCAGGACTTGAAGACTCAGGGCCAGCTGGAATGTGGTCTTCCGCTTTTCCTACTGCTTTCTGTCATACCAAATATTTGTCTTTTCTAGGGAGTTATGTCTTCTCATGATGTGGCCAAGTTCTATAGTCACAATTTAGTCATCTTTGCCTCTAGGGAGAGTTCATGCTTGATATATTGCAGGATCCGTTTATTTGTCTTTTTAGTAGTCCATGGTATCCATAGAACTCTTTCCCAGCATCAAATTTCTTCACTGTCCAGCTAGCACAACCATACATAGAAACTAGAAACATGATGGCATGAAAAACCTGAGCTTTAGTATTCAATATACCTTTGTCTAGTCCCTTCACAGCAGCCTTTCCAAGTCCTAGTCTTCTCAGTTCTTGGTTGCACTCTCTACTCTAATTAATGACTCAGTTAAGGCATGGAAAATAATGAACTACCCGTATTTTCTGGTATATAAGACGACTGGGCGTATAAGACGACCCCCAACTTTTCCAGGTAAAATATAGAGTTTGGGATATACTCACCATATAAGACTACCCCTCTTCCAACGCACACCAAATAAAAATTTAAAAAAACCATCAGATTTGATTTCAATATGCTAATTTTAATTCAAATGCTTATGACATGCAGGTAATTAGCAGGAAACCTTGTTGTACACAAAGCCTGCTTGGATTGGTCAGCTCTCCCTGCCTGCCCAGCCTTTCTTATCTCCAAGACTATCAGAGTGGTACCTGCTTTCATACGATCGTCACATACGGTGGGGATGTGGCCGCAACTGTTTTTGAGCTCCCCCCACCATATGCGGCGACTGCAGATTCTCCAGTCCAGCTCAGAAGTTTCAGCACCTGGCTTGTAAATGACACCCGGCGTATAAGACGACCCCCGACTTTTGAGAAGATTTTCCTGGGTTACAAAGTAGTCTTATATGCCAGAAAATACAGTATTTCAGTGTCTTGATGACCTATCTTAAAGGGATATAAAAATAATCTGAGGTCATTATTTTTGTTTTTTTAATGTTCAACTGTAAACCTGTCTTTGCATGTTATTCTTTGACTTTCTTCAGTAATCATTCCAAGTCTTTGTGATTTTCTAATAATGCTATGCTGTTGTCTGTATATCTCAAATTGTTCTATTTCTTCTTTCAATTTTCATTCCTCCTTTCTCCTAGTGACATGTAATCCTGCTTTGTGTATGATATGTTTAGTGTAAATAGATAGGGCAACAAAAAGCAGCCTTGCCTGACCCCCTTGACAAGTGGAAACAATTCTGTTTCTCTGTATTCTGTCCTGAGGGTAGCCTCTTGTCCTGTGTATAGGTTACACATCAGAATAGTCATGTGTTGTGATACACCTGCTTTTTTTTTTTAAAGAAGAGCCATAGTTTTACATGATCTACACAAAGCCTTTGCTATAATCTATAAAGCACAGGCTGAAATTCTTCTGGATTTTTTTAGTGCACTTCATTATCCAACGTATGTTGCAATTGGATCCCATGTGGCTCTTCTTTTCCTGAACCCAGCTTGGACATCTGGCATTTCTCGCTCCATGTATGATAAATGGCCTTTGTTGTAGAGTTCTAAGCATCACTTAGTTCGAATGGGAAATTGATGCAGCAGTTCTGTGGTTAACTGCAGTCCCTGATGTCCTCTTTCTTGGGGATTGAAATGTATATTCAGTGTTTCCAGTCTGTGGGTCTTTGTTTTGTTTTCTGTGTTGTTGTCAGATTTTTGTTAGAACTAGACTAGATTCTGTCTCTAGCTTGAAGTAGCTCTTTTGGTATACTGTGTTTCTGGTGATTTATTTCTCCCAGGTGCTCTGAGTACAGCTTACACTTAACTTTCTAAAATTGTAAATTCATCTACAAATGATTCTTCCTTGAATGAATCTGTAATCTTTTCATGTCATTTATATACTTCTTCTGTATATTGTTTCCATTGTCTTTTTATTTGTACTTGGTTGTGTAATTTGTTAAACTGCTAGTTGTACAGCATTCCCACTCTTGTTTTAAATTTCCCTTTGATTTCTTGGATCTTGCAGAAGGTCTCTTGTTTTTCTTTTTTTGTTGTTGTCACTTATTTCTTTTCACCAGTTATTACAGCTGTTCCCTTTGTCCCTGCATGCATGTCGCTGAAAAGTTACATTCATTGCTCTGACGCTATTTTTGTCACCATCTACTTTTGTTTCTCTTAACTGCTTGAACAGTTTCATCTGACTTCTACTGAGGCTTTGTACTTTTGCATTCCAATCACTTATGATTAATTTCTGTCCAGCATTCAGCTGCACGCATTATCACTTCCGCCCGCCGCTGTGACCATATCTCTCCTTTGTTGGCATCCCTTCACTGGCTCCCTCTCTTTCTATATTCAGTACAAGCTCCTGCTGTCGACGTTTAAAGCCCTCCATGGGCTAGCCCCTCCTTACTTATCAGACCTTATTTCTCCTCACCTTCCCACTTGGGCCCTCCGTTCTGGTAGTCAGGGTCGGCTGTCCCTGCCAGGATTTTCTCTGCCCCATCTACGATTCGCCCCTTTTCACTTGTTGCCCCTCACTCCTGGAACCTTCTTCCCCTGCAAGCAAGGGCCACCACTTCTTTAACCAGCTTCAAAATGGAGTTGAAGACCATCCTGTTCAGAGAAGCGTTCCCAGGCATTGCGTGATTATCATTTGCTATTTGATGTTCTTTTGTTGCCTGTTTATCATACCATTTCCTGTATTGCTATGTATTTTATATGTATTATCCTATTATCTCTTAGATTGTACACCATAGGTGGGTTTACTCTTATATATTTATTGTTTTATGTACAGCGCTGTGCAAATCTACAGCGCTATATAAATAAAGAATAATAATAATAAGTCGTGCTGGTCGAAGTGGTGGCCCTGGACCAGTGCTAATTTACAAGCCATCAGCTGCTGATTCCTGAAAAGTCCAGGAAAGAAAGAAAAGTACAGTTGTAGCCAGTGGGCACAAATATGGTGCCAGTCCTTCACAATTTGAAAAAAATATATGCTGGGGCCTGTATCAGATAGCATGGAAAGCACTGATGTACATTGTAACAACCTGATCATAACTACAGTCTTCAAGTCACCTGTCAACTTATGGTGACCCCATGAATTTCGTAGGGTTTGGCTTTGCCAGTTCCTTCTGCTGAAATACAGCCTGAAGTACCTGGTATTTGTTGATGGTCTCCGATCTAAGTGCTAACAAGAGCTGATCCTGTTTAGCTTCTGAGATCAGACCATATCTGGTAGCATTAGGATATTTTGGTCGGCAGATAGCAACTACACTATGGCCTAAATGCATTCACTGGTTCCAAATGCAGTAGATACCTATGCTTTGCCTTGGGGCCTGGACAGGTCAAGTGATGATAAATAAATGACATAAATGAATGAACTCATTGAATCAATGTGATTTATGTATGTATCTATTTAACCATTCTGCAGTTGATTCAGTAGGCCTACTGTAATTGGGATGAGCAGTTGGATTGAGACCTACACAATCTCTGTCCACTTGCCTGCCAATGAGAAGGATATATAATGGCTTTTAATTCCCTCTGCCTACTATTCTGTTGTGTTGGCTTCATATTTTTGTCCGTCTTCCACTATTGGAATTTTTAATCCTATGACAGTTCTCCAGTACCAGGTACTCTTGTTTTATTGGAGTTAAAAGTGGTATTTAACTGTTGGTTTATTTCTGTGCATAACTGCAGACATATGGTAAAATAAAAACATTTAGCAGGATGAAAGGATACTAAAAATCATGTGCCACCTGGAGCTGCACAAATGTAGTTAATTGGTCTTGCCTGGCTTTCAGTTACAAGAATTTTTCTAGCCTAGCTCTGTATTAAATCTTGAGAACATAATCTTTTCTTAACAGTAAGAGTTTGTTTGAGAAAACAAGAGGCATCATGCGTGGGGTCTTCAATGTGTAGTTGAGTTTTGGCATCAAGGTTCTTCACTAATGAGAAGGTTAGTCCAGTTTTCTACCTGAAAACAGCTGCTTCTGAATGATTAAAGAGAATATTAGTGGCATATATTATGCTACAGAGTTTTAGTATTGGCCTTGTCATGCCTCCACAGCATCTTTGATGCTCTTGAGACATATATTTAGTTGAGATTATATTAGACTTTCTATGTATCAGTTTAGAGATCTACAGCTTTAAGAAAGACAAGGATTGTGGGAAATCCCAGGGTCTTATACTGTCTCCCTCTAGTTAGTTTCAGTTGTGTAGTAAGATTTCAGCCAAGTCAGACCTGGAGAGAGTATTTTCCTTTGACAAAGATAAGTCCACAGAAGAAGAAAGATAAAGTCTACAGAAGAAGAAAGATAAAACCAACCAAAAAGAAAGAGCAAGGTATTTAAGAAGGACTATTGAGAAAAAGGAGATCTGTTTCATATTTTTGTGTATAACCAGTAAAGCTTTTGAAAATTTAAGAAATTTATGGACAAGTCTTTTGTTCTGGCTGTGTTCCTAGGAGCCAGAGGCCTTACTACACCCAAAGTCCATAGCATCGCTCTTGGGACAAAACAGGCCTTAATTCATTTGCTGGTCCCAACCTCTCTCTGTGTGTATGTGTGCTTGTGTGCCTTCAAGACACCTGTTGACTTATTGTGACATCATGAATTTCATAAGGTTTTCTTGTTGTTAACTGCCCTCAAGACGATCTTGACTCATAGCAACGAGACCTCTCCAAAACACTTTGTTCTCCACTGCTCCGCTCAGGTTCTGCAGGCTCAGGCCCATAGCCTCAGATTGAGTCCATACATCTGGCATGTGGTCTCCCTTTTTTTTCTGCGGTCTTCAACCTTTCCTAATGATTCATGCCTTCACATGATGTGGTCAAAATGTGGCAGCCTCAGTTTAGTCATCCTGGCTTCCAGGGAGAGTTCAGGCTTGATTTGTTTTAGAACCTGTTTGTTTGTCTTCTTGGTTGTCCACAGTATCCTCAGCACTCTTCTCCAGCACCACATCTCAAAAGAGTTTACTGTATTTTCTTTCTATCGGCTTTCTTCATTGTCCATCTCTCACTTCCTAACATGGCGTTAGGGGATACAATCGCTTGGATGGTCCTCATTTTTGTTTTCAGAATTATATCTTTGCACTTTAGGATCTTATCCATTTATTTCATAGTTTTCCTTCCCAGTCCTAGTCTTCTTCTAATTTCTTGACTGCAGTATCCATTCATTTTAATGTTTGATCCAAGGTATGGGAACTATTTCATTATTTCAGTTTTCTCAATATATAGGATGAGTTTTTGCAGATCGTACATGGTCATTGTGTTTGTTTTATTAATGTTCAACATCAAGCCTACCTTGGCATTTTCTTCCTTGACCCCCTCCAATAATTGCTCTAGGTCTTTGTTGACTTCTTCTAGCAGTATTGTGCTGTCTGCTTATCTTAGGTTGCTAATGTTCCTACCACCAATCTTCACTCCACGTGGCTCTAAGTCTGCTCTGGGTACAATGTTTTCTGCATACCAGTTGAATAAACAGAGTGATAGTAAGCAGCCTCTCCCTGACCCCTTTTCCAATTGGGAACCATTCTGTTTCTCTGTACTCAGTTCTGACAGTACACTCTTGTCCTGAGTACAGGATATGCATCAGGACAATCAAATGCAGTGGTACTCCCATTTCTTTTCATAGGCAAGGAATACTTGGAAGTGGTTTGCTATTGCCTTCCTCTGAACAATAGCCTACAACACCTGGTATTCTTTGGTGGTTCCCATCCAAGGATTTACTTCTAAATAGGCATTTTCTTGTAGCCTTGGAAATGATTTGTGAACTAAGAATTAAGAGACTGTAATGGTTTTCCAGATGAAAAGTATTGTAAAAATGCTGAATGCGGTTGAACTTGCCCATTGGTGGATGGAATAAGACATTTTAGCAATCTAAATTTTATAAGTTTTAGAAATTAACATTTTTCCATTTTTGAATCATGTATTTAACACTGTCATTTACAATTGTTTTCACAAACCAAAGTTCAGCATATTTGAAGTACTGAAGGATAGAAAAGGTTCATTTCTGTTTAATGCATCAATGGTAAAACACATTTGTAGAAAGAGGTATTTTTAATACTAATCTCCCCCCTACCCCAGCCACTACTGATTTCTTGCCCTACACCAAATGCCCTATTGCACAAACTAAATTTGAATCATAATTGAGTCACAAAAATATCTGCAGATATCTTTGCTAGAAAAATGATAGAAAAGGATCACATTTTTGAATAGGCAAGCAATTTTTGTTTTGGTGTTTCCTTTCTTACACCTTTGCTCGGGAACTGTAGTGCAACAGTGCAGGAAGGAGGCATGTTATCTAGGCAACAGTGCAAAAGACCCCCCTCCCTTTCTGTCTAGATTGGTTATGCGTCTTCATGGCTTGCACAGTGCTTTGCTCATAAACTGATGGGTTTTCTTTTTGTGTGTGTGATTCTTAATAGCATTTGGCTATTAAGGGGGTATTGGTTGCTCCATCTCCACAGAAAGTCTATTTTTATTTTTCCAAATCCTTCCTCCCCCACCTTTTACTTATCTGAATGTTGTGCTGGTATGATAGTGCTTGGCAAGTGGAGACTGGCCCAGTTGTGTAGTGATTAGGGATTATGCCAAAAATTACAAAAAGAAATACATTTTTCAGGGGCAGGGGAGACTTTACCCTCACATTTCCATGTTGTGAGCTATTCCAGATTGGTGTTGGAAATGTCATATTATTGAACTTGAAGGCTTAGCTATTTGTTATGCAAATAAGGAGTGCAGTGTTGTGATTTTAAAAAGTCATTTTGATCAAACGGACAGGGACTTTTTTATTTTGAAGTAGTAACCAAATTTCAAAATATTCACAATTTCAAGCCACTTTGCATTTTGGGAGAAAGCTGGGATATAAATCCATTAAATAAATAAAAATTTAGTGCTGTGTTTTGTAATGCCATGTTGAGACACATTCTTCCTGATGTGTGAAAGAAAGTGTAATGACTTTAAAAAAAAATACTTTCTATGATACATGTGTACATTTTCTGTGAACAAAGAGAATGCGTTCTTGTTTTAGTGACTGTGTTTATGTGGATTTAATAAAATAATATATAGTTAAATAGACCACTATTTGAACAGTTAGTTGGTGGTGATTTTGTCAGCAGTGTGACAGATGTAATGGCAGCATACCACAACCAAAATAACCAAACATTGAATAAATGTCCCCTTCTATATTCCTCACTATTTAAAAATGGAAACTGGGTGCCAACCAATTAACCAGTGACTGTTCGAGTGGTTCTACTAATGAATAGTGTGCAGACCTATTAATATCCTTTTACCTAAATGTCATATGTAATTGTTGCTGAAATCTTACATAAACATGGTTTTTTTTCTTTTACAGAAATGAGACTCTGTTTTAGATCTTTAGATATAAAAATGATGCCTCTTGAGCAGTACCCTTATGTGTTTCCTCAATTAATTCCAACAAAAGTAATGTTCACGCTAAATCAACTGTAATATTAAAATTGTTTTTAAATGAGATTAAAACTACTCTTGAATGGGTTTTAGAGTAGCTTTTATTTGTAATTATGAGTTCATCTGCAGGTTTACTTTCTGAGGTCAATTCCTCCTCCACTTCCTCCTTGCAATTCAGTCTTAATATACTTTTAGTGCTGAGAGAGCTTTATTTCAATTAAAACTGACATTAACTGTTTTAAGGGAAAGCAGATGGTCTCTGTGTAATATACCAGTAGATTAATTTAATAATATGATGGGATCAATTTTATTGTGGTATTGGCAAATAATTTTATGAGTTTTTGTTAGGGCTAGTAGTGCCTGTCCTCAGTAGTGATTTTGTCTCCACAATGGATGAGGTGGGCACCAAAGGACTAGGAAAACTAAACAGGAGTTGGGAACCTATGGCTCTTGAGATCCTGATGAGCTGTTGCCCCCATCATCCTCAACACTGACATAGCTGGCTATAGTTGATAGGAATTGAAATCTGACAGTATCTGGAGATTCCCAAGCCCTGAGGATGTCATGCCCTGCTTTCAGAACATGGTTATGGACTCAGAGACTGAAGACCTGATGAAGATCTGCTGCTGAGCCAGAGCAGGAGGAGGTTCCAGATCCACATGTCTCAGAGACAGAACAGACTGCAGTACTAGCTCTGGCAGAAAGTCCTGCCCATTCGGATATAGAAGATAACTTACCCTTACCTGCACAAGAAAGGGAGGTCGTAAGGAGGTCCCAGAGGATTTCTAGGAAGCAATAATTAATTATGCAGCAGTTGTGTTGAGCTGCTGATCTATAAATTCCCAGCCTTGCCCTCTATAAATTGTCAGAGATTATATGACCTACCTAGTTACCTGTTGTGTTCCTGAACTCTGTGCTTGACCTGGACTGTGTTTGTTGACTCTAGATGCCATTCCCTGACTAGAACATTGCTGAACTCTGTTTGGGACTAAAGTAATAAGTGCTGAACTGTAAATGGCTCTGTGACTGGTTTTGCTCATTAGCTTCTGGGTATCAGCTGTGTAGTAATCAGTCTATGGCTGGTTGCCTGGACTGTGTTTTGGATGCTAAAATGGAATTAGGCAGGCAGGAAAATAAATGCAGGTTGAGTATCACTTGTCTGGAATTCTGATATCTGAAATATTCCAACATCTAAGACTTTTTTAGCTAAGTACCTGTACTGTATGTCCAGTGGACTGGGACCTTCTTATTTGAGGTTTCTGCCTCCAACAAAGGTAATCCTACCCCCTAAAATTGGGACTACATTGGCATGTTTTACCTCAATATCACTGAATGTTTTCTTAATACAAAGGTATGAATACTTCTTGAGAAATTTTCTTTGCCTAACACAGGGGCCTGTGGCCTCAAAAAGGATGGCGATATTACAAAGGATGGATGATAAATTTGCAAATGGATGTTAAATTTGCTGGACTTTGAGAATTTCCTAGTTGTCACATGGCCAAAAGGAGGAGGTGCCAGCCTGCAAGAGATACTCCTCCATACCATCTGAACTAAGAACAAAAATAGCAAAATGCAGGCCCATAACTAACATTTTCAATCCCCCCCCCCCCCGGTATGGTTTTCAACACCTTGCTAGATGAAGAAGCCAGTGGAGGTTCAAAAGCTTGCAACATGTATATTGCACATTTTGGTTGTCCCAATAAAGCAATCATTGTTTGGTGGAATTTTGATGTTATTGGATTTGCTTTTTGGCCAACACGGCTACCCCTGAATAATATACCTGTACTGTATTTGTGACGCTGGAGAGAGTCATGGCTGGAGAGAGAGACAAGGATCTGTGAAAGGATGGAAAGTGTGGATTCATCCCAAGCATTGTACTTAGTTTCCCGCTATTTTACAGATCCTTAGTCTCTCTCCAGCCTCATTATATATCATTATATATATGCAAATTAAGCACGCTGTATAAAGTTGATGTGTTCAGACAAGCCCTGGAATGAAGAGTTAGATTAGCAAGAATTATAATCCTTTTCTAGTAACATTAATCCAGTAATCCAGTTCTAGAAGTATTGGGTTTTTTTAAAGAGGAAAATATAAGTTACAGAAGAAATGTAGAGGAAGCTATTCATCATATTAATTGTAGGGTGGAGAAGGAGATGTGTTATTTTTGTAGTGTCTTAAATTTGAACATGCATCTCTTCCTTTGCCTGCTGAGATACTTGGACCTCACTCATCTCACTGCTGGGAAGATCTTTGAATGCATAATACTTTTTTTTTTAATCTGAAAGAGAGAGTCCTTTAAGGAAAATCCCAAAACTATAGTTGCTGTTTGAGATCCCCCATGGTCCTAACATTACAGTGCTTATTAGTGTACTGCCTTAGGCAGTGAGAAATTAATACTGACCCTAAATGCATTTATAGGAAGGAAATGGTGTTGCTTTCAGAAAACCTTTCCAACTATGCATCACATTACAGCATAAATAATTTATTCATAGTAAGTTTCATTTTAGTAGAAAATACCATCTTCCTTACAGAAGAGTTCAGTTTACACTAACCTAAGTGTACATTTATTCTTAACTTTAATGCAATGCTTTGATTAGAAGGGGAATGTCAGATTTATTATTAATGGAGAGAGGATTAAATCTAGTTGTACATGGAAATAAATCCCAGTAGGTTTGATAAAGCTTATTCCAAACAAGCATAGGATTGTAGGCTTGCTTGAAAGGCAAATTCTTGTACTTAGGATTTATGGTATCAGTAGGAGTTCTGTTTTTATCCTTAAACTGCATTTACTCTATTCCATCCTTCCTCAGGTTGAAGTCTGAAATACTCTTAGTAGAAAGACAGTGCTCTGTTACTGGAGAGTAAGCTCCCTTAAAGATAGTGAAAATTCCTTCTGAGGAAGGCTACTGATAGTAAATATGCTGAGGATGTTTTAGGACATGGGTTAAAAATAAGTTGAATAAAGCTGAAATGTCATCTGTGAGCAGTAAAATAATCCAGTTATAGTAGCATAGATTATTTATCACAGATGCATGTTACACACTGGTACTCGTTAAATAGGACTGCTATTTTTCCATTTTTTTAAAAAAAAACAACCTGTTGACATTTAAGAAAAATCTTTGTATTTGTTGCTTTAATACTGTATATAATCATGTATAAGTCTAGAAATTTTAGTCAAAAAATTGACCCCAAAAGTGAGTTGACTTATCCACGGTTATGCATAAGTTCTTTGGCATTGTTTTCCCTTGCTCCATCCTTTAGATCCTATGTTACATGACCCTAAGTCTTACTCTCTACTTATCCACGGGTCATGTCAAAATCTATCATTTTGGCCCCTAAACCTGCCCTCGACTTATACATGAAGTTGACTTATAGTTGAGTATATACGGTACTTCAGTACATGATATTGCATAATACTACACAAAATATTACATATTATTTCCTTTTTACCCTTCCCCCTCCCTGCCTTTCCACGTCTTTCCAGAAGTGAGAAATATTTCTGCTACAATAACACCTTTTGGAAAAATATGGATACTGTACCGGGTTTAATTGCATTATTTACTTCTTTATATCTCTATTCATTATTTTGCTATTTTGCCAATTAGGATAAAAATGATATTATTTAATTGCTGTGTTTTCAAAAATAAAATACGGTACATGTCAAACATTGTGTAGTAAATAGAACTCCCCTTTAATGGGGCAATATTCTGTCTCCCATGCTATTTAACATTTACATGAAACTGCTGGGAGAGATCATCCGGAGACACAGGGCGCGGTGTTATCAGTACGCTGATGACACACAAATATATTTCTCTGTGTCTCCGACTGATGCAGTGACCAGGATGGCATCTCTCCTCTTGATGCTTGTCTGGGCTCGGTAATGGGCTGGATGAGGGAAAACAGACTCAGACTGAATCCAGAGAAAACGGAAGTACTTGTGATAGGTTCCCCAGGTCCAGGTTTGGAGATTTGTCCACCTGTCCTAGATGGGGTCATGCTTCCCCTGAAGGACTCTGTTCGCAGTCTGGGGGTGCTCTTGGACTCGTCGCTTCACCTTACATCTCAGGTGGATGTGACGGTCAGGAGTACCTGTTATCAGCTTCGGTTGATACGCCAGCTGCGACCCTACCTGGGCCAGGGGGACCTTGAAACAGTGGTACACGCTCTGGTAACCTCTCGTTTGGATTTCTGCAATGCGCTTTACATGGGGCAACCCTTGTACCAAACCCGGAAGCTTCAACTGGTCCAGAATATGGCAGCAAGGCTGGTCACTGGATCTTCCAGGGCCAGCTATATAACACCGGTACTTAAAGATCTACATTGGCTGCCTATTCGCTTCAAGGATGGCATTATTTCAAAGGGATGGATGATAAATTTGCAATGGATGTTAATTTGCTGGAACTTTGAGAATTTCCTAGTGTCCCATGGCCAAAGGAGGAGGTGCCAGCCTGCAAGAGATTACTCCTCCATACCATCTGAACTAAGAACAAAAATAGCAAAATGCAGGCCCATAACTAACATTTTCAATCCCCCCCCCCCAGTATGGTTTTCAACACCTTGCTAGATGAAGAAGCCAGTGGAGGTTCAAAAGCTTGCAACATGTATATTGACATTTTGGTTGTCCCAATAAAGACAATCATTGTTTGGTGAATTTTGATGTTATTGGATTTGCTTTTTGGCCACACGCTACCCCTGAATAATATAACTGTACTGTATTTGTGCGCTGGAGAGGTCATGGCTGGAGAGGAGACAAGGATCTGTGAAGGATGGAAAGTGTGGATTCATCCCAAGCATGTACGTAGTTTCCGCTATTTTTTACAGATCCTTAGTCTCTCTCCAGCCTCATTATATATCATTATATATATGCAAATAAGCACGCTGTATAAAGTTGATGTGTTCAGACAAGCCCGGAATGAAGAGTTAGATAGCAAGAATTATAATCCTTTTCTAGTAACATTAATCCAGTAATCCAGTTCTAGAAGTATTGGGTTTTTTTAAAGAGGAAAATATAAGTTAGAAGAAATGTAGAGGAACTATTCATCATATTAATTGTAGGGTGGAGAAGGAGATGTGTTATTTTTTGTAGTGTCTTAAATTTGACATGCATCTCTCCTTTGCCTGCTGAGTACTTGGACCTCCATCATCTCACTGCTGGAAGATCTTTGAATGCATATACTTTTTTTTTAATCTGAAAGAGAGAGTCTTTAAGGAAAATCCCAAAACTATAGTTGTGTTTGAGATCCCCATGTCCTAACATTACAGTGCTTATTAGTGTACTGCCTTAGGCAGTGAGAAATTAATACTGACCCTAATGCATTTATAGGAAGGAAATGGTGTTGCTTTCAGAAAACCTTTCCAACTATGCATCACATTACAGCATAAATAATTTATTCATAGTAAGTTTCATTTTGTAGAAATACCTCTTCCTTACAGAGAGTTCAGTTTACACTAACCTAGTGTACATTATTCTTAACTTTTGCATGCTTGATTAGAAGGGGAATGTCAGATTTATTATTAATGGAGAGAGGATTAAATCTAGTTGTACATGGAAATAAATCCCAGTAGGTTTGATAAAGCTTATTCCAAACAAGCATGGATTGTAGGCTTGCTTGAAAGGCAAATTCTTGTACTTAGGATTTATGGTATCGTAGAGTTCTGTTTTTATCCTTAAACTGCATTTACTCTATTCCTCCTTCCTCAGGTTGAGTCTGAAATACTCTTATTAGAAAGACAGTGCTCTGACTGGAGGTAAGCTCCCTTAGATAGTGAAATTCCTTCTGGGGAGGCTACTGATAGTAATATGCTTAGGATGTGGACATGGGTTAAAAATAAGTTGATAAAGCTGAAAGTCATCTGTGAGCAGTAAAATAATCCAGTTATAGTTAGCATAGATTATTTTTCACAGTGCATGTTACCACTGGTACTCGTTAATAGGACTGCTATTTTTCCATTTTTTTTAAAAAAAACCTGTTGACATTTAAGAAAAATCTTTGTATTTGTTGCTTTAATACTGTATATAATCATGATAAGTCTAGAAATTTTAGTCAAAAAATTGACCCCAAAATGAGTCGACTTATCCACGGTTATGCATAAGTTCTTTGGCATTGTTTCCCTTGCTCCATCCTTTAGATCCTATGTTACATGACCCTAAGTCTTACTCTCGACTTATCACGGGTCTGTCAAAATCCATCATTTTGGCCCCTAAACCTGCCCTCGACTTATACATGAAGTTGACTTATAGTGATATATTACGTACTTCAGTACATGATATTGCATAATACTACACAAAATTTACATATTATTTCCTTTTTACCCTTCCCCCTCCCTGCCTTTCCACGTCTTTCCAGAAGTGAGAAATTTTCTGCTACATAACCTTTTGGAAAAAATATGGAATCCGGGTTTATTGCATTATTTACTTCTTTATATCTCTATTCATTATTTTGCTATTTGCCAATTAGATAAATGTATTATTTAATTGCGTTTTCAAAAATAAAATACGTACATGTCAAACATGTGTAGTAAATAGAACTCCCCTTTAATGGGGCAATATCTGTCTCCCATGCTATTTAACATTTACATGAAAATGGCTGGGAGAGATCATCCGGAGACACAGGCGCGGTGTTATCAGTACGCTGATGACACACAAATATATTTCTCTGTGTCTCCGACTGATGCAGTGACCAGGATGGCATCTCTCTCTGATGCTTTTCTGGGCTCGGAATGGGCTGGATGAGGGAAAACAGACTCAGACTGATCCAGAGAAAACGGAAGTACTTGTGATGGTTCCCCAGGTCCAGGTGTGGAGATTTTGTCCACCTGTCCTAGATGGGGTCATGCTTCCCCGAAGGACGCTGAGCG
>NC_056523.1:33314570-33409547 GCF_019175285.1 Sceloporus undulatus | reverse complement strand
GGGGGTGCTCTTGGACTCGTCGCTTCACCTTACATCTCAGGTGGATGTGACGGTCAGGAGTACCTGTTATCAGCTTCGGTTGATACGCCAGCTGCGACCCTACCTGGGCCAGGGGGGACCTTGAAACAGTGGTACACGCTCTGGTAACCTCTCGTTTGGATTTCTGCAATGCGCTTTACATGGGGCAACCCTTGTACCAAACCCGGAAGCTTCAACTGGTCCAGAATATGGCAGCAAGGCTGGTCACTGGATCTTCCAGGGCCAGCTATATAACACCGGTACTTAAAGATCTACATTGGCTGCCTATTCGCTTCCGGGCACAATACAAGGTGTTGGTTATCACCTATAAAGCCCTAAATGGCTTGGGCCCAGGGTACTTAGAGGACCGCCTCTCTCCATATAATCCGCCCCGCACTCTCAGATCGGGTGATAAACATCTCCTAAGAGTTCCAGATGCTAGACGAGCCATCACTACACAAAGGGCCTTTTCCACCTCGGCCCCAAGCTCTGGAACTCGATCCCCGACGAGCTCTGCTCGACCCCCTCCCTAACCCAATTTAAAAAAGGGCTGAAAATGTATCTTTTCAAACAGACATATCCCCAGTAGCCCTGTTGTGGTCCCTCTCCCCCTCACCGTTGTTACAATTGCTGTTAGCTTGGAATTGTTATTGTTGTTTTTGTTTTATATGTTTTATATAATGTTTTATATAATGTAGTTGTAAATTTCTGACAATGTTTTTATTGTAAATTGTATGTTGTTGGATTGCAAAATCCACCATTGTAACCCGCCTTGATCTCTGGAAAGGCGGGCTAGAAATAAAGCTTTTATTATTTATTATTATAATATCTAAGTCAAACTGTATGCTTAAGAAGTAATAATAATAATAATAATAATAATAATAATAATAATTTATATCCCACCTCTTCCATTTTGAGGATCAAGGCGGGTAACAGCAAAGTTTATAAAATATACAACAATAAAAACAACAAGCCCCACAAGACCCCAGCCCAACCCTCCCTCCCAAGTATAAAATTAAACAATAAAACATTGTTAAAAATACATTAAAAATGACAAAGTTACTAGACAGACCACAAATAAGAAAAATAATAAAAGGAGAGAGATTCAGTTGGTTCTGGACATTATCAGTCAAGGAAGCCTGCCGGAAAAGAAAGGTTTTTGTCGCCTTTTTGAAAGCCTCATGCGAGGATAATTGATTAATCTCTTCTGGTAGCTCATTCCATGTTTTTGGAGCGGTGACAGAAAAGGACCTCTGGGAGGTCACCGCCAGTCTGGTCTTTCTAGATTGTAAAAGTTTTTTCCCGGAGGATCGGAGAGTACGGGAAGGATTGTATGGGAGGAGGCGTTCTTTCAAGTAGACTGGACCCAGGCCATGTAGGGCTTTATAGGTGATAACCAACACCTTGTACTGTGCAGCTAATAGGCAGCCAATGTAATGATTTTAAAATAGGTGTAATATGGTCAAACTTGGATTTTCCGGCAACCAGTCTGGCTGCCATGTTTTGTATTAATTGGAACTTCTGGACGTGGCACAAAGGTTGCCCCATGTAGAGCGCATTGCAGTAATCAAGACGAGAGGTTACTAGAGCATGTACAACCGTTTCTAGGTCCCTCTGCTCCAGGTAGGAGCGCAACTGGCGTATCAGCCGAAGCTGATAACAGGCACTCCTGGCTGTTGCATCAATTTGAGAAGACAACTGAAACGACGAATCCAGGAGCACCCTCAAGCTGCAGACTCAGACTTTAAGGGAAGTGTTACCTCATCTAGAACTGGCGAACTTATCTCCATACCCGGATTGGGGTTACCTATCACAAGTACCTCCGTTTTATTTGGATTCAGTTTAAATCTATTTTCCCTCATCCAATCCAAGTGACTTTTAATGGTTAGAAATGTAAATATAATCTCTTTTTCTAACCGTTATTCCTGTTTGGAATATTCTGATGGGGGATCATCCAATATATGTTAAGCACTACTAGATTAAAAGGGACGTGGTGGCTTAGTGGTTAAGACACTGGCTCTGATGATTGCAAGCTCAAGCGCCACATGACGCTTCCAGTTTCTGCCAATCTAGCAGTTGGAAAGCATGTAAAAGTGCAAGTAGATAAATAGGTACCACTTCGGTGGGAAGATAACAGTGTTCTGTACAGTCATGCTAGACACATGGTCATGGAGTTGTCTTTGACAACACTGGCTCTTTGGATTAGCAATGGAGATGAGCACTTCCTACAGTCGGACATGGGTAGACAAACTTTTTTAAAGGGGAAACGTTTACCATTAGTAGTTTGAGCCTGGCAGCGCAGAAGACAAGGGGGGAGTTGTTAGCATGCCCTGTATTCCTGTGCTATATATGGGGCTTTTTATATTTTTTATATGTGGAGCCAGGCATGATTTAAGATGTCATGTAGATCTCTGAAACACGGAAATTTCCCAAAGGAAATGAACGTGGACCCAAACATATGGAGGTCCTAGATAGTATCAAGAAGAAGATTAAATGGGTGTGTTGATCACTCTGTCCTTCCCTTTGCTCCCTGCATATCCCATTGCACTAATGGTAACAGGGCAAGTAAGATAATCTACCCTCTGATGTGTTCCCAGCCAATTACCCTGACCATCTATCTAGAGATTGTCCTACGTGCAATTATTTTTTTGACAATCAGAAATTAAAGCCATCAGTCATTGCAGAAACCCATTGTCGGTTCCATGCGAAGGCCATCAGGTCTTTGTTACACTGCAAAGGTCCCTCAAAGCTAGAAATCAGATATAACTATGCCAGCTCTAGTCCCGTGTGTGTCTCCTTCACTTGCTGTGTCCTCTTCAGACCTCATCCAAACTACTCTTCACTTTCAGTAGAATCTACTGCAGGACTTGTGAATATCACCCCCTCTGCAACCTTCAGCCTCCATTATCCAATCTCCATAACTCTATTTTAGTTAGTTCTGTACAGTGTGTCTGTATTGCAGTCCTCTATGTGTATTGTATTTATGCCTATACAAAATAAAACCTTTATTTCATTAAATCGGGAGTTCTGTCACAATTAGTTCTGGTATAGATAGGTAAAAATGATCCTCAGGTTACAGAACCTCTCGTAAGCATCCTTTGAGCTAAAAAATTCCCCAAACATTTAACGATGCCGACACAGTTGGTGGGGAATCACATATCTCTCCACTTTTTTGGGTAACAGAGTGAGGATTTTTTGAGTCATCTTTAATAGATTTTTAACAATATTTCCTTCTCAAAATTAATTATACCATGTCCAGGGGTAGTATAAATTGTCTCCAACTTCTAGTGTCTATTTGGGGTTGGGAGCCTTTTTCTCAAATAACTAATGCACTTTTATTGTATCAGAGAGGTAAGGTCTGCAGAAGCTCAGGGCCCTTTCACACCAAACAGTAACAGTGCTATGCTTCCACTTTACTGGCCTTCACTGCCAGTATGGAATCCTGGGATTTGTAATTTGGGGAGGCACTAGAGCTCTGGCTGTAAATTGCAGGTCCCAGCATTCAGTAGGATGGAACCATGGCATACAAAGTAGAATCGTAGCACTATAACTACGATGTTAAAGGGCTGCAGGAGAGTTTTTCTGTGATCTTCTTCCCTTCCTAACTTGAATCTTGTTAACCTTTCAGATCTTGTTAACCACTGAAAATGATAATGTCCCTGTTTATACCTGAAGATTTCATAGGTTGGGGCTAGTCTCTTTGCCTTCAAAGATCTCTATTCCATTGCCCCTCAAATGCTCTCTAAAGCAGTGCTTCTCAGGCTAACTGATGTGAGGGACCATCAGTTATCTTTTTCTGTTCTGCCTGGGACTGACACCATATTTGTGCCCATTGGCTACAGGTATTTCTTTCTTTCTTGGTAGTTTTCTCAAGGGACTGACAGCGAATGTTTCAGGGACCAGCACTGGTCCAACAACCACTCCTTTGAGTCTTAAGGATCATAGTGTTGCACAATGAGTCATGGTGAGATGAATGGGAGTGTATATTGCTTTGTAGTTGCCAAAGGCAGCTAAATCCCATTATTTATTTATCCACTGGGACTTCAAAATGAGTTTCTTCTCTTTAAATGCTGTTGTACGGTTTATTTTTTTTGATTTCAGTCCAGTTGTTTTATGCATGTTTGAGTTTTGCAAAGGGATGTTAATACTTTGGCAAAACTGTAACCACTTTGCAAAAGTTGCTTGGTAAGAGAACGTTAAGGAAATAAGAGTGAATGTTTTAAAATGCATTTCCTTTGTTCCATCCATGTTCCAAAGCGCTTTATTTTTTTAAAGGGCCTATGAAATATTAAATGTGTTGATAAAACATTTCAATTAATTCAGTGTCTTAATTACTACATTCCAGTGAAAAGACTTTCTCAAAGGCAACATTCTTCATTTAACTGTATCACACAATATGAAACTGTCTAGGTTGTTAATCTTAATTTTCTGTGTTTCATGTTTTGTAGTTCCTTGCAAACTAGGATTTTTGTGCTATATCTGCAGTAAGAGATATGGGGCTTGTGATGCCAAGAAAGTAGACGTTATTAACTCCTGTATATTAACACATATGGTAGGAGAATAGTAGTTTTTCCTCAAAGAAAGGGCCACACTGCTAATGCTGAATTTAAATGGCATGTGTGGTTTGTTATGGCTTTTTTTAGTTTGCCATTATTTTTATTGTTACAGAATAAAAAAAAACTTTGCAAATAACTGTATAAAGACGATTATGGGCAGCCTGATACCCTTGTATGCCATTGTGTTTCATTTCTTCTATTCGTGGCATCACTTGTGCAGTTTCTAATGTGAGTTGACAAGAGGTTGAATTGGGGAGGTAAGCTAATTAAGATCTTGTTAACCTTTTTGAATGATAACATGCTGGCATGCCTGATGCTTTCAAGAACAGTCTCCATTAATGGAGGAGTTCCTTATAGCTTGGGACTGCTGACAAATCAACTTTTTCAGGGAAGGCATTCATCATCAGTTCTTCCACTGATTAGTAGTTTGAGCCTTGTGTGTCAAATCAGAAGTGATCCCTAAAGATGGGAATCCTAGCGCTGACAATGACACATGAGCCATGTGATATTTGCTGCATTAAGGACAGCCTTTCTGTCATCTTTAGGTAAGTGTATGCAGGGCTAGTGGGTCTGCATGCCCAGAATAGAAGCATGGCAATAACTCTATCGATTCATTGTGTTTTTGTAAAAAAACAGTACATATTGAAAACCATACAAAACATATTTACCATACTTGTGTGTGGTTTTCAAACTGTACTGATTTTAATATTTTGTAAGTTGCCTTGAGTCCCATTATTGGGGGGAAAGACAGGATATACATGAACAAAATAACTGCAGCATTGACACTGCCAACCTCAAATTCTAAGTGTATAATTTTGTCATTTTTGTAAAAGTTTGAAAATCAGACATAGTGATCAGAACTTGGAATCCACCGCTAGTATATTAGTCCAAAAAAATAACTTTTCCGAATTCTGGATAGAATTGTATGTTTGGATTTCTTTATCTGAATTTTGGAAAATGCATGATAGATTTTTTTAAAAAGCTGTTGTCCATAATCTCTATTTTGGGGGATGTGGGTTGAAAAATCTGTTCTTTTAAGAATGGAAGCTTTGTGAACTTCTTGAGTATTCAGAGGGCAAAATCTTTTCCACTTTGCCTTGGAGGTGATGAAACATTGGTGATGTTTCCTTGTAGCTTGTGTTGTGCTGATTATGCTCAGTTACAAAGCAGAATCTCTCTCGCAGTTCATTATTCTTGGTGTCAAATACTTTCTTCAGTTATCATATTCGCTAAGAAATTCTGGGCTCTAGTTATGTAATGATGATTCATAGTCCTCTGGTGATTGGTTGGTTTGGTATTAAGCTTCCTAAGGCATTTCTATGGCAACATACTTTAAAAAAAGGAGGGTTGTAGTGACCCCAGTGTACTTTCTATCCCAATCTTGTAAGTATTTTTGTGATTCTATATGACTTAAGTTTGAATTAATCATCATATGAAATGATATCCAAGAGAATACAACCAAATGGAACTCTGTTAACGTATAATTGAAGAACACTGAGAAACATACCGGAATATATGCACTCAGGCAAAAATAAGAAAGCTAACGACTTAGTCCTAATACTAGACATAAGCAAGAACCTCTAAGTGAAGCAAAACTGAAGATCTAAATCTTCAAACCTCAGTTCATGTACTATCATACTTAAAGAGGGGGTCTTAGTCATCGTCTCTATACCAAATCCAATGGGAAGGCCGGAAGAGATCCGCCTTTAGTGCCTTTTTAAAGGCATCTAAAGTGGTGATAAGAAGGATCTCCTCCGGTAGACTATTCCATAATTTAGGGGCTGCAGCAGTGAATTCTCTGTGGGAGGTTGTGGTTAATCGAGTGTTACAATATTTCAACAAATTCTTCCCTGATATTCTGAGTGTGTGGGGCGGATTATGTAGGGAGAGGCGTTCCCACAGATAACTTGGGCCCGAGCCATATAGGGCTTTAAAGGTAATAACCAACACCTTGTATTGCACCTGGAAGCTAATCGGCAGTCAGGACTGTTGTGGGCCAGAACGTTCTAGCATTTTGGTATCTGCACTGTTTCTCTTTAAATACATTAAGAAGCATTTTCTCACTAATGTGGTAAAAAGAGATAATGCAGGCGTTTTGAAATTTCTGAACCTTCCCAAAGTAGCTTCTCAAAGAGCTCTTGTGCAAGCAGGCTGGTATCAGATGGTATCTTACAGGCAGACATGGCAAAGTAAGGTATAACTTTTTTATAGCCAGCACAGCAGATCTGTTGGTTGATTGCTCAGTAGGCAGAGGTTTGAGATTAGCTGGCAGAAGAACATTTCTGCTAGTAGAAAAGGCTTCTGGGTTGACAGTGCATTCCTACTTTGGAGAGCCTTTTGCGGTAAACATTAAGAGCACTGCTCTAGCATTGCCCTCTGGATTGGATGGTAAACTTTAAATATAGGTCTCCAGACAATTTTTTTTTAAGTCTGGACAGAAACAGAACAATAGAATAAGGGAAAATTATTTCACCAAGTGGTGTCATTCAAAATAATTAGCAACTGTTATTATTATCGTTATTTGGTCACAGTGTGTACATGTGTAAATGTATTGCACCAGTCTCCCATCACCTGGGGACATTTGCTTCTCTTCTGTTGGGTTCTGAACTGTTGCTCCTTCAGTTCTGCATCTGGCAGGTGTTTCCTCCATCCCTTTGGGAGCTGCTGCATTGAACACTGGGGCACTTGGTGCATCTGCACCCTCAGCTGTTCCATGCGGTTCTGGAGAATCAAGTACTTCCCTCTCCTCTGACCCTCTCACATATTGATCCTCCCTCGCCTTTTCCTCCTCCTCCTCTTTGCACCTTCTGGCTCTCCCTTTAAGGTCCCCAGCCACTGTGTCTTTTAACAATATTAACTAGTCCAAGTGAACCAGAATGAACCAACTTTCACTTATACTTAACTCAGAATTTCACTTATGCATATCTCAGAATTTAATACACAACTATAAGAATTTGTGCCTGTTACACAGTCTTCTTCCACCTCTGAACCTGGGAGTTTTCAAACTGCAGATCTTACAGACTCTACTTACAGAATATGTAGCTGCGCTGTGATTCATAGTTATCTTTGACACAGTTTGCTTAGGTGATTAAGTAAATAGCAATAAAAGAGTTTTTAGGGCTCTTTCTCATGATATTCTCTCCAGAGAGACAGAAAGTTTGTTGTCCTGTTTCTAGGTTAAATACCACATTTTATGTTCTTTCAACTCAATCAAGGAAGCCAAGGCCCTGAGTCTGGAAGATCTGAGCAGAGCTGCTGCTAACAGGGTGACTTAGAGGTTTTTCATTCATAGGGTCACCATAGCTTGAAGTTGAATTGACAGTAATCAGCAACAACAACATGAAATTTCAGCCCTCCTACTGAATATATGTATTCCTTTCCATCAGACTGTTGCATCCTGCTTTCTTTTATGAACCTTTTACATTTGCAGTTAGAAAAATAATTTGTAAACATTGTCATTTTTTTTTTACAAGGAAAAGTCATTGCTGTGTGCTTTCATGTCATTTCTGACTTGTGGTGATGCTAAATCAAATCTGTCATGGGATTTCTTGGCAAAATTTCTTTAGAGAAGGTTTGCCTTTGTCTTCCTCTGAGGCTAAGAGAGTGTGATTTGCCCAAGGTCACCCAGTGAGTTTCTGTGACTGAGAGGGGATTTGACCCGTTGACAGTCAGAGTCCTACTTGAACATGCAGACCAGTACACCATGCTGGATCTAAAAACCAAATACCTCATAAAATAGGGATGGGGAAAGTGCAACTTGTGGGGCTCATGCTACCTTCCAATATGTTTTTGTGGCCCATAAAAATCGAATCTCCCAGATCCTGCCAGTTTATTTTTTCCAGGTGTTTTGGTCCCAGATGCTCAACATTTTTGACCCAGCCCCCCATGGAAAGATAACCAAATAACAAAAAATCCAAAACAAAACCAGAAATGATGTCAGGTTATTTCCAGTTCTGTTTTGGCAGAGCAGTGCTGGGAGGTGAAAATGGCCCAGTTGTCCACATGTTCATAAAGCTTTGCTTTGGAGAATCCATTGCCCAGAACTGTTTTATACTGCATCTTTAGCCCCAAGGGCAACTCTTTAATAGAGTGAATTCATCTGACATGTGGCTTTCCTCTCTTTCTGTTTCCCTCCACCTTTCCTACCATTATTGCTTTTTCCAGTGAGTCGTGCCTTCTCATTATGTGCCCATTAAGTACGACAGTCTCGGTTTAGTCATCTTGACTTCCAGGGAGATTTCTGATTTGATCTGTTCTAGGACCTACCAGTATTTGTTTGTCTTTTTGACTGTCCATGGAAGAAATTGAATTTCTTCCTCTCTGCTTTCTTAACTGTCCAGCTCTCACATCCATCCGTGGTAATAGGGAAAATGATGGCTTGCACGATTCTAATGTTCGTACTCAGTTTTATATCTTTATGTTTTAGGATCTTTTTCTAATTTTTTTGTAGCTGCCCTCCCCATTCTTAGGCGGGTTACAGACCGCCGCTTTGCGGCGCTCTGCCGCCGCCGCCGCTTAGTCCGCGGGGGAGCCGGAGCCTCCACACGGCACGGCTCCCCTGCGGACCGAAAAAGAAGCTCCAAAATGGGCGCACTCGCTACGTCACAAAGGACGCGACACGTACGGACGCTCAGCGTCCGATACGCAAAGATGGCGCCGGCCATGTAGAAGGGCCGGCGCCATCTTGTACGGACAGAGTCCGTATTAGGCCCAGGGGCGTCTAGAAGAGACGCCCCTTTTTTAAAATGGGATGTCCTCCGGACATCCCAAATGCCGGTTTGTAACCGGTCTTAGTCTTCTTATGATTTCTTGATTGCAGTCCCCACTTTGATCAGTGTTTGATCCCAGGTATGAAAACTCTTTTATAATTTCCTCTTAGTCTAGATTGAATTTGTGTAAATACTCCATGGTCAATATTTTTGTGGCGCATTGGTTAAAAGCCTGTACTGCAGCCACTCACTCACAAACCATAAGGTTGTGAGTTCAATACAGTACCAGCAAAAGGGCTCAAGCTTGGCTCAGATTTGCATCCTTCTGAGGTTGCTAAATTGAGTACCCAGATTGTTGGGGGCAATTAGCTTACACTTTGTAAACCGCTTAGGGAGTGCTTTAGGTGCACTGATAAGCGGTATAGAAATGTGCTTGCTATTGCTATTGTTTCATTTATGTTCAACAATAAGCCTGCCTTTGCACTTTCTTCCTTGATCTTCATTAGTAGTTGCTCTATGTCTGTGTGTAAGTAAGAAGAAGAAGAAAGCCGTTAGGAGAGGGCCTTGCAGCTAGTCCATGTTGGTTGAAAGAAAGAGTTGTAAAATTCTTAACCCTTGGAGAAGAGAAAGGGGACAGGAAGTGACTTCTTAACAAAATCAAACAGACCTAAAACCATAGATAACAATCCATAAATCGGTGAGGAAGACAGTCCCCTTCTCCAAAAAGAACATAGAGTTACAATCATTGATGCTACTCCAACGATTAGAATAATGGCAGGATATATATTGTGCATTTTCTGTTCTGTGCACATAAATACATAGGATATAATCAGGTATTCCATACCATGGAAGGGCAGATTGCATATGGAATGTACAGTCTGGAATGAAATAGAATATTTTAGCTTACAATTGTTTTGTTTTGTTTTTAATTAATTTATCTGCCTAAAATTAACCCCTATCTCTGCTAATTCAAAGATTTACAATTTTTACTCTACACATATTCAGGAACCTTTGTGTGTTTCACCCAGGAAAAATGGCAGATCTGAGTTACAGCTGGCCTTTATGTGTTCAGAGATGAAGGTCAACCTTTGTCACAGAATGCTAGATGTAATATGATAACTACAGCATTTGACAGTGATTAATTTATTCAGTATACAGTTTCCATTTTGAAGTTGTGTCTAAAGTCACGGATGGCATCAGATATAATGTTTGTTTGTTTTCTGTTAATTCCTTTTTTGTTTTTTTTTAATGTAAAAAAGAAATGTTCTGAACAAAGTGAAAGTTTGTACAATCTTTTATTTTGCATTTTGGCTGGGCCTCAAAAGTAATATTAAGTGATAGATTTAGCGTACCCCCCCCTTTTTTTTACATATATCATTGAAGGCAGTTGGACAGCATCCTGTACCCCAAATGCAATAAATAAATAATAAAGTAAATTTATATTTTCTCTATATTTGTTGACACTTGCCTAATAAGCTACTCTTACTAAAATTCCATTTTCTGTGCCATTAGATTTCCACCAGGTATACATGTAATACTTGTGGGACTCTGAAGTAGTGGGAGAACTACTTTTACTCATAGCAATAAAAATTCTTCCCAGAAATAGCACAGCAATTTTGAATTTTATGTTCTTTTTGTTTTACAGTTATTGTAGCAATGAAATTTATGTCTAACTAAAATTTTAAACTACTAATGGAATTATTATTTTTGTTTGTTTGCATTCACTCCCAGTGATACTACTGCAATTTTTATGTCATTAAATCTCACGGTAAATGATAAATATAATTACTGTAAGCCTGTAAACATCTAAATGTTCTTCTAGAATAAGTGGACTTTTTGTTTATATCACAGTAGGGAACCTGATTCTTTGATAGAGTGCTTGGTGGAGATTAACATATGAAGGAATGAGAACCAGTGTTCTAAATAACTATTACTGTAAGTATATAGAAGCCCCGTCCTCCTTTCGAGTGGGGCATCTTCTGCTTTGTGAAGAGAAGACTGAGGGGGTGACATGACTTCACACTTTAAATAATTCAAGGCTGTCACAGAGAGGAGAGGACAAGACTGTTCTCTGCTGCACCAGAGGGTAGAACTATGTCTAATGGTTTGATATTACTGGAGAGTACATTTTGGTTAAACATTAGGAGGAAATGCTTTGACACTTAAGAGTGGTTTCACAGTGGAACCAATTGCCTAATGCAGTGATGGGCGAACCTTTTAGGGACCGAGTGCCCAAACTCAAAGGTGTTCTAGCATTGGGTGTTATCTCATGCCAAGGGTGGAACTTCTGGGGGTGAGGGTGGGGAAACGGAACTTCTGGGGGCGGGACTTCCACCTTCCGGGGCTGAGACCTCTGTAGGCGGGACTTACCTGGAGACAGCTAAAGGCTCAGGAGGGCAAGTGGGAGAGGAGGTTTCGCATGTCAGAGAGGGCACGTATGCCACAGGTTTAAAAAAATATGTTTTGTACAGATATACTGTTTAGTGCAGAAAATAGTTTTAGCATAAAATATTGTTATACAAACAAATTTCCCACAAAAATTCCCAGAGTGGGAAACCACTAAAACTACAGAAAAACTCTTGCCTGGTAGGAAGAAAACTTTGGAAATTATTCATTCCTGCTTGTAAAAATGTATAATTGCATACAAGAATGAAACAAGTGGAGATTTACATTCCTGCCAAATGCACTGTGGCATTTCTGCAGTCACTGAAGTTATAAGACGACATTCTGGAATGTATGTGGTAGGTGTAAGAACAAGGAATGTGAATATCTGTGGATTTTGAGCTTCCTTAGTGTCATGATGGACACTTTAATTATGTCATGATGGACACTTTAATTAGTTCTGATTCTTTGTGGAGGTATGGGGGAACTTGGAATGCTTTTCAAATATTTTATTAATGCAAACATAACAAATGTGTCCTACTTACTTTTCCTTGGCAAAACCAGCTATAGGTTTCAGGTTTACAAGTTGTACCAGGCAATTGAACACCTTTGCCTGTGCAAACACCTGCTTGAAATCCATAGAGGTCTCTGAGATAGTTTAATAAGGTAAAATCCATCAGCAGTCTTACATTTGTTCCCCTCCTAATTTTGCTTAATAGTGTTGACTGCCAGTCATTGAAATGAGACAAACTGATGCTCAATTTAAAAAAGGATAATCTAGAGAGCTGGGAACATATATTTTGAAAAGTATTTTTTATTGTTCTTTATGAGTGGAGATTCAGAGTAGGTAACAAAATCTACAAGATATCAAAATATTTTAAGCCAAGAATGAAAAATAACATAAACAAAAATTATGAGCAATAAAGTACCCTATGTAAAATTAACTCAGGCCAAAAGCAGATACTATTTTAAAAACACTGCCCAGAGCTGTGTATTTTGATTATCATGGGTCATTCATTATTTTGCAGTATTAGTTGCAAGTGTCATGCATCTGATCCAGCTTAGTTCCCGACTCAGCATAAAGGTACCTTGCTGTGCTGACTTTAGAGTAAAATAGGTAACAAATACATACTAGCTTTCTGTATCCTTGGAATAGCAATAGTCTGGTTTGGTGGGGCTTGTGGGTCAAATTTTCACTGCTGGAATCTGCTGTTAGCTTTGAAATGTGCCAAAATTGCAAAGAATCGGGAAATGACTGAGGGCTACTTCCTGTTTAATTTTTAAAAATGTTTTGGGGGTAGGCAGCTGTGTCCTTGTTTTTAATTGTTTTCAAGTAAGCTTCGTCTTATGGTGACCCTGTGAATGAGCTACCTCCAAGTAACCCTGTTATCAATAATGCTACTAAGGTACAGTATTGCAAACTTAGGGCTATGGTTCCTTGGTTGTGTCTGTCTACCTGTAATGCGATCTTCCTCTTTTTCTACTGCCTACCAAACATTATTCTCTTTTCTAATGAGTCATGTCTTCTCATGATATGTCCAAAGTGCAATAGTCAGTGTAGTCATTTTGGCTTCTGAGGAGAGTTCAGACTAGTTTTGATCTATGATACATACATTTATCTTTTTGGCAGTCCATGGTATCTGCCGAACTCTAATGAGCATCACATTTCAGATTAACTGATTCTCTTTCTATCAGCAATCTTCACCGTCCAGCTTTCACAACTATACATAGAAATAGGAAATACAGTCGGCCCTCCGGGTTTTTTCTCCCTGTATACATCTTGGCTGTCTTTTTCTCTTCTAAGCTGCCTTGACAATATAATACAAGACCTTGTTCTTGGCAGTGTCAAATACTCATGTTTACTAATGAGTAAATCCTGGTCACTGACAAATAAAAAAAATGTGCATAGAAATGCAATTTTAAGGCTGAATATGTATCACCTTGAAGAGTAACAAGTTCTGATTGGTGGCGCAGTGGTTAAATGTCTGTACTGCAGCCACTCACTCAAAACCATAAGGTTGCAAGTTCAATACAGTGAAAGGACTCAAGCTCGACTCAGGCTTGCATCCTTCTGTGGTTGCTAAAATGAGTACCCAGCTTGTTGGGCGCAATTAGCTTACAGTTGTAAACCACTTAGACACTGTTAGTTCAGTATGAAGCGTTATATAAATGAAGCTGTTTGTTTGTTTGTTTGTTTGATTGACATAAGCTTTCATCTGATGAACTTGGCTGGAGCCCACAAATCATACTTCAAATAAAAACTTTTATGGTGCTAGAAGACCCTGGTTTTGATGCAACTTACTGACAGCTTGGTCCTATAAATGCTTTCCTTAGAAACATTTTCCCTGAACTCAGTGGGACTTTCCTTAAACTGCATAGGATTCTGGTTTCAAAGACCTGCTTGTTGACCTATGTCATCATTTCAGCATTGTTTGGGAAGGTCAAGGTTAATTGTGTTTCTTTTGGTCTGCTATAGAATTTGTTCCTTAATCTGATATAAAGGTATTTGAAGGCACCCTGTGGTACTCTGTGTCAAAATTCACACACAATTATAGGCTTTTTTGGGAAATGTGCTGTTGGTATCTGTGATATCAGAGTTGCATTGTTCTTTATCCTCTTACTTTCCCCTTCCTACAATATTTCTGATAGTGCTGAATATAGGTCTAATACTTTACCAGGAGATAAACAGCATCAAGCCTTTATCTTCTTGTATCAGCTGCTGCCAACAGGCCTGGAGAAAATGTGTTGTGATTAATATCAATTTGGGCCTTTGTACGTTTAAAACATTCACAAACTGTAGGACTGCTTTTTTGTTTTGTCTTCCCATTTGTATACTGCTGAGATGATAGTCTGCACTTTGATATTCCTATTCTCTAAAACCACAGTAGCAAATCTGTAGAATATTTTTATGAGAATGGAACAAGTCAAAGTTGTATTGAACCAAGTCTTGGGAGACCTGTGTTCAGAATCCCTACTTAGCAGTACAAGGACCTTGGACAGTACACTATTTCTCAAACTTAGCTATTTCACAGCGTTGTTGTGAGGACTGAAGAGGGAAGTAAATAAATTTGTATACAGTCAGCATTCCATCTCTATGGATTCTGTATCCATAGATTCCACCAGGCACAGCATGAAAATACTCCAAAAAGAAAAAAAAAAATCCAAAAGGAAACCTTGGTTTTGACATTTTATATAAAGACACCATTTTACTACCCTTTTGTCTATAATGGGATTTGAGCAACCGCAGATTTTGGAACCCATGTGGGAGGTTCCTGGAACCAAACCCCAGTGGATACCAAAGGCCCCTTGTACTACCTTGAGTTCCTGTAGGAAAGGTGGAATAGGAATTAAATATAGTAAATAACTGGAATCTTTGTGAGAGACACACCTTTTCTCTCATCTTTTTTACATAGGTGCAGTAGCAGAACTAGCATGCCTAAAGGTATTTAATAGTAAATCACATTTGATGACAGATCAATACAAGGATGTAGAAACTTCCTTTTGGATACTTTCCTACTTAACCAGAAAGAAGGAAGGAAGGAAGGAAGAGAAAGAAGCTGGCTACGTTGACCCATAAGAACTGAGCAAAATCCAGAATCCACAGATGGCCAATAACTTTATTTGGACTAACTGTAATTCCACAGTGGCATGTAACATTGATTTCTCCTAAACCCATGATGCTAGCTCATTAAAAAAATTGATAGAGGAGAGATAAAGAGAAGCATAGAAATAAAACAAACTAGATACCTTTTTTAAAAATGCTATGACATCTGTAGTTTAACCCAGTCAAAAGATGGAGAGTACAGGCTTGATGAGCCACTGATAGTTGTGTAGATATCGCAAAGTATCTAGCAATGTCTGTTGGGATATAGTGAACAAAATGGAGGGTCCTCATTTCTGGAAACACAAGGCTGAGGGCAACTTAGACATCTGGCTCTTGCCTTAAGTAAAAGACTTGGGTAACATTCTCAATTTGGCCTTAACATATTGTACCATATACGTACAATTAAGGTCAGAAGGTGAGTCCCAACTAGAGTAGATCCATCAAATCAGTGGCACTAAAATGTTGGGGAGGAGGTTGTATTTCTGCTACATGTGGGATAAGAAATCTGTTGCTGCCGCTCTTGATACAACCTGCTAGTGAAAGAACCAAATATCAGTTGGTCCCAGCCTAACATGGAAAGGGCTTCACCTCTGAAGAAATACCTTACATAAGCAAGAATTCCATCTAATGGCCAGTTCTTAACTTCAGATGGATTGTACCTTTGGAGAAAGTCCCATTTAACTCAGGAGGCTCTACATCTGAGAGCCAGCATGACAGCCAGCATGTTAGTTTAGCTTCTACAAAGTCTTTCACATGCATTATCTCATTCTTTTTTCTGATAACAAACCTGTAAGGTAGAGAAGTAATTCTGCAGTATAAAAGGCAAATGGCAATGGGTTGGAGCTAGATTCAGTCATGCTGAAAGCAGATTCTTGAAATCAGTGACACAAGTGAGCCATGGCTAAGTAAAGTCCCCTTGATTTCAGTGGATGCAGTTGAAGAATGACTGCATCCAGATGCAACCCAAAAGGTTTCATTCTACCATAATTCTAAGTGATAATCTTTCCATTGGAGAAATAAGTCTCAGTCTTTTCATTGGGGAAATAAAAGCTGTCATTGAGATCCATGTTTTCAGGCTGTCTGATTGGGATTTTTGCTGGGGTGTGTGGAAGGGGGTCATTCTGTTTAGAAGTAAAGGACCAAAGGTTATGTGTCTGCTCTTACTGGCCAAGTGTAGCTCAGCAGACGTAGCTGGCTTTTGGCAGTAGCTGTGTATCCCCCTCTTCCCCCTCTTCCACTCTACAGGATGAATATGTGACTTTATATATAAAGTGTCCAAGCAGTTTAAGTTAATAAAGACCAAGGCTTTATCTTAAGAATGTGTAATAGAAAGAATACTGACCTTCAGGACTCAATGGACCTTAAATGATATCCCGCTTTGTCCTAAATTGAATTAGGCTTTTATGACTGAACTGTAAATGAAAGAGTATGTTTGCCAGAAAATGAATGGTTACTTCTCCGAATATCACTTTCAGTCGCTTAAATAAAAGTGCCTATTCGGATGTTGTGTGCTCTGAGTAATTCAGGAATGATAAGCAAGTTGATGAACGTAATAACTGGGGAAAGTGAAAAATGATCGGAGATTATGGCTTGTGTCATCCTCAGGGTCGATCCATACAACACCAAGTAAGGATGGGGGAGTGTCCTCTCTCACTTTCCCTGCTCCCTCTTCTCTCTCTGTTGCCCCTGCACTTGGATTATGTCAAAGTCATGGCAGATTGGTTAGGAGAATTTGCTTCCCCTGAGAGTTAGTATCCAGTGTTTTTGCGCTTATGCTTTGGTTAGTTGCTTGCTATGAGAACAAGACGAGGAGAAGGGAATCAAGTGGCAAGATTCCCAGTCATATGCAGACTGCTGTGCATCTACTTTTAAACAGTGTATGTGTGTGTGAGTGAGGCATGGAGAGACAGATTAGATAGCAGTGTGATAACTAAATCAAGTCCATTCAAAGACTGAACTTTTGTGAAACATAGTATTTGAAGTACATCTGCATTGGCAAAGTTTGGGTTTCCTGTTCAGTGACTCCTGTTCATTCATTCCTTATAATTTAATCCTTATATAATGATGTCTGATGTTTACCAGGGGAAGGGAGTTGCTTTTTTAAATGAGCATTTTTCCTAATATGGCAAATACCATAGATAAGAACTAAAATGGGAATGCATTTTCCTTCAGCAAATTATTCCTTCCAACCAAGAAGTCTACATTTTGTAGGTACCAAGCATCCGCAACCCTCTGTGAGCTATTTTTTGTTTTGTTGTTGTTGTTTTTTTGGGGGGGATCTGAGTCTGTCAGTCTAGGAGCCCCTTTGCCCAAGCTTGCTAGTACTGTATGTCTCTCTCCTGGCTCAATTTTTGTTGACCCTGTTCGGGCTCCATTTTTCTTTGTTCTCACAAAGTAAGTATGATGATTTCATACTTTTGCATTAACTTTTGCATTAATTCTAAAACTGGTCCAGCTGCTTTGCCTTCATTTGAGAAGTTATAGGAACTGTAGCTCTGTGAGGCTGAAGCTCACCTCACCTTGTCAAAGATCTTAAATCCCAGGAGTCTGTTGTGACGGGAAAAGCCTGTTTGTTTGTACTAGTTGCTGTCAACCATGGAAATTAAAGTTTTAATTATTTATTTTCAAAACTTACACCTGAACCTCCTATAAAATATTCATGGTAGGACTTACTAGAAAAATAAAACCAAACAATGCACAATAAGGAAACAATTTTTTTTTAAAAAATTACTATAATAAAACAGACTAAGAGTAGCTAGAGTGGCAGAAGCAACATAAGTATAACATAAGAACAATAATTTCCAAAAGCTCCCTGACTAAAACCTCAGGGACTTCAGAGACTGGGGGGGGGGGCTATTCCAGATGTTGACTAGGAGCTAGAAAGGTCTTGTCCCAGGAGCCCACCTGCTGTAATCCTGAGCTAAAGCCACAGCAGTGACATTTTCAGTTAGACATACCTGGAGACCAGCTGTTCTTTGACGTACCTCTTCATTCCTAAATCCACCAAGGATTTAAACACTTCAGTGGAAGGAACTAGATCAGGGCTAGGGATCCTCTGGTTCATCTATATACGTTGTTCACCTTGAGCCTTGAATATCATTATTGGTAGAAAAGTGGAATAAAAATAAATAAAATATTAATAATATTCTTCCACTGGTACATTTAAATGCTTGGCAGAATACAGCATGAAGGGGTGGGTTCTCAAGATGAAAAATATCCATGATTCGTTTTTTAAATAAAAACTATAAAAATTAAAGGTGATTTTAAAACAATAATTAAATACCATTTTTTTTGTTTTAAATGCAGCATACCAGTATATAAATCATCAGTTTGCCAGACTTGCACTTTCAGTTGACTAAAATCAAATTAATGGTTCCATCATACTCACACACTTTGCTTTATGTGTCAATCAAACATGGACATCTATTTGAGTTTTTCAAGCATTGAGATTTACCTGCATCTTGACTCACCACTCAATTGACTGAGCAGGTCTGCTCTAGAGTAACCAACAGGATGCTGGCCATTTGATTTTGAAAAAATATACAAAATGCAGTCCGTTCTCAACTTTCATGAGTTTTAGTTCTGCAAATTTGATTACTTCTTCAGCAAATCCCCCCTCCTTCCCTGCTACTTCTCTCACTCTTGCTGACCTCAGCTCAGGTCTTTGAAGGATCTGAGAGGGCAGAGACGGCTGAGGGCAGATGCATCCAGTGAACAGGGAATGGTGGACAGTTTGCCAGGGTGGCATGTGGGCTGAGTGAGGCAAACAAAGTGAGTCTGCCAGTGAGAAGGAAAGCCAGCGGATGGGTGAGGGAGCTGGCAAGCCAGTGGCATGCTGAAGATGCCTTGGTGGGCTGGAGGGGGGCACTTGTCAGAAAAGGAGACAGAAAGGAAGATAGGCACTTTGCTATTATCTTAACATGTTTGAAGCATGGAGTTTCTGTTCTTTGTTGTCGTTGTGTGCCTTCAGCTGTTTCTGAGTAAGCCTAAGACAAGCCTATAACAGGATTTTCTTGGATTTGTTCAGAGGAGGTTTGCCATTGCCTTCCTATGATGCTTGGAGAGTGTGACTTGCACAAAGGGCCTGAACAGACAGGCCAAAATAAAGCTGCTTCGGGTCACTTTGGAGGTATGCTGTTTAAATGACACATGCATCTTAAGAGGCTGGAAGCTACGCCAAAGCCACTCTCATTTAAACAGCATACCTCCAAAGTGACCCGAAGCAGCTTTATTTTGGCCTGTCTGTTCAGGCTCAAAGTCACCTGGGTGTTTCCATGGCTGAGTGGGGATTCGAACCCTGGTCTCCAGTCATAGTTCAATCTAGAAACCACTCTACCACACTGGCTCACATATCCTTTTCTTTACCACACTGCTACTGCTTTTAGTACAGTACTACATTTACTACTGTGAATGACTGGAGAGGTAAGTGTTTGTACATGTCCAAATACTTTCAAATAGCCAAGATTTATTTGTTTCAGGAAGCAAGATCTCAAAGGTAACTTCCTAAAGTAATGGACTCGTGCTGGTTTTCAGTGTTCAGTCTGAAAATTGTTCCGAGTGTTCAGTCTAGGAAAAACAGAAATCTATTTTGAGGTCAGTATCTTTGATCACTGCTTATCACTGTGATTTGTGCTGTGCTTTTGAGGTCTGCTTGATCTCCATTCTGTGCTTCACCAATGTGATCTCTCAGCACCTTACATCAATTGCATATGATAGTGGGAGATAACAGAATGTGAGAAAAATGGAGGCAACTCTGTTATGTTTGCTACAACAACACTGTTAGATAGCACTTTATCTGAAAGTAAAATAAAGATACTTTAGCTTGTTGCAACATGAAATGAAGACGCCTATATTAGTGGGGTCTCCTATACATCTTTGTTACCTACTGTTATTTATTATTATTTACCTTATTGGTGCAGTTTTTTTCTCATCATCAGTGACAAGTGATGACATGTACATGATCATTTCAGTTTGGAAATCTAAGGGCCTAAACAGACAGGCCAAAATAAAGCTGCTAGAGATCACTTTGGAGATATGTTGTTTAAATGCTGCAGGAATCCTAAGAGGCCAAAAGCCATGCCAAAGCCACGCTCCAGTCCTAACGACTAGAGTGCAGCTTTGGTGCAGCTTCTAGCCCAGTGGTTCCCAGCCTGTGGGTCGGGACCCCTTTGGGGGTCACCAGACCCTTTCACAGGGGTTGCCTAGGACCAACAGTGAGGCAGTGTGTGTGTGTGTGTGGGGGGGGCAGCCTAGAGAAGCCTCTCCAGAGGCCTCACAGTCAGGGCTGAGAGGGAGGCAGAAGGGGCTCTTCAGGGCCAGGAGGAGGAGGTGTTGCCTGGGAGCAGAGCCTCTTGCCGGCCGTTTGGCCCTTTGGGGCAGGCAGTGGAAAGGAGGAGGCTGCGACGATGAGGAAAAGCAGGGGGCTCCTCTGGATGGTCCTAGCCCCCTCCCTTGGCCCCCTCCCTCCCTCCTCCCTCCTCCTCTTCTTCTACTTCCAGAGCAGCCTCAGCTCAGGTGAGCTACTCATCCACACTGCCTCGCTTCTCTCTCTTTCTCTCTCTCTCTCTCACACACACACACACACTCACTGCACTTTGAGACCCCTTTAACTGCCCCGGCTCAATGCTCTGGAACTCTGGTGTCTGTGAGGCATTTAACCCTCTCTGTCAGAGAGCTATGGTGTCACAATAAACTACAATTCCCAGGATTCCATAGCACTGAGCTCTGGCATTCAAAGCAGTGTGTTTTGGACACAGATCTCCTCCTTTTGTGAGTTAATGAATGAATCCAGTCCCTAGCCTTTATATCTCTCTCACACACTGCAGGAATAATAACCCACTTTGAGACTGCTTTAACTCAATGCTAGGGGATCCTGGGAATGCTAGTGTTTGGGAGACATTGAGACTTCTCTGTCAGAGATGGCTCTGAGGCCACAATAGACTACAATTCCCAGGATTCCCCAGCACTGAGCAGTTTCAAACTGGACCATTTCCTCAGTGTGGATGCACCTGGTGAGGAATTCTGGGCACTGCAATTCAACTACGTTTGGAGGGTTATGGGACTCCCTATCAGAGATTGTTCTGGGGCCACAGTGTACTACAATTCCCAGCATTCCCCAACACTAATCCAGGACAGTTAAGTCACTCTCGAACTGGATTATTTCCTCAGTGGGGATGCAGCTTTGGTGAGGAACTCTGGGCATTTCAGTCCAGCTATGTTTTATTTCTGCAGTGTATTTTGGACCAGAGACAAGGTGACCAGACATCTTCCTCCTTTTCCAGGACATGTCCTCTTCGGTCAAATTTCAAAATGTCCTCATTTGGATCATGACTAAGAAGCAAGAATTTATAATTACATGGGTGTTTTTAGCTTTTATTTTTGGTCATGTCCTACATTTTTTGCTTGAGTGCCCTGCATTTTGGGGTGAGGGCATTGGTCATGGTCACCTTGGTCAGAGAGCTTTACAGGGGTGTAACTGCCATTCTGCTGTGGTGCTGGAACAAACCACCATTCCCAGAATTCCACAGCATTCAGCCGAGGCAGTTAAAGTGGTCTCAAACCAGATTATTTCTCAGTGTAGATGCAGCCCAAGCCTTTTGCCTCTCTTATGCCTCAGATTTCAAAGCCCAGCCCTGGCACCACATCAAACTACAAATCCCAGGATTCCATAGGATGGAGTGATGAGAGTGAAAGCAGTGTCAAACTGCTTTAATTCTGCAGCGTGGCAGCGGCCTAAGTGTGCCTAATGCAGTTCTTAACATTGTGCATCTCTTGCATACCAAGTCTCGCAAGACATTTTTAACAACTTGTACCCACTAACTCCATTTCATGTCTCCAATACAGACAAAACAAGGCAAAATTTAATTAATTGATTGATTAATATCCCATCTTTCTCCCAGTACAGAAACCAAGGCAACATACAACTTCAAAAACACGATACAATTCTTAAAAATCCTGTTAATACAAAAGTTAAAAAACAACTAAACTAACTTTAATTTAAAAGAGGTCTATCATATACTGTATTGTAGTGTAGTAGTTTGAGTGTTGGACTAGGACTCTGGGAGATCAGAGCTGGAATCCCCACTCAACCATGGAAACCCACTTAGTGAATGTGGGCAAATCACACTCTCTCAGCCTCGGAAGAGGACAGTGCCAAGCCTCCTCTGGGCAAATCATGGCAAGAAAATCATGTGATAGGTCACCTGCAGTGTATCAGAAATGGCTTGAAGGCACAGAACCACAAAGTGGAACAGGACTGGATCCAGAAGGTTCTGGAATGCTGTGAGAAGACTAAGACCATTGGAAAACACATATTTCCGATGGTCTTAGGAACCGAGACACCACTCCAATATGGTTGGGGGTCACCGCAGCATAAGGAACTGTATTAAAAGGTCGTGGCATTAAAAAGGTTGGGAACCACTGTTCTAGCCTCTTAAGATGCATGTGTAATTTAAACAGCATACCTCCAAAGTGACGTGAAGCAGCTTTATTTTGGCCTGTCTGTTCGGGCACTAAGTCTCAGCAGTAAAAATAAAAAATCTATCAAAAAAAATCAACAACAACTTCATTCAGAAACTACAAATATTTACCATAGATTTATGTTTTCAGATCTGATACGCCATCGTTAACACATTAATAAAAGCATGCAATAATTCAACTTTCAGGCAGGCTTACATCCCATTTGTCTCATTAAAATAAATAAGCTTATTTTCCCCTTTCCCAGGGTCACTCCTCCTTTTAGCCCTGTACCATCTGTTTTCTTGAGGATGACCTGGAGTTCTCAGCACATCCTCCCCTCCCCTCCCCTCCCCTTCCGACTATAGACAACATTATAGTAATTAATTTACAACTACATGTCCCATCATCCATTACTAATGCAATCTAAAAAACTGCAAGCAAGCAAAGCGGGTCTCTATTAAATATGACAGCCAAACTGAGGGACTCTTTCACCTTACAGGTGAAGACATTCCATACTAAAAATGGTCAGCCACTGCAGGTTTCTTTGTTTTTTTGGCCTTTGAGTACAAACGTTGTACTCTGTTTTGAGTACTTAAGTAATAACAAGATGTACAGGCCAGAAGCTTGTAGCATTTAGATTTATATATTTATAAAAAGTTATTTTAATTATTTCTGTGAAATGGGGCAAGTTAAATTACTGTAATGTAAACCAATTGCATTGCTGACATCTTGGAATATTAACTGCAACTACAATATATGCTCAATTATAAGTCAAACATAGGGACATCTAACAAAGAATGTAAAGGATGAAGCAACAGAAAACAATGCCAAAGGACTTACAAAATTCCAGCAGGCATAACTGTTTGTGTTCATACTAAAGGCTGGATGGATGAGAAAATAGAGTGAGTTCAGTGATTCCAGGGCAAATGACACTCTTGCCTTTTACCTTTTTTTAATTAGAGTTAAAATACAGTACCCACATTGACTCAGTTTTTTTGGTTCAATTTTTGACCTAAATTTCTAGGCTTACTGTATACTGTATATGAGTTTTCTAGGCATATTACTTTTATGAATAGCATTTCCAAGACCTACACAGAAGTAGTCAAATATTGTCTACTGGCTTGCTATCTGGCTTGGTGAGGACTGGCTACATCTTGGATTAAATGGATTTGTGTTGACAAACTCTTAGGGTTAATTTTAGAGGCATGTGACTGGTCCAAGGATCTTCTTCATAGACTATAGAGTATGAAAGAGCAAAGGTTTTCTTTCTTTTTCTTTATCCAAGCTAGCTATTAACCAGAGCCAGTTTGGCTATTAACTAAGTCATGTAGATGGTATGAAGAAAGGGGTGGCTTGACCTTTAGGCTTCTCCAGCCTCAGCCAGAGGAACTGGATTCATCAATCCCATTTTACTACTTCTCCTCAAAGAGCCTACTTGTTTCTCTTATTTATGTCTCCAGCCAGGTTGAATGGAAGGCTCCTTTGTTTCTGCTTCTGAATAGTCTTTTACCTACAAAGAGGTCATTGCTTATAGGCAGGCAGATGCTTGTGAGGAGGCCTTTTGAAGAGATGGGGGAGCCATATGCATGCATTTAAGTTCTGTTGATTTCATGTTTATCACCCCTTTCATCTCCGTCCTCAGCCTTTTCCTCTTGACCATCCCCTCAGTCATGGACTGTGCTCCTGCCATCAAAGGCTTCAGCAAAATTTGAGTGTCCCTAAATCTGCTCCTCCACCCAATACGTATCTCTTTCTGCCTCTATCTGAATATTTTTGCATACCTGTCCAGAGAGTTTACAACTGCCAGCTATTAGTAGATAGGTGGCATGGAAGCCATTAGAAACTAATTTTAGTAATACATAGTAACAGCCACCCCCCGTCAATTTATTTAATTTTTGCTTTTTTGTATTTAAAGAGGAGAAGTTGGGGGGAACCCAACTTGTAATTGTGTACCATATTGATTTGTTTTAAGAGCATTTGGTTTTGTTGTTTTTGAGGTCAGGATTCTTTGCACTTTTCTTGATTATTTGTTTGTTTTATGAAATTTCTGCCCTGCTTTTGTCTTAGAAAACATGGGATTGAAAGCAGCTGACAAGAAAATGAATAAAACAAGTTACAGGTTAAATATGTAAAACAGATTAATTGAAACATCAAGCAGCTTGAAAAGTAATTAAAGATGAATCAGTTTTTAAAAAGGCAGTACCTGCCTGGATTAAAAGATCCTTTTATAGCAGTCCAGTTTAAACATCAAAGACATGTTAGAAAAAAAGTTGTTGACCCCCCCCCCTTGGGGGGGAAGGGGTCTAGTGAAGGAACCCAACTTCCCTTGATAGGAAACTAGCCAAGGAGTGGCCAACAAGAGGGGCCTTACTCACATCCTCATCAAATCTGTCTCAGAGGTTGGTGGGACCATGCAGGGCTCTTTCAAAGACCCCAAAGCTTGGGCAGACTGGCACAGAAGAACATGGTCTACCAGATAACCTGGACCCAGATTGCATGGTAATTTATAGTACTGTATATGACTGTATTTTTAGTTGTGCCTGGCACAGCTAGCTTGTGCTACTGGTAGCTAGTGAAGCTGTCATAATAAAGGGTTGCAATGCCTCCTGTAACCAGTCTTGGACAGCAGATTGTCTCCATCATTTTGGGCAAGTTGCAATTTTTGAAACTTTGCAAAGTTAGTAGTCTTGTAGTACACTTTACAAACATCAGCCTGGGGTGCAACTGAGGTGGGTTTCACGGTTGTGAGATGAGACATCTCAAGGAATAAATATAGTTTGCACCTTTGCTTCAGCAGTGTGAACACATTCCTGGCTGCCACTAACAACAGGAGACCCTGGTTCTCCCAATCCAACTTGGATTAGCACCCGCCTTCCCAGCAGAAGTCTCAACATAGCCCAACTCTCTTCTGTAATCTACAGTGTGCACCCCATATTGATGGATTCCTTATCAACAGATTTAACTATCCACTGCTTGAAATTACTCCAAAATATATAAATCCCAAAAAAGAAATCTTGATTTTGCTATTTTATATAGGAGACACCATTTTACTGTTCCATTGTATATAATGGGAGTCGAGCATTCATGGATTTTGGTATTTATTATTATTATTAACCTTTATTTATGAAGCACTGTAAATTTACACAGCGTTGTACATGCAATCTTTTTAGTTAGACGGTTCCCTGCCCTCAGGCTTACAATCTAAAAAGACATGACACAGAAGGAGAAGGGAGTGGTGGCGGGAAAAGGTGAGAGGTATCCATGGGAAATCCTGGAACCAACTCCAACAGATATCAAGGATCCACTGTACATTAAATTTACAAAATACCTCTGTATTTTACATGCATATAGTTTGAATACAATAAAATGACGAAGTATTCAAATACATAGTCATATTGATTTGTTTTAGTATAAAAAGATATAAAGGAATCTTGTAGCAGCTTTGAGACTAACTGAGGAAAAGACAAGATAAGCTTTTATGGGCTCTAGTGTACTTCATCAAATCGCTGGAGTCCACAAAAGCTTATCTAGATATTTCCTTTCTCCAATTAGTCTTAAAGGTACTACAGTGAAATAATGAAGTTAGATATTTTATGAAAACAGAGCAAAAACATTAAACTTTCCCTTAAGGTACTTCACACACACACACACACACACACTAAAACACTCACAGAGAAAGCTGCCTAGGAAATAATTTCATTGCACCAGTTAGACTGCTAAAACATATCCCATAAAAATTTACTCCATTTGGAAACGTACAGAATATATTACAGGATTTTACACAATTGATTGTATAGTTGTATATTGCAGCGTTAATCTATTTTCATCAGGAACTTCAAAGCTCTTATTTTTAGGTCAGGAAAGCATGCTATTCCCAGAGCTTTGAAGTTTTAAATAAGCAAAATAGTCATAAATTGGCTGAAGTTAATTACGTATGCAAAAGAAGTTACATTGATAGCTGACACACTGGAATTGAACCTCTGTTCTTTATCATGGATGTGTCTTTCACAAACCTTATTTCAAAACTGTTGGCAATCCTGGCTGTTAATGTGAAAGTTTTTATAATATTAGCTGTATTGGCGTATCATTTTAGCCAAGCGTTAGATTTATTACATTACCTCTGACTGAGCTGATGTTCCTTCTTCTGCATTTGGTGGAAACACACGCGATATAACAAAATTAAGTTATTTACATTCAAACCTGGGATTTGGTTTATTGGCCCACATAAATGGGATTACAAGTTTTATATCAATTACAGATTAAAGCTGTTTTTCTCCTGTTTGCCTCCTGAAAGAAGCCAATTTGACTTCGAAAGCTTGAACATGTAATGTGCTTCGGTTGGCCAATAAAGGTATCATTGTTTGGATGTTCTGGATTTGCTATATGGCCATATGACTCCCTAGATGTTTTTGGATTCAAGATGCCACCTTTTCGCTGTCACAGGGGAATCCTAAAGAGAGATCCAGTGCAGAGTGGGACCTTGCTGTCTGAGGGCTTCTGCCTTCAACAAAGGTGAAACAATTTTTTCTACGATTAGGGACTGATTTACTTCTACAACCATAAAGTTTTCCGTGATGCAAACATGAAGATTCTTGAGAAATTCAGTTTCTCTACTTACATAGGAGCTGGTGGCTTCACAAAGGAATGAGCAAGGGATTCCAAAGAAACATTTCCTTGAATTGCAAAACGGACATTAAATTTCCTTGACTTTGTAATCTACCAGTGACCGAATGGCCAAAGGGGAGTGCCAGCCTGCAGATAGCCTCCCTGCCATCTGACTAGACCAGAAACAGAAATACAGGCCTATGACTAACATTTGTTCTTGGAAATTTTTTTCCTCCTGTTTGCCTGATGAAGAAGCAGTGTGACTTCAAAATCTTGCAACTGTAATTGGCATTTTGGTTGGCCCTATAAAGGTATCCTTATTTGGATGTCATTTGATTTAAAGCTGGTTTATGATAATGTCATTTTGAGTGTACTAAACCACAATCATGATTTCTGACCTAGATATCCATGCCCTTTTTACTTATCCAAGAGAAAAAAACAAGAGAAACAGGTTGTGGAATGAAACAAAATCCATGCATGTTGTGGTTCAGTGAGCCAGGATTCTTACTTACAGTGGTATATAGATTTGATCAGTATGTGATTCCTAGATATATTTGTATATCCTGTCTCTGTCTAAGGATGCCTGTATCATCTTTTCTGAAGAGGTGCAGAATCTGTTCCTGTTCCTGAGAAGTGGGCTTATGTGAGCCTTCAGATGATCTTAGATGAACTCCCATCTATCTGTCTTAGGAAGGTAGCCAAAGTGAAGCATTTTAGTTAACTTTTTCTCTGATTTGTGAGAAAATTTAATTTTGCCTGTCAAATGTGAATTGTGCCGGCCGTGGGTGTGAGTGTTCTGCTCTTTATAATAAAGGATATCAAGAGCATATCAGAGAGAATTTGTATGGATGTTCTACCTATGAATTCCTGATACAAGAGCGGAGTAGTATGATTCTGTTGTTAGTGTGTTTTGAGCACCACATTTTCACTAGCTCTTTAAATGGCTTTCATATTATCTGTAGTTCTGTAGTGGTCGCTTCATCACCACAAACCGAAGGATGAGAAATTCAAAATTTGCCTGCAATATTCCTCTGAAGTCTCATAACTTGTAGTAAGCTCAAATGGAGTTGTTTAAATTATTGAGCACTAATGAGGAGATAGATTTCTTTACTCAAAATGTTTTGGTAAGTTAGTGCTGAAGGCTGAACAATGAGAGATAGAATGATAGAGGCAGAATAAACCCTTGGAAATGCATTAAAATTACTTTCAAGGATGCTGCAGGGAAGCTGTTCACCAGCTCAGTGTTGAGTAATATGTTTTATGTTGGTTTCTTGTTCATACATTTTGAATGTGTTGCAAAACCTTGATTGAATTAACAGCAACATTAAAGTCCCCATTACTTTTTCTGTGCTAAGTAGTATCCTGCATTTCCAGGGATAATTAATAGTTTCAGTTCTTAGGATTTTATTCAGTGTTTTAGCTTTTCTAGTGTACTGGGTTTATGGAAAGATGAGCTTTGTGTAACTTGACACTTTGCTTTTGTTTTGATCACTGGATTTTGATCACTGGATTTTAAGCTTTTCTCTATTATTTCCATGCTGATTAACCCATTTGCCATAGAAATAGATTGATGAAACCATTCCGCAGAACCAGTTTGTTGTTTCCACCACTCATATTTGAAATGACTATGAGCTGCTTTACTTTGTAGCATTAAACTGTAGTCTTGATGGGTTTGAATGATTTGGGTGGATGATTTATCAGGACCTTCATTTGAACTTCTTAGGATTTTCAACTTCAAAAAAGTTTACTTAACTGAACTATCTTTTGTTCTTCAAGCTCTTTGCAACAACTTCTTGTTAACCTTTGTGTCAAGTTGCTTCCTTTTCCCTGATCCACTTTTTTTATGTAGAGTAAATATTAATTTTTCAATCCTCATTTCTCTTTGCTTTAATCTTATCTCAGAAGACTTGCTGCGTAATTTCAACTTGCTTTATCTTCCGTGATCTCCAGTGTGTTTTCAGTTTCTGCCTCTTTAGAAGTTTCTGGCTGTATGTGCGCTGCAGCAGGAATAACGCAGCTTGACACCACTTCACCTGCTATGGCTCAACGTTGTTGAATCCTGAGAACTCTAGCACCAGAACTTCTGAGAGAGAGAAGGCTAAATTTCTTCAAAAAACTACAATTCCCAGATTCCATAGGATTGAGCCATGGACAGTTAAAGTGGAGTCAAACTGCATTATTTCTGCAGTTGCAGATATAACCTAAATTATCTATGTATTGCCAGGCTAGAAATACCATGAAGTGCCCCCCATGAGCCTGAATCTAGTAAGTTTCCCCTCTCCCCCCCTCCTCCTCCTCTTCCTTCCTCCTTAGGCAGAGGCAGCTGCTCCAAGGCAGCTCTCCTCACCTTTCTTTTCTCTCTAGAGAGGAAAAACGTTGGGGAAGAAGAGGAGTAGGGATCAAGGCTTCCCAAGTCTTGCATCTGTCTCCCTCCCCAGTGGGTCAGCCCCACCATTTGAGAACTGCAGCTCTAAGACAAATCCAGTTGGATAGCAGTATTTCCTGATCCATTTATGTATCCAACAAAGGACAATTATTCCTGGATCCATTTTCGAGCAGTATTTCATGTATCCCTCCATTTATCATCTAGCATCCTTTTTCCAGCTGCTTTTCCATTTGGAGTTTATCACACTAGGGATCCCAGAGAAAAACAAGATTTAAAGAGATTTAAGAAAAAAAACAACAAACAAACAAAGGAGGGGTCATCCAATGTGTAAACTTCCCACATTTGCATTTTTAAAAAAAGATTCGAGTCTAGTTTTTAAATCCCATTTTTTCAACAGAATTCCTTAGTGTGATAAACTCTGGTGTTTGGCAAATGTTGCTTGAGCTTACCACACACACCGTCTAGATTTTGAAGTGATTGCATTTTGGAACACTGGTCCTAATACTGCCAACATTTGCATCTTTGGATTTATTTACTTATTTAACAATTGACTGTTTATTTTGCTGTAAGACCTCAAATCCAATCTGATCTTGGAACTGAGCTAAGCAGGTTAGTACTGTACGTGGATAGAGACTGTCAGTGAACCAGCAGATGCTGTAGTTATATCTATGGAGAAGGACATGGCAAAAACCACCTCTGAATATCCCTTGTCTAAGAAACCCTATGAAATTTGTGGGGTCACCATAGGTTTACAGACAACTTGACTTGAAGGCAAATAGACACAAAACTATTAAAGCTTATTTTGATTTTTTCCTCAGTGGCTTTACCACTCAAATCTTTACCTTTTGATTGATTAATAGCTAAAGACAAATTCAGTTAATCAGCTAAACTAGAAGCCTTAATCATTTGATAAGTCTGTGAAAATGTATGGATACTCCTTATAGATATTTATATGTGAAATCTAATGAATTACCTTTCACAGCTTTGCTATGAAAATGCCTGATTTGCCATCTGTACAAGATGAACAGGCCATTGAAATTTAATGAGAAAATAATGTTTTTATCCCTCTTGGAAATTGCTGTGAATACATGATAAAATTTATTGAAAGAATAATAAGATTGCTTCTAGTTATATTTTCCTCACATACAAAAAACCAATTGCTTCATCAGTCTCACCTCGGAGTATCTCCAGTTAGTTTGTTGTTGTACGAGATTAAGGGGAATCACGGCAAAACAGCTAGGGAGGCATTATGAATCGAAGGCTGCATTTATTTTCGTTTCAAGGCTTTCTAAAAGTTCAGTAAATTTAAAGTAGGCAGACATCTGAATAGTTTTTTTGTGTTTTGTTCCATTGTGGTTTCTACTTTATCTTTGCTACAGGCATGTGAGAACTTGCATATCACTCTTGGGGGCACCTAGTCAGGATCCAGTACTATATTTCCATGATAACAATGTTTGTTAGCAGATCTAGGTCGGAAAAAATCTCTCTCTCCCTTCCACAGCCGCAAAGTGCCTTTAGGATTATGTTACAGCAGCTGTGGACAATTCGCTGGAACTGATCTTGTTTAGAGAGAGGGTGGAAGGCAAAAAAAGATAGTCCAGTTGAGGCATGTGGCAAGATAATGAATGTCCCTCTCAGAATGCTTGATGAATTGTTTTATCACAAGAAATAGAGCTTTGGATCTCAACACTACAGGTGTTTAGAGATGTAAGCCTGGGGAAAAAAAAGAAAATTCAACCCCCCCCCCCACCATTTCTCTGTTTTGCAAAGCAACCCCTCCTGTTTAAAAGTGGGTTATAGGATATTTTCTTTTAGTGATGAATAAAATGTTGAAGAACAGGGTGTTATTATGTTTTTTCTGTCTCTTATTTCTAAAAAGTGTATTTTTAAATGACTTTATATGACAAACAATGGCTGTAAACACTGGGCCAGTCCAGATGGTTTTGACCATCCGAGGATGTGCGTTCAGATGACAAAAACACTTGGATTGGGCTAAAGGTGCTTGCAGCTGCTTAAGCCACCGAAACCAGCTGCAAAAGGAGTGCAAAATAAATGCTCTTTGTTGGTGGCTCATTCAGGACCGGCTGGTGGTGGCTGGCCTCAGGACCATGGCATGTGGTTGTGTGGTCCACGCCCAATGGGGAGAGCAATTGGGGCTGGAGTGGCAGGGGCTGCTCCAAATGGTGGTCTGCTTGACCCCTAAGTAAAGTTTTAGTACGACTGTGTTCAATATCTCACACCAATTGCCCTTCTTGATTTATAAATAGTGTCCATTTCTCCTTTTATTTTTTAAATTATATTTTTATTGAGTAATATCGTTCATGCACAAAATAACTTGAAGCAAAATAGAAATTATATAAATGGCTAACAAATGAGAAAAGGGAGTTATCTGTAGATTGTTATATAACTATACAAGTCTTTATTTATTTTTTTCCTGGTGTTCCTATTCTGCCAACATCAGGGAAGATACTTGTAGTTCAGGTTGAGGATCTGAGCTGCATTTTAATGAAAACTAAAATTTAAAACAGTAATTTAATTTGAATTTTGTGAATAAACTGTGTTCTTGATTATGAATGTATTTATATACCAAGGTGTAGCCAATGAAATTAATAGGACTGAAGCTGGTCACAAGATGCCCTATTCGTTGCTTTAAGAGTTTGTGTTCTAGCTTTTTTGCTTATTTTAATTTATTAATGAGGGTTATTCTCTTTTTGTTGTCAACATCTGCTATCTTGTGTGCCTCACATGATAGACCAATTTTGTTCTTAGTCTGTCTTCATGCATCAAGGATTAGTATGTAGACATCTGACACACATGATGTTCTCCATCCTTCAGATTTACAAACACCCTTTGAGTGTCCATGGCCTGTTACAGACTGCCAAAATAAAGCTGCTTCGGGTCTCTTGGAGGTGTGCTATTTAAATGATGCATGCACCCTAAGAATCCGGAAGCTGCACCAAAGCTGCCACTCCCGTTTAGGAATGGAGTGTGGCTTTGGTGCGCTTCCAGATTCTTAGGATGCATGCATCATTTAAATAGCACACCTCCAAAGAGACCCAAGCGCTTTATTTTGGCAGTCTGTAACAGGCCCATGTAGTGTGAAACACCAACAAAGAAGCAAGGCTATTAACCTGGTAGCGGGAGGAAGTATTTCTAGGGTACATAAGCCCCCAAGCACAGTTTAGCCTGTACCTAATGCATAGTACATCATGTTTACTTGTTATGAAAACTGTATTAACTCAGGTTACTTATCCTGATGCTCCCCTGAATATGAACTGCAGCAACACTGGTGTTGTCAGTTACTTTATTGAATATTCAGAGTTTGCAATGGAAATGCCTTACTTGTTATTGATTGAATAGTACACCTTTTCATTATAGACAACTTGGGCATATTTCCTTTCGTGTAGTCGTGGAATTGCAGAGTGCTTTGTATTCAGTCACAGCAACAAGCAAATCAAATAAAATGTGGAACAGTGGAGAATGGCATATATGTTTACTTACTTTCTTTTTACTTTTTATAGTAGATTCCCATTCATCTGCCTTTTCCTGTTAAAGACTGTTTTCTAAATGTTATTCTCACTTCAAAACACTAGTTTCCATAATACATTTTACATTACTCCATATATATGAACCCTAAAACTATAAATAATTGATAGATAATGTCAGAGAATTTGCAATGCTAAACGTTTTCAACACCAGCATTGTATCTGTGATCACAAGTGAAAGCTATATTAGTTTAGTGAAACATTTTGGGGATATTTATATGTTCTAAGACTTCCAGGCTATGGGGTAGGATTGTGCAATCTCTTTTCTGTCACTTGACCTAAAAACCTGAATGTTTTTGCTAACTTTGCTTAAAGCCATGTCTGCCGTGACCACGCCTTGTTCTGTAAATGGATTAACTTGTCAGGATTATTATGCTCAGATATTGTCAAACTCCTTAATGCTGTCCTGTTTACTCTTTTCCTATTTATATCCAAGTAGAGGGCACTTTTAGTCATTGCACGATGCCTGCAAATATCACTGTTTGTTGTAGTTGACTAGGTTTTTTTTAAACATGGCATTATTCTGTTATGTATCATGAATCATAGACCACAGGGCCATCCAGTCCAACCCCCTGCCATGCAGGAAATTACAATCAAGCATCACTGACAGATGGCCACCAGCCTCTGTTTAAAGACCTCCAAGAAGGAGACTCCACTAGACTCTGGGCACCTGGATTTGAACAGCTCATTTGTTTTCTGCTACGCACAGTGACTTATGGCATCCATGAGGCAGCAGATGACATGTGAACCAAATGTGGAATTATGTGGCCCTCCATATATTACTGGATAGCAGGCCAGTAACCCGAGCCAGCATTGCCAAGTGGTGAGGAATGTCTTGAATTGCAGTGCCATCAACATCTGGAGTACTGCATGTGTCCACCCTTGATGTAACTTCTCCCAAGTCTCTCATGTTCTTTGGAATAAAAAAAAGTAGCTGTTCTCCAAGAGTAGGTAAGGAGAGATAATCATAGTTGTGATGTTGTAAATTTATCTTTGCTCTACCAGCCCAGGGTCAAAATCAAGTTTGGACAAAGTGTTTTTGTGCTCTCTGGGCTGTTTTGCAGCTTTCAACTTGACCAGTCTTCCTGGATTGCACCTTTTTTGACCAAATTATTGCCATCTTGGGTTTCCATCAAGTAGTAGGGATGTTCAGTGATGAGGGAAGGTTGCCATCTCCAGTTTCTCTAACAGAAGGATCCCCTGTTGACCTTGCTTAGATTCAGAAGAAGCAATAGCACCAAACAGGGAAGGGGAAAAATGAGTTTCTCACATTTAAAGTACTGTGATTTTTCTACTGAATACAGCTGTATTTTTAAACATTCTTGATAACCTCCAGAATTCATGGTGCATTTCTCCTTTATTTCCTCAGATACTTTGGTTCAATAAATTTGTATTTCATATGAAACACAAACAAGAGTGGGAATACTGGCACAGACATACTTTTAAGTTCTATATTTTTATCTAAATCTATTTTCTTTTTGCATTTCCCTCTACTGCAATTTACATTGCCACATGGCTTTGTATTGTTTTACAGACCACAGAAACAACCCACCTTATCAATTTTAAAGGATACGTGTAGTGTTTAAAGATAAAATTCTTTGCCTTGTAAACTGGGATGGAAAGTGGCTGAGAGTATGTATGACATGCTCTGCTTTGTCCTCTGAAAATAATGTATAGAGCATCTCCAGCAAAACAGCCCAGTCACTGCCCATTGAACTGGCAGTGTCTTTATGAGCAAGCAGCAGCAGCTGGAAACTGACTTAACCAGCCAGGGGCAATGAGTATGTATGTGTCAAAAAACATGTTTGCTTGTTTGTAGATTCATTTTCTTAAAACCAAAGCAGTTACTTATTTTGAGTGAAAGCAAGACATATGAAATAAGTTGTAAAAATGCATTGTGTGAAAGATTGGTTGACATAATGGCTTAATGGGAGGAGGGCAGGTTACTCACAAGGACTGGATAATTCTCTTTAGATGCTTTGATAGTTTATTTCTTAGGAATGGGCAGCTGAAAGAAAGACCTGTCTGCTGCCTTTCTCTTTAGTGGTTCTGGCTCTTCAGACTTTACTTGAAACCAGTTCTTTGCAATCCTTTGATTTTTAAAAATACATTTGATTCCCACTTTCTCTTTTCCTTTTACTTTACAGGATTGAATGCTTCCACTTTTTCTATTCCTTTATTCCACTTTCTTTTCTATAATACATCCTTCCTTACTATTCAACACCTTGCAAAACTGTTCATCATACTGTGATTCTACATTTTCCTCCATTATTTCACAAATACATCATTATCTATGTATTCCTTCTGGATCTATTTATTGAAATATAGGATGAATTGGTTAAGGAAAAGATAAATGGAACAATTGATGTTTTTATATGATGGGGGTATGTTTGTTCAACTAGTAAATAAAATAATTGTAAAAAATCTCTCAGTGCATCCATAATGCAACTGCCCAACCCTTTGCTGCTAACCTGAATGCAGTCAATCTCCCTACCACAGAGATTTTTACCCATGGATTCAAGCAATCGTGGTTGAAAATATTCCAAAAAATCCAGTATTCCAAAATACAAAATAAATTTCAAAAGCAAACCTTGATTTTCCATTTTATATAAGGGACACCATTTTACTATCCATTGTATATTATATATTATTATTTATTATTTTATTATAGCCCGCCCATCACAAGAATCTGGGCGGGTTACGTAAATAAACATACATACAGAATACAATAAAATTCAAAATTAGGCCTTCCCACCCCTTTTATTAATGGGACTTGGACACCCCATGGATTTTGGTCACACACGGGATCCTGGGACCACAACACCCGGGATACCAAGGGCCCACTATGTTGTTTCCCCTCTCCCTACCCTTCCCTTCTCTCTTCTTTGATACCAGGATTTCACTGCAATAGCTTTGTGTTCAGTTGTTCTCTGTATGGAATACTGGGGGTGTATTTTCTTATTAGCAAGAAAAAGGTTTTCCAGTGGTCCCACTTGTCAGCTATGGTCCTTCTTCTCTTTTCTGCGTATACTACTTGCAGGAGTGAATTTGACTTCTCAGAGAGTCCAATGTGGTCTGAACACCCGTTTATTATTTTATGTGTTTGAGTGAAGATATTTTAATGGGGCACTCACCTGGGCCATATTATATACTACATGTACACTGTTTCACTCCTTAAATAGTGTTAGTTGCATTACATTTCCCCCCACCAATGGTTTTTACAGCTTGTAACTATACTGTTTAACTTACATTCTATTAGTAGTAATATTTAAGTATTTTTTAACTACTGTAATCAGTATTTAAGTTCTGTCTTTTTAAATTGTTGTAAGCCGCCTTGAATCCCTTTTTGGGAGAGAGGCAGGATATAAATCGCTTAAGTAAAATAAATAAATACATAAATATTTTAAATACGTTTTAATGTTTTAACTGTTTTTTAAAAAATAATATTGCTTAATTCTTTAAAAACTTTTTTAAACTAGTGATTTAGCATATTTTTAAAAACAAAATTATTGGAAGCCACCTTGAATCCCAGGCAAAATATAAGTCCAATAAATAAATAAATAAATAAAGTTTTTGACCAAAACAATAAAAGGAAATGGCATACAGCTAAATAACTCCAAAATGCTTGAGAGTCTGGAAACTATGCCCTATGAGGAAAGACTTGGGTCGCTAGGTGTGTTTAGCCTGGAGAAGAGATGGTTAGAGAGTGATATGATAGCCCTCTTGAAGTATTTGAAGGAGTGTCATATTGAGGATGGAGAAAGCTTGTTTTCTGCTGCTTCAGAGAATAAGACCAGGAGCAATGGATACAAGCTATAGGAAAAGAGATCCCACCTCATCATTAGGAGGAACTTTCTAACAGTAAGAGCAGTTTGACAGTGGAACACACTCCCTCAGTGAGTGGTGGAGTCTCCTTCTTTGGGTTTTTTTAAAGAGAGGCTGGATGGCTATCTGTTGGAGGTGCTTTGTGAGTTCCTGCATGGCAGGGGGTTGGACTCAATGGCCATTCTGGTCTCTTCCAACTCTGATTCTATTTGTGACCACAGTTTTGATCATTTAGCAAGGGCATTTTTTTTAGATATAAATGCAGTGCTTGTGTTGAATGGGTGCCTGTTAGTTGTGTAAGTGTATGGAATGTCAATATTCAAAAACAATGTATCACTCTTAACGAATTAAAGGGCTGAAACAGACCAGTAGCTTCAGCTGGCTTCAAATTGGCTTAGTGGTGTGTTGTTTACATGCGCCGTGCCTCCAAGTCACCCGGAAGTTGTGCTGATGATTACACAATGGGCGGCTTCTGGGCGGCGTGGGACTTGGTCTTTAGATGCCACCCGCTCCGGAGCTGGTGAAAACCTGACTCCAGAGGCAAAGGGGCAGGCTTTTTATGCCCCAAATAGGAGTGGATTTTTTCCGCTGGTATTTGAGGCGGAGGCTGGCTGGATTGGGGCCTCTTGTCTGTTTGTTGCAGCCCCAATCCAACCTTGAATGGGGCAGCTCCAAGCCACCTCATCAGGGCCATCTGTTTCACCCCTCAGATGCTATATATGCTTGGTTACATCTTCTTTCTTCTACCTCCCAGATGCTTTCCTTTTGCCCTCTGCATGCCTATGTCCCATGGTTACAGAGTGCATGGACTGACTACTTTGTTGGTGTTTCGGTACTGTAGGCCACGAAAATATGTGGGTACTCAGAACCACTGTTGATTTATCAAAGAGCAACATAAATCTCCTGATCCACTGGTTGTCTTCCCATTATCTGAGGGGGAGAAATATAAATAAAGAGTGCACAAACAAGTGTGCACACAATTTTGCACAAGAAAATGAATGCACCATATATTTATCTTAATACAGTATTTATGCACATTTTTACTTCCAGTTTTTTTTCTTTTGTTTTATTTCCATTTTTATTTTTATTTGCAAAAGACCATTTTCTTGTATCATGTAGAAAGAACACCAACACTTGGGGCTGAATGATATAGTGAATAGGTGGTGCCCTGCGCTAAAAGAAATGACAAGTTGAAAAGCCAGTATGTGTCTCATGCACAGGCACCAGTTGATTTAACCTGGCTTTTCTCTGTCTCTTACCTGTACGATTCTCAAATGACATCCCGTGAACTGTACTCAAACCCTAGCTTCCTCTGCTGTCCCATCTGTCATGGATTGGCCAATATGCATGGCGTCTCCTGGCAAGATGCTGCTGATGCCGTCTGGGTTGTTGACAGCAGTGAGCAGTGACATGGGGGTGGAGAGGGGGAATGTCAAAAGAAGCTCTACAGCTGGCTGGTACCTGATACAAGAGGAAGATTCACATGCTGCTTTGATTCCCTGCCAAATTAAAGCAGCCTGTTTAATAGGTCTCAAGGGAAGAAGATACACTACATAGTGAGAAGGGATGGACTGAGAAACATAGGGTGGCTTCTCAAACTTAGACTGTCGTTATTCCCGCTGCAGCAATATGAGGAATGCCCATTCTGTGTGTTGTTTTATTGTTGTTACTATGTTGCCTAACATTTTCACTATGTATAGAGTCTTGTGTCACAGTGGCTTAGTCAGATATCTCCATGAAATTAATCAATATATAATGGCTAAGTTGGTGTGTATGTGTGTTAAACTAGATCTGGCTCTAAATACATACTTGCACACATTCTTCCACATCACTTGCTCTTCAAGAGTCTGTGATATTTGACCCTTCTCTTCCCAGTTGTGGTTCATATTGCTCAGGCTTGCTAGAGAGGTTAAGAACAATAAAAAGGGCTTTTGGGGGGTATGTTTGCAGCAAGAAGAAGAAGAAGGAAATGGTTGGGACACTACGTAGAGAAGTTGGTGAAATGCTAACAGGGGACAGAGAAAAGGCACAATTACTCAACACCTTCTTTGCCTCAGTCTTCTCACAAAAGGAAAAGGGTGCTCAACCTGAGGAAAATGAAGCAGAGAACACAATAGGGGAAATGCAATACAGAATAAGTAAAAAGGTAGTACAGGAATACCTGGTTAATCTAAATGAATTTAAATCTCCAGGACCAGACGAACTACACCCAAGGGTATTAAAAAAACTGGTAAATGTAATCTCGGAGCCATTCAATACTCTTTGAGACCTGGAGAACAGGAGAAGTCCCAGCAGACTGGAGGAGGCAAGCGTTGCCCCCAACTTCAAAAAAAAAAAAAAAAGAGGGGGAGGGGGGAGAAGAGGATCCCAACAATTATCGTCCAGTTAGTCTGACATCAATACCAGGAAAGATTCTAAAGCAGATCATTAAACAGGGAGTCTGTGAACATTTAGAAGGGAATGCCATAGTCACAAACATAGTCAACATGGGTTTCTTAAAAACAAGCCATGCCATACAAATCTGATCTCTTTTTTTGATAAAATTACCAGTTTGGTAGATGAAGGGAATGCATATCTTGATTTCAATAAGGCCTTTGACAAGGTTCCCCATGACATCCTTGCAAACAAGCAAGTAAAATGTGGGTTAGAAAATGCAACGTTAAAATGGATTTGTAATTGGTTAACCAGCCAAACCAAAGGGTTCTCAGCAGTTGCTCCTCTTCATCTTGGAGAAAAGTGACCAGTCGGGTCCCACAGGGATCTGTCCTCGGCCCAGTGGTATTCAACATCTTTATCAGTGACTTAGATGAAAGAATAGGGGGCATGCTTATCAAATTTGCAGATGACAGGAAATTCAGAGGAATAGCTAATACACCAGAGTAGATTAGAAAGCTGGGCCAAAGATAACAAAATGAATTTCAAAACAGAGAAATGTAAGGTACTGCACTTAGGGCAAAAAAAATGAAATGCATAGATATAGGATGGGGGAATACATGGCTGAATGAAACTATGTGTGAAAGAGATCTAGTAGTCCTAGTAGACCACAAGGTGAACATGAGGCCAATGCAATTCTAGACTGCATCAATAAAAGTATAGTGTCTAGATCAAGGGAAGTATTAGTGGCACTCTATTCTGTCTTGGTCAGGCCTCACCTACAATGCTGTGTCCAGTTCTGGGCACCACAATTCAAAAATAATGTTGACAAACGAGCATGTCCAGAGGAGGAAGACTAAAATGGTGAAGGGTCTGGAAACCAAGCCCTTTGAGGGGAGAAGGAGCTCTGTATGAGAAGAGATGGTTAAGAGGTGATATGATAGCTTTGTTTAAATATTTGAAGGGATGTCATATTGAGGATGGAGCAAGCGTCTGTTCTGCTGCTCCAGAGAATAGGACCCGGAACAATGGATGCAAGCTACAGGAAAAGAGATTCCACTTCAGCATTAGGAAGAAGAACTTCTTGACAGTAAGAGCTGTTAGATAGTGGAACACACTTCCTTGGAGGGTGGTGGAGTCTCCTTTCTTGGAGGTTTTTAAACAGAGGCTGGATAGCTATCTGTCGAGTATGCTTTGATTGTAATTTTTTGCATGGCAGGGGGTTGGACTGGATGGCCCTTGAGGTCTGTTCCAACTCTATGATTCTACAGTGCGCCCACCCTATAGGCGGGCTCCCCATACACAGCTTCCAGCTTACATGGAAGCCATGTGACGGGACAATGAACGCAATCTCCTGGACTGCGAGCACAAGCCCCATTCCATCAAATGGAACATGAGCTTATGCGCTATTCGGCTTACGGGGGGGGGGGGGGGGTCTGGAATGGATCCCTCACGTAAGCCAAGGGTGCACTGTATGATTCTATGATTCTATATTCCCCCTCCTTCTTCCTCTGCTGTTGGCTATAGGAAAAAGGGGAGAAGGTGGAATCCATCCCACAGAGACCCTTTTCTAAGTCAGCCAGTGGCATGGTTGGGGAAGCACGTGTTAAAATCTCTCCTTTCAATGTGGAATTGATGCCAGCCACAGATGTTGGTGAAACATCAGGAAGAAACTCTTCTAGAACATTGGCCCGTAGCCTGAAAACCCCACAAAAAACTATCTCTCCTTCCAATTTACAGTTCCAGTAAAAATCACTTCCTGGTGACTATATGTGAGTCTATTTTATAAAAGCTCTGGTGATACATTTAGATGTTGCTGCAAACATGGAAGAGAATAGAAAAGTTCCACACAACACTTGGAAAGAGCATTTGTGATCAGAATTTGGTGCGCTGGTTGTAGGGAGCCTGAGAGCCTGAGGCTGCACCTCTATCTGGTGTGATTTCTGAAACCATCACACCATACACTATGGATAGAGCTTGCTTCAAAGGGCCAGAAGAGACTATACATGTCAAGTATAAGACACTGCAAATGCTTGGAGGACTTTCCCTGGAGTGTACAATTTTAAGCAGAGCTAGGAAATGTTATCTTTTTAGATGGTGACTGAATGGCTGGGTAATTCTGGAAGCTATGGCCCCAATAGTAAGTTCTAGGTAGACTGCTTTATCTGAGAATGAAAGAGGCGCCTGGCCAAGATTGTACCAAGATTTCAAGAGGCTGGGAACTTGGCACCTGCTCATTCTGCTCCTGGCCTCTCTCTACTTGTACAGGTCTGATAGCAAAAGTACCAGGAGGCTTTTTACATTACTTCTGAGAGAGACGGGAGGCTGGGAAGGTTTTGCCCACTGATGATAAGCTGGGAGGTGTATACACATATACCTTTAAAATAAGTTTGTGATAAATTTAAATCTTGATCTTTTTTATTTAATCTCTTAGATTAGGGGCCTAAATAAATGGGCAGGATACCACTGGCCAGCCCCATGGTATCCTGCCTGTGGTTCTGATCTGGTTCAGTCCCCCATTGCCAGTGTAGCACACTCACCACCGGACAGTGAAGCTCCACACACATCTTATCTGCTGCCACTGTCACTGTGAAGGCCCTGGCCTATAAGGTTGAAAACAGGACCCCTGGCTACACTCTCAGGGCTAGGCACCTCCTTCCAGTATCACAGGCTGTGATTTGGACCTTCAGAGCAAACGTGACAGTGGTGGCAATTAAGGGCTATCTGATCTGCTGGCTGTCACAGCAGCATTGCAGAGAAACTGCTGCAAACAGGTGGTCTTTTAAGACCAGATTAGGGGTCAGATCCACCAGATCCTCATCCAGTTTGCCTGATCCAGCTATTGGCCTGCATCATCCAGACAGGACGATGCCAGGTCAGGGGAACATAGGCCTTTTGGCCCATGTGTACACCCCCTAGTTAAAAATTCTGTGTCAAAGAGCCACTAATATAGTACCATTGGCGGGGTGCAGGCTGCCAAAAAGAGGCGCCACCTTGGCGCCTCTCTTTGCTGCACAGGAGCGCCACTGCCTACAAATGGTGCTGCGCAGCTGCGCAGCAAAGAAGGAGCTGTAAAAAGTGGCTCCTTTTTGTGGTGCCGCAAAGCACCAGAGACAGCTCCATTACATCGCAGCTGTGCAGAGCCGTTTGTAGGCGGCGCAGCTGCGACATAATCATTGTGCGCACTGTGCTGACGACGTGCTAGGGTTGCGAGGTGTGTGAACGCGCCACCCCGAGGCAACCCTAGCACGTGGATGCGCTGCAAAAGGCCCATCTATACAGTGCCATTGATTAAGACAGTTTCCTCTTCTTGGTATGAGGCTAATCCCTCAAAATGGAGGAAGAGAATAAGTTTTTTTTTCCATGCTTGTGCTGGGCTGATGCCAGTGCCAAGACACCTTCATTCCTCTTATGCACCCCCATGGGGGAGAGGCACAGCTGTTAGAAAGTACAAAGACTTAGTGACTTTCCAAATGTATGGACTTGTGTGTGTCTATCAATAGTTTGATTGTATGTGACTTTGTGCAACAAGTTACTTTTATAAGAAAGAAAGACCTTTTTGCTAGTCACAGTGATCCATTTATTTGGAGTCCTGCAAGTTCCATTTTTTTGTACGTTAAAGACCCAAGTTTCAGCATTGACTTGCTGTACCTGTTCCTAGCTCTATCTGGTGAGATCAATTCTTGAAAGTCTTGTGCTTCTTAAAACCCCTCCCTCCCTCTGTTGATGCTATCATTTGGTGTGATGAAATAACAAAAGCGCTAGTGTAAACTAGCAAGCTAGATTTCTTTTTGCACAAGGGAGATATTTATTTGAGAAAGATTTTCTTTCTCTGCATCTTGCAATGTAACTTTTTAAACACGTATTCTTTGGCACTACAGAGCTTTTAATGCGAGGTCAATTTCCAGCGATTTCCAAAGTGTACAGATAATCAATGACTGTTGTATGCAGTAGTAGGGTGCATTCATTCATCTTCACTGCTAGTTCATTTGTCACAAGGAGTTTGTGTATTATGAAAAATCTTGATTGAGATGCTTTATTGGTTGAAATTCAGACTGAAAGGGGACTGTGTGCTTAAAATATCTTAGGTCTATTAAGGAAAATGGTGGCATGTGTTTGTTTCAGTCTTTCAGTTAAGAATTTTTTTTAATAATTTCTTCATCTTAATCATCCTAAGACCTAAGACTTAGTTATTTGTGTTTCTTCTGAATGTGTCAGGGAACAGGATTCAAGTTGCCGGGCTTACAGGAAGGTTTTATTGTACACTGCCTTGAGAATTTTACTTAGAAAGCTGGTAATGTAAATAAAAGACAAACCAAGTTTCTTTATTATATAGAGACCATATGTGGAGTTGCTGTCTGCATTACCAAAAAGAAAATGGACCTTGAACCCTCTCTATGTATTAATGTTTTTGAGGTGGGAAGAAGTTGTGAATTCTTCAGTGAGCACAGCTTTTGATCCTAGCTAGAGAAACATTCAAGCACTAAAAGAATATATATATATATATATATTAGTAGGGCTTTTATCACCCCTGGGAAGTCTTATTTGAATCTAAGCTTGAATAAATGTACCATGTTCTCTAACACTTTTAATCTTCGCAGTAAAAATAGCAGGATTAATACAATTTATAATTAGTTGTTTTGGCTGCATAGTTTAGTAAACTCAGGTATTTTGTTAGGATCATTTGCCCTCTCCTCTCCTCATGCACAAGAATTTGCTTCTGTTCTTTTAAGTCAGAGTCCCCCTACATTCCAAATGGGGAACAGTTGTTTAATGTTGGCTTATTAACCAGGATCATAAATTGCAGCCAAACCCAGTAAAAAAACATAAATAACTTGTTAACTTTCCCTGTGATTTTAGTCGTACAAATTGGGTCTCCTTTATTCCAAAATCTGAAATATTGCAAAATCCAAAAATGTCACAAAAATGGGTGACTGAAATAGTGACATCTTTGCTTTGCCTCCAGCTGCCCCTTTTACAACTGCACACCACGTCCCAATCTGGTCTTTGCAGGGCGCAAAAAGGAGCCGCAAAAAGCAGCTCCTTTTTGCACCCTGCAAAGGGCTTTACGGCACTCCTTTAGCACTGCGTTGTGCGGACACAGCACCAGAGGAGTGCTGTGACTCTGTGCGCCATGCAATGTGGAACCAGGCCGCACGTCATGCAGACGCTACACCCCAACTCCACCCTCAGCCCAGCCCAAACTGTCATTCTGCACAGGGCCTGAGAGAATTATTAGTACAGGAATTTGCAGTCTGGTGACAAATCATGTGTCATCTGTGTGTGAACCCAGGTAGATATAGCAGGAACAGATTTTAACACAGTGCGAAGATTTTGGACTGCTGAGAAAATAATAGAGGCAGCCCTTTCCTTTTTCAAAATTGAAAAGATGATAGTACCAGGATTTAATTTACTAGAAATGTTAGAATGACTTAGAATTATTTTGTTGACTCTTGCATGAGATATTTTAAGCTTTTATATGTTTGTTTTCACATAATGTAAGGAGTTTTAGATGTTGCCTTAAAAACTTATCCAATATGTTTGAACATTTGTCAAATTAGTCATAATGGTTTATGTTTTAAATATTTTTCTAGGTCACATTTGTATTTCTTAAGTGGATGTGAACATAACAAACTATAATTAAATAAAGGCCTAAATACTCTAAGGGCACCAGATCCCATCTAATTGTGGAAGCTAAGTAGCATCAGCCATGGTTAATACTTGGATGGGAGATCACCAATGAATACCAAGTTCTATAGGTGATATTTCAGAGGAAGGAATTTACAAAAGATGAATAATTTCTCACCTAAGAAAATCCAATGAAATTAATGGGGTCACCATAAGACAACAAGCACATATACAAAGGCCAAAACAAGAACAATGAATGCAGACACAGGAAGGGCTCAAAACATCTTCTAAAACATAGCTGTACATAATGCTAAAACCTGCCCCTAGGATTACACTGAAAACGCAAAAAGCCCTATAATTATTGCGTTCCCCATATTCCCTTCCCTTATTTTACAACTTTAGCATCCTGTATTAGATGGTGATTTTTATATGTAGATAAACAGAGATTGCCAAAGGGGAATTTTTCCTTTTTCTCTGTTGCACAAGAGCAGAGTGACTTAGGTTAAGTGAAATGTCCTCTTCTGCCTCTGCCTCTCATGTCTCCTCTCCTCTAGACGCATTTGTTACTTCCCCCCAGCAGTCCCATTTCCTGCTGCTCCTTAGTTGCAAAGGCAGACAAAATGCCTGTCACAAACCCCAGCTAACTATGCAGTGGAGTTGGCTACATGCCTCAAGGTCACCACTGACAGCTCTAAGCATCTGTGCAGCTCCGTTCCATACTGCAGCAGTGTTTGGCTTTCACTCAAAGAGCTGTGTATGAAGGAGAGGTCTTGGCAGATGACCACATGCAGGCCATGTACCCAGACAAGCTGTTATTCAGCTAGAACAGAATAGAAATTTAAAAATTTGGTTTGTGAAAGCTTGTCCAAACACTTATCTGACCCTACAGACGTTGTGTATGGCATCTTGAGTGGAAAATGCAACCAGACTGTGGTAAAAAATGTGCAGTTTTTATTTTTGCCCATAGAATGGCAGCGGGGAATTCTTAATTGTAAACAAGATGTTTTAAGATTCTGGCCAGATCAGATGTGCAATTTGATAGAATAGGGTGTGCTTCTACCAGGAAACCTTGGGCACTGTGTCGCACCTGAACTATTAATGGTGTAGGAATGGGGCAGCGTCTAGCTGGATTAAAATAATCTAGTGCATGTTTCCCATATCTACTGATAGGTGCATGAAAAAAAAAAAGGTATGCAGGGTCTGGGCACAATGTTTTCAAGGAGGGTTGTGCCCTAGGAAGTAACCAGGAAGCATTACCCTGTTTAAAAGCAGACTGCCACATTCCCGTGTGACTTCTTCACATTATTAAAAAAGCAGTTTTTGCCACGCACAAATTTGGCAGGGGTGAGGTGTGATCCCTGATGGATTTTAGAGGGTCCAGGCCCCATCAGTTGCCCACTTCAAATCTAAGGGTTTCTTTGACTGTCTCTGTATGTAATGTACTTTGCAGCAGAGGGGAACAGTGGCTGGATTGAGAACATCTAGCAAATCCATGGCTGATGTGGGCCAGTGGTATGAGTTTCCCTGTCTCTGTATATGCTCAGCTTCATATATAAGTTGAGGGCAGGTTTGAGGGCCAAAATTCCTGGATTTTGATATGATCCATGAATAAATTGATTGTAAAACTTAGGGGTATGTTACAAAATGCCTAAAGGATGAAGCAAAGGAAAATAATGCCAAAGAAGTTACAAAATTCCATAAAGCATAACACTGCTCTCCCTGAAGGTTGGATAGATGAGAGAGTAACAGACAGTGCTTCCAGGACAGAATAACCTCTTGCCTTTCACCAGGAGATGGTTTCTTTTTTAAATAAGAATTAAAGTACAGTGCTTATATTGACACTTGGAAAAGGTGACTATGGCCCCATACAGACAGGCCAAAATAAAGCTGCTTCAGGTCACTTTGGATGTATGCTGTTTAAATGATGTATGCGTACTAAGAGTCTGAAAGTTGCGCCAAAACTGTTTCTCCGGTCCTTAGGACTGGATCGTGGCTTTGGTGCGGCTTCTGGACTCTTAGTACGCATGCATCATTTAAACAGCATACCTCCAAAGTGACCCAAAGCAGCTTTATTTTGGCTTGTCTGTATGGGGCCTCAATTTTTTGACCTAAATTTCTAGACTTATACATGAGTATATACAGGAGTACTCCATCTGATTAATATCTGTAGCTTTATGAAATACCTATTAGGCAAGATGGTGGCTGGCAGTTAGTATCCTGTATGTAAACCATGTCAGGGATGATGGGAGTTGTGGCTCTTCACCTGGCCTGGAACTCACCACCTGGTTGTGCACCACACTGACCAGTTTTGGCCAGTTGTTGTATCTTTGCAAGAGTTGCAGAGAACAGGCTGAAGACCCCGACAAACTCTCCAAGCCTTCTCACTCTTGCTTCCACAGAAGTCTTCACCCTTCTTCACCAGGGTCCTGCTGGTTCTTGTAGCTTCACCCAAGACACCAGACAACTCAGTAGTCTTATATAAAAGATCTACTTTATTCTACTATATACACAGCTCCAAATAATACTCAACTCCTCTCTCTCTCCAACCCACACAACAATCCACTACTACCCACAAAATGCATTGGGATGTATAGTCCTTATTATAGCCATATCATGGCACCACCTACTGTTGTCTGTTTCCACCCAGTAGGCGTGTACATCATTCCCATTGGTTCTCCTTGTTCATCCCACAATTAATGATTTCATCATCTCAGCCTTGACCACTTAACAATTGTCAGGTGTGTTCAATTATCCACTTTGCAATTCTTGTCCTTGGCATTCAGCACTTGTTAATTATCTTACCATTCACACCTGTGTGGTTCTCTATTGGCTTCTGCTGAGTCACTCTGACTCTCACATACATCTTTTATTTCACTACTGTATGTCCCATGTTGCTTTTTCCAGTTTTTAAAGTTGTCTGGTTCTTGATGGTCTGAAATTGCTTAGGAAGTACTCATGTGAGAAGTGAACAAAATGTCGATATATGTTTGCTGAGACTTAAACTTCAGAGTTACACATTAATTCTGTTGTTATTAATGGAACTTTTCTGCAGGGAAGCATGTGACCTACTCTCATAACTTTGTAATGGTGTTTTTGTGGTGCAAAAAAGGAAAACAAAGTATGTATACAATCAATTTTATCCAGACATGCTGTTTTAGTGGCAAACATGCTTATATAAAATAATAAGTAGCACCGTGCACTTGTATTATTTTAATGTCTTCTAGGGTTTTAAAAAAGTTTGCACCATAAGCATTTAGCTAATATACCTAATGCAAAATATTAAATATATTAAATGCTGTATGTTCTAGTCTTGTTGATTTTTGGTTGCAGGTGACCACATCTGTGAGGCCTAATAACTGAGTTGACTGTTTCATGAACTCTTCATAATGAATATGATGATTTCCCTCTCTCTTTTCTCTTTTCATTTCTGTAGGCTGTTCAATTATCCCCCAGACGATGGTTAAACCTGCAGGAATACCAGAGTAAGAAACTGATGGCTGATCACGGGGTCACAGTTCAGAGATTCTTCGTGGCTGACACTGCAAATGATGCTCTTGAGGCAGCTAAGAGACTTAGTAAGTTGGCTAGTAATGAAGTGATATCTGCAATATGCTAAACAAGCTTGGAAAATTTAATTGGGACGTTGTAAGTATACATATACAGTAGATCGTTGCACAAGGTCTTTAAATTGAGACACATTTTAGTGTAGAGATCAGAAGGATCTCTATATGATTTCATATACAATTTGGATTTTATTTTTATCCCACTCAGTCCCAGAAGCACAGAATGAGTTACAATTGATGTAAATATGTATAACTGATCTTGTGGTATACACTGTAGCAGATATTGTTCAAATCAAATCATAGGTGAGTGAGAGCTGAGAGGACTGAGACCAAGGTGATTAGAAACATTAGGAAGAAATTAGTTTATCACACAATAGCAATAAAAGGGAAAGCAGTACTGTGGGGATACAAAATGATGGTAAAATTGTTAGAGGCCACTGGAAGCTGGAGGGAATAGAGAGAACTGTGACTGCCTGGCACAAAGCAGGTGCTCCTGTCAGGTAAACAGGTAAAAAAGGACTACAGATGAGGCACCACTTCTGAAAAAGAATATGGTACTCCAGCCTCCGGGAATGACCTTTCTATAAGGCAGGTTCAGATAGCAGATAGCAATTCTTCAGATACTATGGTCTGTGGGTTTGGCTTCAAAACAGTTTTACTATGAGCATTTTTAGGAAGTCCAGTTTCAGGTTTTCGTATGGTACTCAGCCTTTTGGCAGGTTCTTTGTCTTTTGTCTTCACTGTATTACCCTTGGGCAACTGGACACCAGTCAGCTCTTTAAACAAGAAGATTTCAAATTGGTCTGTTATGGAGACTAATATTTACATATTGTATGAAGGGCAAGCATTCACATTATTTTCAGTCAGGAATATGAAGATAACAACAACAACAACAACAACAACAACAACTTTCTTTTTACCCCGCCTCTCCATCAGGGTCGAGGCGGCTTACAATAAAAATCCATCCAATATAACAATAATCCCATTTATTCCCTCCCTCCCTGAAAACATCAATTAAACACATTTAACATTAAAACCATCAATTAAAATAAACTAATCAGAGATGGGTGGGTGGGGTTACAAGATGTTCCGGGTTAGCGCTCTGCATATTGCTGTGTACTTGTCATGTTTCTTATTCTAATTTCTTCAGTCAACTCATCTGCAGGGCAGAGGTACTCATCGTTAAAGAAAGGATCAAGGGGCAGGTCTTTTTCTGGTCTAGCCCATTCAAAGCATGTACAAAATCACAGAGTAGTGATGAAGATAGTTAGGAATGGCTTGTGTTTCCCTGGGCTCTAGAGATTTGGCTTTATTTGAAAACACATTTATTGTAATGGGACTTTAAAGCCACTTCTAAGTGTGTGCTTAGTGCCAAAAAGTTTGCCTTTTAAATTAGTGATCTAAGTTCCACATATGCAACTTTGTTCTTCCAGAGAGGAAAGTTGTTTTAGTAAAAGTCCTTCAAATTACAATGACAAAAAGGTAGCAGAATACAATATGTGCCACTTCAGCAGATTAAATGAAAATGTTCCTCTATGAGATTCTGAACCTATCATTTTTAATCTTTCCTTTTCTACTCTCATCAGTTCACTTTAAGGACTACAAACCCAGAGAAGATCTTGTAGCATACTTACAGGCTGCTTTTAACATGAGATACGATAGTACTTAATAAGAGAGGAGTTTATAAATAGGACAGACAAGAGAGCTACTCATATGCCTGTCATAATTAAAAGAGAAAGGTCTCTAGACTGAGTTGTATTCTCACTGTTTGGCATTTCTATGGTTTATTAATGATATTGTCATTGATTATGGTGTATGGTGTGTGTGTGTGTGTGTGTGTGTGTGTGTGTGTATAGTGTTTTAAAACAGAGAAGATCTAAGTGCTATGTCTTAAGTCCAGGATGAAATACACTTCTGCTCCTGCCATGGTGGCAGGAGAGATGGACATTTTCACTTTATTCAAGTTCTTCCTCCCTCTGCAGTCTTCAGTGCCATGTTGCATGTAATTCCTTAAGCTTTGCCAACTCACAGTCAGTTTTGCAGGTAGCACGAAACCAAAGGAACAGAACATGGCAGGTAGAATGGATACAGGGAGACAATGTGAAAGCTTAGCTGAACAAGCAACTTTCCAATCATGTTCACCATGCTCCCAGGCAGTGCAACAAAATCACGTGCCAGAAAAAGAAACATGCAGTGTATGACTGTCCTACAGCTTTCATTTCTGAAAACCCATTTCTATCAGTTGCAATGATAATTTTCATTTACTTAAGTACAGTACATCAAATGGACAGTGAATTAACTGGATTATTTAAGCACATTGTATTGTAAAGGGGATTTCAGGGGCTATGAAATTACCACCATGCTCAATTAAATAGTCAATAAACATGGTCCACATAGTTAACGCACATGTTGGGTTAAAAATGTATTTTGAAATTGATGTGTTATTACTCATCTCTAGAGATCAACCAATGTTAATTCCTATATCTATAGCTGGCAACACCACTTAATCAGTTTCCCTCCATCATAGAATTGAAGGCATCTTAAAGCAAGAACACAGCTTTAAAAAACCATTAGTGAAAAGTTAAGAAAACATCAACAATTAAACAGACAGGTCTAACAAAAACAATCTTAAACAAAGTAAAGTTGAAGGCTTTCATGGCTGGCATCCATAGTTTTTTGTGGGTTTTTCGGGCTATGTGGCCATGTTCTAGCAGAGTTTCTTTCTGACGTTTCACCAGCATCTGTGGCTGGCATCTTCAGAGAATGTTTGCCTGGAAACGATTTGGCTATATATATTGTGTGATCTGGAATAGCAGGAGTGATTTGCATGTGTATTGTTGGTTGCTAATGGCAATCCTCAGGGTGTGAGGGTCTGCACAAGAGAACTAATGTCAGCTTGATTAGTGCTCATTGTCTACTGGGAAACCCCTGACCCTGGGAGATTTCTCATTGCATTTGTCTTTATTTTGCTATCTTTCAGGACTGGTAGCCAAACCTTGTTTACTTTAAGGGATTCCACTTTCCTGTTGAAATTGTCCAAATTGTCCAAGTATTTGTGGATTACAATGGCTTCCCTGTGCATCCTGACATGGTAGTGGTTGGCAGGACTTCCCCAGAGACAGTTGAAGGCACTCACCTGTTCTTTGTCTTCCCCCTGCCCTCCCGGGCCTTCATCTACCTCCCCAGAGACATTGGAAGGCCCGGGATGGCGGGAAGAAAAGGAATAAATACGTGCCTGTGCCTTCTCCTCCCTTCCACCCTCCCGAGAAAGCTGAAGGCCTGGGATGACTGGGAAGAGGAGTAAAGGTGTGCGCCTGTTCCTCCTTTTCCCTGCCCTACATGTGCCCTCAAAAATGGCTTCGCTTGCCATAGGTTTGCCATGACGGAAATAGACTCTCATTACCTTTCTGTGGACTTTCCAGGTTACCCACTGAGCCATGAACTGAGTGTTTCCACAATCCTATGTGATACTTGGATGGAATGATTGCATCATACATTATTAAAGTCATCTTGGTTCTAGGAATTTCAGATTATTGATATAACATTTGGTTTTTCACCTCCTAGAAGTAAAGAGAAGCAAATGGCAAACCATGACGTGTACATTATTATTGTGGAAAGAAATGGGACAAGATGTTTGGGATCTCAAAAGCCTGAAATACACATTCCAAAAGTGCTGGCTTTGGGCTAGTCTGGGCACATACTGTACAGATGATGCACACCCCTGCATTGGGCAGAAGCAAAAAGAGCACAAAAAAGCACTCCTTGCCTGCTCTGGACCATGGCAGTGGCTGGCTTTGGGACCTTAGCTTCTGGTTGTTGCAGTCCTGTGGAGAACAGGGAGTGACTGGGGCTGGAGCAGCCAGCGGCCACTTTAAGCTACCAGTTTGCTTGACCCCAAATTTTGTTCCATTATGACAGGAAAAGTTGGCTTTTGGAACATACTTTTTGAAATAGCACTGTTATCTCTATTCTACCACTTGCTTTCCCATTTTTGCTCCAGAATAACAGCTGGCATGGTGCCTCTGAGCATATTTGGCAGATACAGGTCCTATACAATACAGGGGAAAATAGTTCAGCAGGTACCTCCTAAAATCTAGTCTGGTGTTAACTCTAAGCACGTTGATATTTGTATACCTCAGCTAAAAGAGAACTCTAACTAATTTAAGCAAACTACTGTTAAAGGACAATAGAAACTTCAGTAAACATTTGATCTGGCAAAACATTTCTGATAACCCACAGTATGGTTGGAGATCCCATGGCAAGCTTTACATTATTTATGGCCAACGTATTGTCATCATACAGTATTTACCCTGAGCTCTTTTAACACTTGGTAATATTGGCTTAAGGAGCTGTTATGCTTTTCCATGCATTTCAGATTTCCATGCTTTAGCTCTGTAGACTTGTTGCAGATGCAACATTTCTTTGTGGCTTGCTGAAGATGTAGCATTTCTCAGTCCTTAAAAGTGTGGGAATTCACTTAGGCTTCCTTTCTCCTTGGGATCGTACATTTCTCCGTTTTTGTCCCTTTCAAATTTTTCCCACTCGTATGCTTCCTATGACATCTGTAACAATGCGAACACTTACACTTTAAACCAAAGTTTGAAAAAGGGAGGAAGAGCATGCAATTCTAGCATCTTGAGGATCCAGAAACATTTGAATTACCATGCGCACCCCAACCATGATTTCAAGCTTGTGAATGTTACTGCTGTGCCGAACCAGTGGCACAACTTTGTAAGAGTTTGTCTCTAGATGGCAATGTGAGCTGGTAGGTAACAGGTAGCAAATATTGTGTTGGAAAACCAGAATTGTGGTGGTTAGTATAATCACTTTCTATATAGTCTCTGAAACGCTGGAGTCAGTAGCAGTGCTATAGTGCCCTTTCAGTTTAATACATTTCTTGATTAATGGTTTCCTTGGAACCATGTCAGAAAATCCACTAATATCTCAAAAGAGGGAAAAGCATAAAAGGATTTGTAAACAAGTTTTATTGGACTGGTGGATTTTTTTCACCAAGCAAAACATAGCAGATGCCTAGAAAATTAAAGTCATGCCATTAATACTTGCCTTCAAAGGGAATTGTGACTAGTAAAAGAACCCAAAGGATTTTTGGCTTTTTACATTGCTGAACAATTCTTGAGTGAAACTATTTTACAAGAAAAAGTGCTGATGAGTCAACATTAAGTCATTTTATGCTCCAAGTCAAGAATCTGAACATATCCAACAAATAAAGAAAAGACTCATTCCCTACAATCTTAAAAGTACTGTTACGCCTGATTTGCTTTATGAGGGAGGCTCCAAATCAACAAATTTGTCTTTTTATATCTGTGTTTAACATAAAATAATATGCCAAGGGATTTGAGAGCCTGTTTCTGAAATTCATATTATGAGGGAACAATCAGAATGTATCATTAATATTTGCATGTGGTTTATTGTCTGTGTTAGATGTGAGGCAGATGTTCTGCAAAAAGAGGAGATAGATGGGATAAAGTTAATAGTCTAAAAATAATCAGTCCCTGTAATAACTTTTACTGAATGTGAATAAACAGCTACATTTGTGAGCTATAAGTAAAGTGAGTAGTTATTGATTGCTCTTGCACAAACTAAGTAGGATCAAATTTCCCTTAACAGTAAAGGAAAGTATTATTTAGAGTGGTAAAAGACAGAGTGGAATCTGATCCTTTTCTTGCTGGTATTATTCTGTACATTTCTCAGCCACCTTTCAAGACTGCAGGCTTCTAAAGGTGGCTTCCAAATATAATATAATATCGGTATGTGGCCATAAAGGCATAAATCAGTTTTAAATTTAAGAGGGAACCAGCTAAAATTAAACCCCAAACCTCTGTGAAGTTGGGCTCAGATCAGTTAAGAAGGTTGAGGACATATGTAAAAGTGAATGCCTTTTGGAAACAAAGGAGCAGAAGCTGTCTTCGCACCTTTCATTCCAAATTACCATAAAATCCTTTCATACTGTCCTTTCATCCTTTCATACAGCTACCACCTACACATCTTTACATTTGAACCTGGCTTAGACACATTTTGTTACTGGCAATTGATAAGCTATTCCTTTACCCTAATGAGCTGTTCTGCTGTGACAGGTTACATGATCTGCTACACCAGTCCTGTTTTTCACACTTTCCAGAGTGGTTGAATAATGACCATTGTCTTTTCTTCTTTGATTTGTTTCATTTGTTGTTTGTTTAAAGTCTGTTCAAAGAACAGCTTGATTGTAAAATAGAATCTCTGATGACATATTAGGGGATTAATATATTTTCATTGGCTAATTTCACTAGTGCAAAGCTATAATAGAGAAAAGTGCATGTACATGTTAGTTGAAGTACATGTAACACATAACACAGTGGAGTTACAGTTTTGTATGCTAGTCTTCACCTGGCCTCCAGTTAATTTTGTTGGTGCTGTTTGATGCCAAGTTGACTTTCACTTATGGTATTCCTATGAATGAGACATCTGAGAATCTTAACATCAACTCCTCCGCCCAGATCTTGCAAATACAGTACAGTAATTTCCTTGATTGAATAAAACCTTTAGTGCAGTCTTCATCTTTTCATATTGTCTGCCACTTTACTAAGTGTTATTGTCTTTTTCAGTGAGTCATACCGTCTAGTGATATGTCCAAAGTACAACAACCTCAGTTTAGTCATTTTGAATTCTACTGAAATTTCAGGCTTGATTTGTTCTAAGATCCATTTGTCTTTTTATTGGTATATAGTATCTGTAGAACTCTCCAGCACCACATTTCAAATGAGCTGATTTTCTTCTTGTCAGCTTTCTTCACTAGTCACCTTTCACACTCATACATAGAAATCAGAAATACTATGGCCTGGATGATTGTGACTTCGGTATTTGATAATAGTTTTTTTGTATTTTAGGATTTTGCGTACCCCCTTCATAGCTGCCCTTCCAGGTCTTGCTCGTCTTATAGTTTTTTGATTAAAGTCTCCATTTTGATTAGTGATTTAGCAAATATATAGAAAATCGTTAACTGTTTCTGTGTCTTCATTATCTACTTTAAATTTATGTAAATCATCTGAGGTTATTATTTTTATTTTCATAATATTCAACTGTAACCCTGCTTTTGTACTTCGTTCCTTAACTTTCATCAATAGTTCTTTTTAATTTTGCTATTTTCTTCATGTGATATGGCATCATCCGCGTATCTTAAGCTCTTGATATTCCTTCTCACAGTATTTACTCCTCCTTCCTCTGAGGGGCAGTCTGCACTGGCCAAAAGGCCTGTGTTCCTCCAGCCTCACGTTGTCCTGTTTGGATGATGCAGGCTATTAGCCCCGGGCTGGGATCTGGCCAGGATCTGGCAGGCCAGATGGAGAGCCTGTAGATCTGACCAGTCCCAGGTCAAAGGGGCCTTAGCATAGGTCAGTTTCCTGCGGAGGTTTGTGGAAACTCTATAGCAAACCTCAGCAGATCAGGCGGCCCTGCACACCCTTTACCTTATTTCTCCATTGTCGCTAGTGAGGGCACCCTGGTTGCCACATCTGTTGTGGAAACAGGACATCTGGCCTTTGGTGTAGGGACAGGCAAGTGTGTAAACACCTGTCTATCCTTGAGTCTAATTCTGCTTTCTGCATATGTTCTGCATATAAATTAAAGAGGTAGAGTGATAAATTGCAAGCATGTCTGAGCTCTCTTGTCAATTGGAAACCATTCTGTTTCTCCGTATTCTTTCATAATGGTGGCCTCTTGTTCAGAGTAGAGGTTATGTACCAGAACCATCAGAACCATCTCTATAACAAATCAAGCCTTTGTTCACATAGGAGTTTATCACACTAGTGAGATCCTGTGGGAAAACGGGATTTAAAGGAGAGTTAAATTAGAGAAAACCTGGAAATGCCTGAAGTTTATCACATGACGTCACTGTTTTATTTATTTAATAATAATAATAATAATTTGTATTTGTATTTTCCCGGCTCTCCCTGCGGATCGAGGGGGGATTACATCAACAAATTAACACACATATCCTTTTTTCCCATACCGAGAAAGAAAGAAAAAGAAAGACTATAGTTAAAACCAACCATAATAGTAACAGTTTAAAAACAATTAAATAAATTATCATATGAAATTGGCACTAAAAAAAGTTTAAAAACATTTAAAATTGAACAGATAAGAAAAATAATCAATAGTTTTCTTTCATTAAAAAAAAAATCTTTCCTGAGCCACCAGCTAATGATTAAAGTCTTTGTCTAAATAAAAACATTTTGCCTGCTACTGAAAGGCAAGTAGAGGGCACTCCTTTTTCCATTCTGGATGTAGGAAATGTTGCTAAAAGGCTGAATAAGAAAAGTATTTCCCTCTCCTGGCCAAAATACAAATAAATAAATAAAAGTATCCCCTCATACTTTTGTTTTTTAAAAAAGTTTTACTGAGGGCACAGGTGAGTACGAGCTGCAGTATACCTTTAGTTACTTTATAACCCTTTGCTGCCACACATGTCTTTGAATCATATAGATTTATAGTAATGTGAGTAATGGGTAGGGGACTAGCAAATCAAAATCTCATTTCAGATGTTTGACACTAATGTTGTGCTGAGTTACTGTTCTCTGTGTTGGATTTCTGATCAAATTACTAAAATTGCCACTTGGAAATAGAAACGGAGACAAAAATACAAGCAAATATTGTTATAAATGAGTACTGAATTTCATAGTTAGTCTATGTCATATATAAACTTTTTTGTTTTTTATTTCTGTTTAAGCTAAAAAGAGGGGGCAAATCAGGGATTGCATTGATGAATTTTCTTTGGCAAGACAATTTCTAATGCAGAAATGTGATAAAAGCCAAATCATACAACGTGTAACATTGCTATGTGTTTGTTTATTCCTAGTCTGTCATGATATATACTATTTAGCTATAAAAATAACAAGGTGTACAGTCAAGAATCTGTTGGAAGGTTTTTAATCCCTTTTGCAGCGTGTAATACATGTTACCTTTATGAGTAATATGGGACATATTTTTGGGAACACTAGTTTTACATCGTGTCCTTCATTACTATTAATTGGAACGTCACCTAGGCTCCACCTAGGGCCAATCTTTCAAACTGTATTCTTACTATTCTAGTTCACAGTGTACAATCGCCACATGTTGTAGGGTTATCAGATAGTACTTCTTCTGTCTCAGGTCAATAGTAGTTTTTGGTGAAGACAGAAGACTAATATGTGGTGTATACATAGTATACCATGGGGATTTTATTTTGGCTCTTAAAGATATTCATCCTGCCCATTTCCTTAGGCAATTTTTACTGTTCTGCCATTTTTGTCTTCCACTTTCTTACAGCTTTGTTATACATCTTGGGGTTGCTCTTGGTTCTAGAAGTACCGTATATATTTGTCTATAAGTCAACCTCATGTAGAAATCAAGGGCAGGTTTTGGGGCCAAAATTATGGATTTTGATATGATGTGTGGCTAAGTCGAGGATAAAACGTAGGGGCAATTAACAAAGAACCTATAGGATGAAGCAAAGGAAAACAGTGCCAAAGAACTTCTAAAATTTGAGCAAGCATAACTGTTTGTGTTCACCCTAAAGGCTGGATGGATGAGAGAATAGAGCGGGATCAGTGCATCCAGGATAGATTACGCTCTTGCCTTTCACCAGGGGATGGTTCCCTTTTATTTATAAGAGTTAAAGTACAGTACTTATGTTGATCCGTGGATAGGTCGATCCAGGTTTTTTAGATAAATTTTTTGACTAAAATCTCTTTACTTATTCATGAGTATAAACAGTACTTTTAGCTAGTGAGAAAGCAGCAGTGGTCGGGAATGCCTTTGTCCAGTTTTGTCTGGTGAGCAGACACATCCTTTCCTGAGGACAAAGGGTTTAGCCCCAGGGATTCATGAATCATACCTTACTATAATGTTGTACATGGCTGCCCTTGAAAAGTTGTTGGTATGTGCAGTTAGTACATGCTTCAGTGGCTAAATTGTGGTCAGACTATGCCTTACAGATCCTATTATAATATCTTAAAATAACATTATTGGCTTCTAGTTCAGCCTTTCATGTTTGCAGCTTTGACTTTTGTGGATTTGCTTATTCACAAATTTGATGAATATATTCTCTCTGGGTCCTCCAGCATTATTCTGCTGGCCACAGAGTCATGCTAGAGGACTAGAGATTCCTAGCGAAAACACTTTTCTAGGCATTTGTAAGTCCTCCAGTGTGATTCTTCAGTCAGCTTCTGGCAGATGTTGATCATGGAGTTGCACTGGAGATTCTAGAAATTCCTAGAGAGCTATTCTCTCAGATTAAAACAAATAGTGGTTTTTTGTGTTTTTCCCATTTTCACAGGGTCCTGCGCCCCTAATCCCAGCGAATGTGGAGGGCTTACTATACTAGCTTTGACTGACAAGGACTTAAACAGTTTCAACTTAAACTACCTCTTTCATATATATTTTCTCATAATTTACAACCATCATTATAAACTCTGTTTTATATCCCACATTCTAGAGTGGCTAGCTTTGTCGACACTTAGGACAGAACCTTTTCAGTAGCAGCATCTTTTAAGGTTTCTTTCAAAGGAATATGAAATTTTCCCCCTTATTTTGTCTTTCATGGGCTGTTGTTCTTGTTGATTCATTTATAACCAAGTTCTTCTATAATACAGGGACTGAAAGCAGTATACAAGTGGATCAAATGGATTCTCATTACCTATGGCAACTCTACCATCTTAATGTGAAAACAGGTGGTCACCCAGTGGGTTTGCATAGAGAACCTTCATCTTCTGGAGTCCTAGTCCAACACTCAGGACTATCATGTCATCCTGGCTCTTAAGCGTTAAAGATACAGTCGTTCCTCCATTTTCAAGGACTTGAAGTCCACGGTCTCGATTACTCATGGAGGGGCGAGCCCCATTGACTAATATGGTGTGTGTGCCCAAGGCACATGTGCAGGGGCACACGACCATTCTGTTTTCATGGGGAGGGAGTCCAGAACGGATCCCCTGTGAAAATGGAGGGGCGACTGTATTTTTAAAATAAGAAGATAGTTTTAAAATCCAGAAAATGACATCATTCAAAATATATGTATAGTTAGTACATGCTACAGTGGCTAGACGGTGGTCAGGGAGGGAAAATATATAACAGTTATTGAAAATGCAGTTAAATAATCTGTATAATTAAAGTATTATCATCTATTAAAAAGTAGAAGAGAAAAATCAAGAAGATAGCATAATTAAAAGCCCATTGCAGTTAATTTTTAAAAGCCTTTTGGAAACATCACCATAATTATTTCCTGGTGGAATGGGCAGCAAGGTGAGAGCTATCTAACCTCCTTAGGGAAGGAATTCTAAGGCCTGCAAACAGCCGTTGATAAGGTATTCTCCAGTGTTTCCCCCAAATGTGCCTGGATAGGAGATCGGAATTAAAGTAAGACCTCACCCAAAGAGGCTCATATAGGAAGATACTATTCCAAAAATAGAGTACAGGTTAAGTCTCCCTTTTCCAGATTTCCAAATTCCAAAACTTTTTTTCATGGGTGACTGAGAGAGTGGCACCTTTGCTTTCTGATCATTCACTGTACATAAACTTTGTTTCATGAACAAAATTATTAATAATATAACATGCATAAAATTACCTTCAGGCTACATGTACAAGGTATATTAGGAAACATAAATGAATTTTCTGTTTAGACTTGGGTCCAAAATCCGAAAAATAAAAATTGAAAATCCCAAACAGTTCTAGTCCCAAACATTTTGGATAAGGGAAACTTAACCTGCATTCCAAAAATGCTGTTTGTTCCTCCAGTCTTTTAATATTCAATTTTCCACCACTAAGATTTACTAACAATCTGAAATTGTCATTATGTAGAGAGACCTTTGAGACTAACTGAAAGAAAGCAGTTGGCAGCATGAGCTTTCGTAGACTTCCTCAGATGCATTTAGTGGCCAGGAATGATTAAATGCATCTGAGGAAGTAGACTGTAGTCTAGAAAAGCTCATGCTGCCAACATCTTTCTTTCAGTTAGTCTCAAAAGTGCTACAAGTTCTCTCTTCGTACTGATTCCACAGACTAACACGGCTATATCTTTGAATCAAATTGTCATTGTTTGGGTTTTTCTTTTTTGTATCTATTAAGCTGTAATGTTTTATTTGACCTAGTAAGGGGCCAGATAAGAGAAAAGTGTAATTTACAACTTAATAATAAATAAACAATTAGCTGAAATTGGAACTTAGCTCTCCCCACTCATCTGATAGTCTAACCACATTGATTTATGAGGAATGGTCTTATGTGGGTGTGAAGTAGCATCTAGTGATATTAAAATAAGGAGAGGGACGGATTATGATATTACCTTGAGTATGCATATCTTAATAGTGGGTTTAAGTAAATGTCAATTTGGCAAACATTAATCAAGGACTGCAGAAGTCTAAATCTGTTACATCTCCCAGTTGCTATCATAAAGAGAAAAGTGGGGGCCATTTCTGCCATGCTTTTAAGCCTAAACTGAGAAGATGGCAGATTTGGAGGGAAAAAATGAAAATATGTATAAAAAATGAACAAAAAAAAGGAACTTTAGCGCCATTTACAGATCGAAAGTCACTATATTACTATACAAACTGTGTGCTTCATATAATAATAAAATATTTATTTCTAGCCCGCCTTTCCTGTGATCAAGGAGGGTTACATACACATGCCAATACAGCATAGCAATACAATATAAAACACAATAAAAACAACAAGTACATTACATTAAAAATTGCAATAGCAATTACAAATTACAGATTACAAAATCTAGCTAGCTCAAGATACTTGAACACATACAGTAAGAGAGGGGAGGGCTACATTGGGGAAGGCTGGGGAAAAGCCTGTTGAAACAGGTAAGTTTTTAACTCCTTCTTGAACTGGTCAAGAGAGGTGGCCGAGCGGAGCTCACCGGGAAGCGAGTTCCAGAGCTTTGGGGCCGAGATAGAGAAGGCCCTCTGCGTTGTTATGGCATATTTTGAGCACAGTTTATTCATGAAATATTATATTATAGAAATAATGTACTTTTAAATTATTATTTGTTTGCTAAAATTAAGTGACAGAGACCTCAACTTGAATTACAAGGAACGTCTTTGGTTTTGACAGTTTATGAGAAGCTGTTATTAAATTATTTTTTCTCCACTAGTTGTCCATAGTGCCAAGCAGTCATAAAACTCTGATTTCCATAACAAGGGCTGAGAAAGTGAAGCCAAGACCATGAATTTCAATGATATGAGATGCTATACATGGTCTTACCTGGAAACCTATCTGATAATACTTTTCAGAAATAATGTTGGGGAAGTAAATAAAAGAGCACTTCGTATTAAATATTTTATTCATCAGTCTAATAGGCATAAATCAATTGTATCCACTTTTCATTGGGTGAGTGGCTTTAGAAATATCCTCATCTTTTTCTGTGCCCCCCCCCCCATGACCTTTACATCTGTATCCTGTGAACATACTGCTAGCCATGAATATATTGTTATGGTGTGGTTATACTTTTCCACATTGCATTTTGGATGATCATCAGTTTCTGAACACCCTTCAAAGGCTTGATCATGATAAAAAAATGGTTTTGTATTCTATTCTCTTGACTTAACTAACTTGACTTTGTTTGTACATGTTTATTTGCTATCAACATGAGCTAGGAGTAAATGGAACAAAATTTTCCCAATAGCACAAAATGCATTAGTACAGCAAGAGCTGTCAGTTTGTTTTGACATTCATTTTGCTGTCATGTTCATGTTACTGAAGTACAGAGATGAGATACAAAATAATAGTCACAGTTGAGAAATCAGCAAATGTGTTATTGCCATAATTTAATTCCCCCATTCCTCCAAGCACTCTCCAATGGCATCATAAAGGCTTTTTTTCAGAAACCACCTGATAATATTACATTTATTAGCATAGGGGTTAATAACACAGGCCTGCAGTGAAAAAACTCTTTCAGTATTGTAGGTTTTTAATGTATTTTTTGGGTGCTGAATTAAAAAAAAAACCTATATAATGTCATATCACACAGTTCTTTCACAAATTCACTATTTTTATCAAGTCACTTGTTATTCAGCTTTGATTAAGTGTGAATGCTCATGTTCCAGTGTGATTTTTTTTTAGTGATTTTGAATGGATTTTTGCCTTTTTGCACCAATGAATTAAATCATTTTGAAAGTCTGTTAGAAGACTGTAACCCCTTTCTTTACTCTTTGCAAGATAATTCCTTGCAGGATCATTTCATTAAGCCACATATTACAACACAGAAATGTCTAAGCAAGTTGTAAAAAAACCCAACTATATGTGATGTAGCAAAAATGTTTTTTTGACCCTCAGTTTTGCAAAATCTTGCAATTTTGCTTGTGTTATATTCTGTCTAAATCTGCTCAGAGTCAGCGCTATCATTAGGGTTGGGTCACCCAAGTGGTTCATGATGTCACCCCCATGGTTGCATCCCTCACCAGCAAGAAGGTGGGGACAGTCACTGTAGAAATTGGGGAGCCTAAAGGCACACACATAATGCCACACAACTACCCCTGTCACCAGTGCTTGGCCTCTCCATGTGCAAGGGAGCACCCTGGACCTCTGAGAAGTCCGCTCCAGAAAAAAAAAATCCTCTCCCAGATTCTTGGCTTGACAGGGTGGCATTACTCACTGGCTGCCACACTTGGTCAGGGCAAGGAGGGCAGGTGCAGTGGATCCTCTTCCTCTACCTGAGCAAGAGCAGCCACAAAAGGAGCAAACAGGACAAAGGGGATGGAAGCTAGCACTGAGATACCTCAACACTCGCTGCTGGCCCAGACATCACTCCTGCCAGTTCCCCCAACAACCAGTATGAGATTTCCTCAGGATGCTGGGCCCACCACTTCCACCTGTCCTGCGATGTCAGCCCCTCTGATGGGGGTGACCTGGTGTCTGCACCCCGCTGTCTGCACCCTGCTGGTGTTGCCACTGCCCAGAGTCAAAAGCCAATTCATGCTGATTTTTAGTTGAACTTGAGGTGGCCTGAAAGTAACAGTACCTTTTCTTGAGTGAGCAATTTTTTTGGTAAACATTGGACATGCAAGCTACGATTCTCTGCTGCAAATTAGCAGGGAACTGCATTCTTTGTTTTCTGCTTTCTCCTGCAGTCCTCCACCAGGGAAGGAATAAACTGGCCAATTGGAGAACCAAATTCCCTATACTGTATATGTTTCTTTGTAGCAGAAAAGAGAGATTTAGGTTTCCCAATTGGTGTTTGCCTCAAAATGATGCTTCTTTTAGCTCTATGAATATTCTGCAGTAAATTGTTTGTGAGAACATGGTCTTATGCTGCAGATAACTAGATGTTTATCTGCCTTAAAGTTTCAGTCTGGTAGTGGTGACTCTTTACTACCTTAGGATAGTGGTCATCATGCCAGGATTCTTGAAGTAAAGCGATATGGGATGACAGACAAAAAAAGCATGGTCTGTACAGTGAGCTACTGTTTTGCATCTCTTTGAACATCAGCTCATTGGATAACAGTTGGAAGAAAGTCACTTATCAGTGAAAGATTCTTTTTGACAAGCAACTGTTGGAAAAGACACCATCCAATGCTAAATGTAGGTCAGGGTAGGCTGAATCTGGTGTCTGTTAGTTCTGGAGGAAGTTGAGTGCTGAGGTCTGCCTGCTTTCCTTCAGCCATCTGTCTCTTACACATTGAAAATAATTTTAAGCATGCTTTCCATGTCACTTTCCTCAAATTATTTTTTTAAAAGCATACAGAGAGAAATAATGCCAACATTAAGTTTATTATCAATGTCTTTGTAAAGAAACAATAAAAATACCATAATGTTGTACTATATAGTTGTGATATGTTCATGTTTGAAATACTTTGTGCAGTCCTGCTATCTGTGTATCAAAAGGATAGGAATAGTAGAGATGAAAATCATACAGCAAGATAACAAACAACATCCTGTCTGAATCATATTGAAAATCCATCTAAACAATTGTGTGTCTTGTTTTGGCTGATCAGATGCCTTTGGAAAACACAGATGACAGCATGCTATAGTGGTTTTAGCATTGGACTGTGACTCTGAAGAGCAGCATTCAAATCTCCACTTGGCCATGAAAATTCACTGGGTAACCTTGGAGAAGTCACATTCTCTCAGCCTCAAGGCAATGGCAACCCCCCTCTGAAGAAACTTGCCAAGAAAACCCTATGTTAATAATAATAATAATAATAATAATAATAATATAATAATAGGTTTATTTTATACCGCCCACATCACTGGGAATCGAGCGGTTTCAATAAGGGGTAACAGACAGTTCCCTGCCACAGGCTTACAATCTGAACACAGACACAAAAGGAAGGAGGGAGGGGGGGGGGGAGGAATCAGTCAGCATTCTTCTCTCCTCTGAGGCTGGACCAGGCGTGGCGGAGAGGGCTCTTTTCTTCAGGCTAGCCCCTGATGGTACTGGGCCAGCCTTCTCTCTCCCTCAGAGGCCGAAAGAATGACAGTTAGGGAGGGAGGAGCCTCTGTCTTCAGGCTAGCCCCTGATGGTACTGGCCAGCCTTCTCTCTCCTCAGAGGCCGAACGATGACATTAGAGGAGGGGGAGCCCTCGTCTTCAGGGCCGGCCCTGATGGTACTGGGCAGCCTACTCTCTCCCTCAGAGGCCGAAATATGACGGGAGGGAGGCGCTCTCTTCGTCAGGCCAGTCCTGATGGTATGGGCCAGCCTTCTCTCTCCCTCAGAGGCAGAACGATGACATTGGAGGGAGGAGCTCTGTCTTCAGCTAGCCCCCTGATGTACTGGGCAGCCTTCTCTCTCCCTCAGAGGCCGAACGTGACAGTTAGGGAGGGAGGAGCCTCTGTCTTCAGGCGGCCCCTGATGGTACTGGGCCAGCCTTCTCCTCCCTCGAGGCCGAACAATGACCAGTTAGGGAGGGGGAGCCTCTGTCTTCAGGCCAGCCCCTGATTTACTGGGCCAGCCTTCTCTCTCCCTCAGAGGAGAACGATGACAGGGAGGGAGGAGCCTCTGTCTTCAGCCAGTCCTGATGGTACTGGGCCAGCCTTCTCTCTCCCTCAGAGGCTCCGAAAGATGACAGTTAGGGAGGGTGGAGCCTCTTTCTTCAGGCCACTCCCTGATGGTACTGGGCCAGCCTTCTCTCTCCCTCAGAGGCCGAACGATGACAGTTGGGAGGGAGGCTCCCTGTCTTCAGGCTAGCCCCTGATGGTACTGGGCCAGCCTTTCTCTCCCTCAGAGGCCGAACGATGACAGTTAGGGAAGGAGGAGGCCCTGTCTTCAGGCTAGCCCCTGATGGTCTGGGAGCCTACTCTCTCCCTCAGAGGCGAAAGATGCAGTTAGGAAGGGAGGAGCCTCCTTCTTCAGGCCAGCCCCTGATGGAACGGGTCCGCTCTCTCTCCTCAGAGCCGAAAGATGACAGTTAGTGGGAGGGAGCCTCTTTCTCAGGCCAGCCCCTGATGGTACTGGCCAGCCTTCTCTCTCCCTCAGAGGTCCGAACGATGACAGTTAGGGAGGGAGGAGCCTTGTCTTCAGGCCAGCCCCTGATGGTACTGGGTAGCCTTCTCTCTCCCTCAGAGCGAACGATGACCGTTAGGGAGGGAGGAGCCTTGTCTTCAGGCTAGCCCCTGATGGTCGGGCCAGCCTTCTCTCTCCCTCAGAGGCCGAACGATTGACGTTAGAGGAGGGGGAGCCTCCTTCTTCAGGCTAGCCCCTCATGGTACTGGGCCAGCCTTCTCTCTCCCTCAGAGGCCGAACGTATGACAGTTAGGGAGGGAGGAGCTCTGTTTCAGGCCAGCCATGATGGTACTGGGCCAGCCTTTTCTCTTCCCTCAGAGGCCGAAAGATGACAGTTAGGAAGGGGAGCATCCTTTTCAGGCTCAGCCTGATGGTACTGGGCCAGCCTTTCTCTCCCTCAGAGCCGTAAAGATGACCGTTAGGGAGGGAGGAGCCTTTTCTTCAGGCCAGCCCCTGATGTACTGGGCAGCCTTCTCTCTCCCTCGAGGGCCGAACGATGGACAGTTAGGAGGAGGGCTCTCTGTCTTCAGGCCAGCCCTGATGGTACTGGGCCTAGCCTTCTCTCTCAAAGGCCGAACGATGACAGTTAGGGAGGGAGGAGCTCTGTTTCAGGCTAGCCCCTGATGGCATGGGCCAGCCTTCTCTCTCCCTCAGAGGCCGAACGATGACAGTTAGGGAGGGGGGAGCCTCTGTCTTCAGGGCTCCTCATGGTATGGGCCAGCTTCTCTCTCCCCTCAGAGGCGAACGATATGACAGTTAGGGAGGGAGGGCCTCTGTTTCAGGCTAGCCCTGATGGATACTGGGAGCCTCTCTCTCCTCAGAGGCCGAAAGATGACAGTTAGGGAGGGAGGAGCCTCCTTCTTCAGGCTAGCCCCTTATGGTACTGGGCCAGCTCTACTCCCACTCAGAGGCCGAAAGTGAGTTAGGGGGGAGGGAACCTCTTCAGGCCAGCCCCTGTGGAATGGGCCAGCCTCTCTCTCCTCAGAGGCCGAAAATGACAGTAGGGAGGGAGGAGCCTCCTTCTTCGGTAGCCCCTGATGGAACTGGGCCAGCCTTCTCTCTCCTCCGAGGGCCGAACGATGACAGTTGGGAGGGAGGAGCCTCTTTCTTCAGGCCGCCCCTGATGGTACGGGCAGCCTTCTCTCTCCCCTCGAGGCGAAGATGACAGTAGGAAGGAGGAGCCTCCTTCTTCAGGCCCAGCCCCTGATGGTTACTGGGCCCAGCCTTCTCTTCTCCTCAGGGCCAAACGATGTTGGGTTTGGCCTTAGGGATGTCAGAAGAAGAAACAACCTTGAAAGCAAAAATAAAAAACACCAAAACACCAAGGGTTGAAGGACACCACGTACACTGGGACGTATGCACATTTCAGGTGAAGGGGATGACAAAATGATAAGGTGGAGGCTGCTTATTTTGGAAAGAAGAGTAATGAAAAAGGATGGTACTAGAGCTCAAGGATCTAATGAACTGTATTAGCAGTAGAATATGTATTCACACAGTGCCTAGGAATTTCTTTTTTTAATTTGTCTATTACATTCTGTGGCTTGATAACGGTTGGGACGATTCTTTGAGATCTATCAACATTTAAAACATTAATACCGTAATACTCGGCTATAAGTCGACCTCATGTATAAGTCGAAGGCAGGTTTTGTGGCCAAAAATTATGGATTTTGATATGACGCGGTGATAAGTCAGAGGATAAAACTTAGCAACATGTAACAAAGGAGCTGTTAAAGGACGAGGCAAGGAAAAACAATGTTAAAGATCTTTAAAAATGTTAAACAGGCATACGTGTGCTCACCCTAAAGGGCTGGATGGATGAGGAAGGGGGTTGCTGCTTCTTTATGTGCTCTGAGAAGAGATTAAGTCTTCACTCTTTAACCAGGCATGGTTCCTTTTTGATAAGAGTTAAAGTGCAGTTACTTTCATTGACCTGTGGAACAGTCAGCGCGTTTTTTTAGTCCATTTTTGACTAAAATTCTAGACTTTTCATGAGTATATACAGTCTGTGTTTCAGAGCTGTTTTTTTCCAGTTTGTGAGAAAATTCAGCGTAAGAGGAATCTTCTTCATGTCTCAGTAGTAAACTTCCCTTGAAAATCAATGTTAAGACTGTTAGATTCCTGTCTGACCTTGGCAGGCAGAGGTGCTAAAGATGGCTCTTTATGCTGAGAATTGTGTTATATATTTGATATTTTATTTAATGTGAGTCATTTGAATAGAAATAGTAGCGTTGTGTTGGAATGTGTAGCACCAATGCACTCTTAAAGAATGTGTGTTCCATGAACTAGCTAACAAAATTGAAGGGATGGTTAGCAGTTGTTAAGGTTATTTCACTGTACCAATATAATTTTTAATGAACTTAGATGTTATGTAATATAAAAATACTATGCTATGAATACTAATTTTGTAAAATTATACATTAACACAACATTAACATGAAAACAAAACAAAGCCAAAACAAAAAAAAATAAAGGGGGAAAAGGGAACAATAATGTCTTTTCAACAGGCCATAGGACGATAACAAATCTGTATTTTAGCAGGTGAGTGGTCTTAATAGAGGTCAGCAGTTATGGAGTGAATGAAGCTGATAATGAAATCACTTTCCATTAGCTGATGCTTTTCTAGCATACTGACTGTGGCTTTGGCCGAATATTATCTTTACCATGTTCTGCACATTAGTAAATGAAGGGGAATCCTCTTTCCCAAAATGCATCATTGTCCCCTGTTCCTACGCGTTCTGGACACCAGGTCAATTTTTCATTAGAGCAATGTTCAAAGTTTTGCCCACCAGCTTGATTAAAATTGCAGTACTTCAAATGAGTCTTGTACAGAAAATCCACTTCTCTTTTTCCAAAACCAATTCACTTACATCCTTCCAGCATAAAATCAATAAATGCGAAATGTACCAATATAAATTTAATGATAGTTAAGTATGTTGGGTAGTTTTTATAATGTGGTAGAAATTTTATTTGTTAATAATGAAATTAGTCTTCCAGGTAGTAATGAATCAATATTAGTGCAAGGGAATCTTGTTGTTGACAATGCGTTTTCATTAAGTCGTGGCATGGTAAAGACCTCTTTATTTAGGCAATTGTTGGTTTTTAACTTGTTGGATAGATGGAGCTTTAATGGGGAGTGTGTGTGGTGTGTGTTTCCTTTTTTTTTACTATGTTTTCATAGTTTTTTAAAAAAAAAACCTATCACTTGGTTTTTCCAAAACCCGAATTTTTGTCAAATTGCTTTTAACGTTTGAATTATTTTTAAAGCTGTGCTTTGTTTTAACTTGTATGTAGTAAGTCCACCTGAATATATAATAAAATAATTTCCTATTTATTGAAAATATAATGAACAATTTAAATATAATATAAATGGGAAAATGGTTTGTTTTTAATCTGTTCTTTGCCTTTTTTTAATTTAAAAAAATCTGGTATAGCACTGTTTCTTCTTTTCATACCTTTTGGTATGTGTTCCTTGACCACTCAGCCAGCCTGAGAAGTAGCTCTTGGGTCATCGATTAGCATACCTTTGTGTAAGTATAAAGGCATAGGAAGCGACTGAAGGACAAAAAGATGCTAACTAATGTATCAATGCCAGCACAGAATCATAGAAATATAGGTTGGAAGGATGGACCTCAAGGGCATTCGACACTCGTATCCTTTGCCATTGAACGACGCCTGGGGTGGTGCGGAGTGGATAATATGTCATGTACAAGTGTGTGAGTTTCGAGCCCAGGGCTCCAAGGTTTCATTCAGCCTTCCTCTTTGTAGTTTGGTAAACAATGAGTACCAGTTGTGGGGAGCAATAGCTTATGACTTGTAACGGTTTAGAGAAGTGCTGAGTTCACTGATAACAGGTATAGAAAATTTACATGCTATGCTATTGCTATTGTAGGAACACACAAATGAAACACTCCTGAAAAATGGCCATCAGACTTCTGTTTGAAGACCTCCAAAGGAGACTCCACCACTCTCTGAGGTTAATTCTATTCTACTGTCACACAGTTCTTACTGTGAATCTCTTTTGATGCTTAGGTGGAATCTCTTTGCTTGTAATTTCAACCCATTGGTTCATGCTCTAGTCACAGGCTTTCCCCAGCACTTTTCCCTGCTAGAACCCTTGAACTAATTTTTCCAGTCTCAAGAACCCCCTTACAGAAACAAAGTATTACAGTGGCCTCGATATCCACAGACTTTGCATCCGCGGATCCTTTCAGGAAGGCTTTTGGCTTGATCTGCTCTAGGACACCCCCCCTTTTTTTTTGGCCTTTGACTGTTCACAGGATCCTCAAACATTCTTTCCAGCATCCCATCTGAATGAATTGATTTTCTTCCTATCATCTTTCTTGACTATCCAGCTCTCACATCCATACATGGTAAAGTGGAATCGACTATGAGGGGATCCGTTACGGACACCCTATGTAAGGCTAATTCTGCCTATGCTCGAGCACATTCAAATGAATGGGGATCATGTGTGCGGGTGGGCGTGGCAGGCGCCCATGGGCACATGCCCCATTCATCCGAATGGATGCGGCACCCCTTGCACCCGTATGCTCAAAGCCGCGTATAAACGCGGGCGTACTGTTAATAGGGCAATACTGTGGCTTGTTATGATTTTAACTCTTTTTGCTCCAATCTATATCTTCGCATTTAAAATTTCCTAGTTCTTTCATGGCTGACCTCCCATTCCTTCATCTTCTGATTTCCTGACTTCAGTCCCCCATTTTATCAATGTTTGATCCCAGGTATGAGAATTCTTTTCTATTTCTATCTCCAGTGTCTAGGGTGTGAACTTGTAAAAGTCCTTGGTGGTCATTAATGCGTATTGAAATGTAATGTTGAATGCTGTTGTGTTGCCATCACACTAATTCTGTTACATAATGATCTACAAGGACGCTTTGAACCCAGCTTTCTTGCTAGGCATATATTAAATAACAATTAAGAACCACAGTCCTTTTCCCACTTGTGATTTTTTAAACTTTTTATTTTGGCAGCTCGCCTTCTGACCAGTCTTCACATTTCTTCCTGTCTTACACGGCAAGCTCATCATTCTGTACTACTTCCTCCTCTGAGTGCTTCACTTATTCTGAGTCTCAGCCTAGCTGGAATGAAGTGTAGGGCTTAAGAGGTTTGAACACATTCCTTCTGAACGACAGCAATCTGCTGCAGGTGCTTTGGCCAACTTCAGTTGCTCGTTTTCAGAAACTTTAAATGCTGTTTCAAACTAAATCTAGCAGGACCCTAGGAGTAGAAATGGATCAGAGGAGGGGTTCTGGTAAGAACTTCCCTTATGGTTTACCTTTGTCTGTGTGTAAGGAAGGCCAACAGCAAAGCAATCTTTTTGCTGAGCTAAAGGGGGTGTCATGGGCAGAACTTAAGTTGGGTCACTACTCAGCGATTGTGATATCAGATTGTGCATCAGGAACTAAATGGTTGCTGATGTCCAAAGACTGGGATCTTTTGCGCAGGTGTAGGCAACCTGCGGGCGGATCGGCGTCGAGGCCTTGGGACGGCCCCAGCCTGGTCTGCGCGATGCGCCGGGCCTTGGGGGGCAATTGTCTATAGAGAGCCTCAGAAACTGTATTGATATTACATTTTTTAAAAATCAGCAATTTTTTCACATGGTCTCTTTTTAAACAAAGTGTCTCCTTAGAAGGAAATTTTGTCCTACAGTGTCGGTTTTATTATATATATATAATATTTTTTTACCATTTCATTTACTTATTTATTTTTTTGACTTCGGCCCCCCGTTGTTGTCTGAGGGACAGCAACTCGGCCCCCGGCTCAAAGATGTACCCTGTTTAGGAAACAGGAATTCTTTGAGAGGGGGCAGCATGGTGGGACAGGAACTGTATTCCAATTGATAGTATAAAGGCTGGTCTTTCCCCAACGAGTTTTTCAAGTGCTACCATGTCAGCCAAAGGTAAGCTGAGACAGAATTCTGGAGAAGACCAGACCTACATCCATTGTGTGCTGTGCAGGATGATGAAAGGAATGGGACAAAATGTTAACTGAAGCTGTACTATCAATTGTATGTTGGAAATATATAATATAATATAAATATAATTAAGCCATTAACAGCTGCCTACATAAAAGACTATCTGTTTCGTTTGAAACTGTATGTCGCTTATTACTTTGGCATTGCATGGTTTGACATCCCAGTCATTGGAATTAACTCCGTAAGAGCGTTATAGTGTTGTTTTCAAATGTATGGCATATCCTTGGTTACTATTTCAAATAATTACATAGTTGTCCCAATGCATTGAATAATATTTTTTCCTCAGATCAATTTTTTTAAACTTAACCCGGGCAATCTTTCACAATTAGAGAGGTGGGTTGTACAGAATCTTGGCTGCTCCGTTCTTTGTCAGAGGCTTCTTGAGTTGATTGTTTCATGGGCTGCTGCGAACTCTTGGTAGGCCTCGTCAGAAACCTCTGTCGCTAGGAGGTTGTATCTTCTTGACGGATGGCCTTCTGTTCCCAGCTCTTCCGTGGAATTCTCAGATTGAACTTTTCTTTTTCTAATCTTTGTTTGCTCGCAATTGCTTATATTTTATTTTACATGCTGTTAATTTTCTCAACTGCATTCAACTTTCCCTGCATTATCTCAAAACTCATTTTTAATTATTTCATTATTAGAACTGCTGACCAATCATGTTCCTTATCCAGGGCTCCTACAGTTCTATTTGTTGTTATGATGTTAAAGATCTCTGTCCTGTCGCTTTTGCCCCTTCCAGTCTAAGATCTCTGTTTGCATCAGTTTTCTTGTTTTGCTAGGAAAATTTTAAGTGGTGGAGAGTAAACATTGCCATTCCAGCTCAATATAGGGAAAAAAATTGCTTTACTTTGTTGGATGCAGACGCTTCGGATAGCAAGGTCCCAGTGCGTGGCTCCTCTTTAGGTTCCCTGTGATGGCTAAAATGTGTGAAATCTTTGAATCAAAAAAAACATTTGGGGTAGCCTTGGTTTTGGCCATATACAAATCCAAAACATCCAAACATAAGCTTTCTTCCGAATTCAGTGTGCTCTACCTACATAGGAGGCCTGTGGCTTCACAAGGAAGGGAAGGATAGGGATGGAACATGCTGTATTCAGAAATCACCTTTTTGTGTTGCGAGATGTACATTAAATTTTCTGATTTTGAGCATCTCCCAGGACTGTTGGCCCAAAGGGGGATTTTGCCAACCTGCAGATCCCTCCCTTCCATCTTAACCAAGACCGAAACGAAAAATGCAGGCTTTATCTTGACTAATACCTTCAATTTTTTCTCTTGTTGTCTGATGAAGACGCCGTGTGATTCAAAGCTTGCAAATATTATTAAGGTGTGTTCGATGTCCATTAAGGTATATAAAGGTAACCATACGAGTTATGGATTTGCTGGGCACCACAGCACTCTTTTTTTTTTTATATTCTTGTTTTTCATTTTCATTAACTAAAATGGTAAACAAAATAAACTATTTATCTAATAGATACAAAACTAATACACCCAACACATCTCATCTCACTACACTATTACTCATAGATACTTTAAGACCTTCAAGTACCACTTACACACAGACAAGACTTCTAGAGGACAGCGGACTCCCTTGCCATGCTATAAGCCTAATATAGCTATTCCTACATGGGGAAAATTCATTATTATCTCCATTCCAGCCTATTAATATTCCCCCCCCAAAAAAAAAAAGGAAGGAAAAAAAGAGGAATAAAGGGAGATTTATTTGGCCCTTACTCCTGTTTCGACTTCGGCTATTGCTTTGATTTTACATATTTCTTCAATCACAAGAACAATTTTTGTACTTAATATGTTTACATAAAGTTTAAGATTAATTTTCATTTTTACAAAATCAACCAAAGGACGCCTATCATTTTGTCTTTCCAATCAAGACTTCTAACATAACAGGTAAGTTTGTCCATTCATAAGATCAAGTCATTTCTCGCCAGTCTTTCCATGTGGCTGGTCACGCTTTTCCAATGTACGCATAGTCGTTCTCCAGCGAATCTATAGAATATAATTTCCTGTTTTTTTTCTAGTAATTTTATTACCTGTTTAACAAAAATTTTGGGTAAAGGAAAAATTATCTCTAATATTATTGCATTTTCTGCTGTATCTGGGCCAGGATTTCTTTACATATTCACAGGGACCACAAACATTGGATGAAGATCCTTGGGTTTGTTACACTTCCAACATTGGGGTTTTCTGGTCCTTTATATTTTGCTATTTTATGGGGTCAAATGCCATCTGTTGCATTTGTATTAATCTTTTTATTTGCTACATCACGTCTAATTTCGATTGTTAATTCAATTTTTTTTTTCCCATTGAGCCAGTGGTTAATTTTCACCCAAATTCTGTGCCATTTTATATAGATGGTTTGATTACCTCTTACCCATCTATTTTTAACAGTACTATAGAATCTGGTAATTTTTGGCTTTTGTCAACCACTATTTTATCCATTCAGCACTGTTAGCTCTTTACACTGTTTTAATGTCTGCTGATCTCTTTCTTTAATTGTCGATACGAGAACCAGTTTAGTTTTACCCCTTTTTTTCCAGGTCTCCATAGATTCATTATTTTGTTACTTTTATGATCTTTATCTCGGATATCCTTGTATGTAACCCGGTGTCAGGAGATTATGTCATTTTAAATGCTTCATTAACGTGTCAGTAGGCAATTGGTAATAATATTTTTATATTCATTCCACACTTTCGGAGGCCCTTCTTATAAATGTTTGCAGAAAGGCGTTATTAGCTTTTGTTTTATCATAAAATAAATCTGCGTGGGTCCTAAATGGTTACCCGCATTTCCATTCAAAATATAATTATTTCAATCCTAAACCATTCGGTCAACACATTCGAAACAAACTCAAAATAAATTTTTAAGTTCGGAAGTCCTAATCCTCCACGACAGATCTCATCCTGCATATTCTTAAATCGGACTCTAGGCTTTTTCCCTTCCCATAGGAATTTACTTAAATCTCGATTCCATTGAATGAAAGGTTTCTCATTGTTGAGAATCGGAATGGTTTGAAATAAAAATAAAAGCTTGGGGAGAGCTATCATTTTAAAAGCTGCGATTTTCCCTAGCCAAGATAAATCAATCTTTTTCCAACGGCCAAAATCCTTTTTCACCCCTTGCCATAGCGTCTCATAATTATTTTTGAACAATTCCGTGTTCTTTCCCGAGAGCCAAATTCCCAAATATTTAACCTTATTGACTAACTTAAAGCCAGATCTATCCTGAAGAAGTACTTTCTCTTTACTGCTTAAATTAGCTGTAAGTATAGCCGTTTTTTCCTTATTAATGAGGAGCCCAGACACACTACCAAAATGATTTAATACCTGTTTCGTTTCAAAGATATCCTCCAACGGATTAGACAGTGATAGGGCCAGGTCATCAGCAAAGGCTCGCAATTTTAATTCCGTCCCCTTTACTCTAATTCCTCTTATCTTATTATTTCCCCTGATTTCATCATTAAGAATTTCTAACGCTAAAATAAACAATAAAGGTGAAAGGGGACATCCCTGCCTAGTTCCTTTAAAAATTCCTATTGGCTTTGATCTTTCGCCATTTATAATTAAAGCAGCCGTTTGTTTTTGATAAATTTCATTTATCCATCTCTCGAAATTAAATCCCATTCCTACTCTCTTACAAACTTCTTTCAAAAACTTCCAATTGAGCCGGTCGAACGCCTTCTCAAAGTCCAAGAATAACAATGCCATTTGATTATCACATCTTTTTTCATGTAGTTCTATCAGATTAATCATATGTCTTACATTGTATTTTAGCTGACGCCCTGGCAAAAACCCGATTGATCCAAATTAATAAATTCATTCAACACCCGTTTTACCCTTTTAGCTATGGCTGCTGCAAATATTTTGTAATCGGTGTTGAGAAGAGAAATGGGACGGTAGTTCTTAGGTTCCGGAATATCATCTACCGGCTTGGGAATCAAAACTGTATTTGATTCTCTCCATGTACTAGGAAAATTACCATGACCAATATTATTTATGACTGACAGCAGCGGGTTTAACAGTTCCTCAGAAAAAGATTTGTAGTATTCTGCCGGAAAGCCATCCGGACCTGCTGCCTTTCCGGATTTCGATTCCCTGATTGCATTATAGATCTCTTGTGCTGTAAAGCTTCTATTTAGAGATTCAATTTGTTGAGGTGAGATCTTTCGGAGAGTCTTTTTATCTAAATACTGTTTTATTGATTCCTCTGATATAGAATCTAGTTTAAACAAATTGGAGTAGTACTTCGTAAATATCTCTTCAATTTCTTTTTGCTTATAGTATATTTTCCCATTAGATTTTATCTTTAGAATTGCGTTTTTCTTTTGCGTGTTTCTCAATTTACACGCCAGAAATTTCCCTGGTTTATTAGCTAGGTGAAATATTTTTTGTCTACTAAATTTCAACTTTTTATTCACCTGTTCTGTTAATAATAAAGAAATCTGTTTTTGTAAAATTTTAATTTCCTCCAATATTTTAACATTCCCACTATTACTCAATAGCTCTCTATCCTTATCTCTCAGTTTACTTTGTAATTCTTCTAGATTTTTACTGTGTAACTTTTTACGTTCAGCACCTTTTTAAATAAAGAAACCTCTTGCCACGGCTTTGGATGCTTCCCAAACTGTTTCAATTGGAACTTCCCCATTTAGATTTTCTTTAAAATAATTTTTTAACATCTCTTTGGCTTCGGTCTTAATTTTTTCATCATTTATCAAAACCTCACTCAATTTCCAGTTATACTTTCTATTTCCCAATTTTAAATCCAGCACAATTGGTTTATGATCCAAAGTATAATTGGGTACCATATCCACTTCGCCGACTCTACTACATAAATTTGAAGATATTAAATACATATCTAACCTTGCCCATGAGTTTTGAGCCGGGGGGAAAAAAGAGTAGTCTTTTGCACTTGGGTTTTTAAACCTCCAGATATCTAATAGAGCACAGAAATCAACCATATCAAAAAAACTTTTTGGCAATCTGCCTTGTTTGTTCTTTATCGGTCGTGAAGAAAATCTGTCTATTAAAGGGGACCATACTCCGTTCCAATCACCCATTGCAATTACTGCATCAAAAGAAAGCTCGCTGATATTATTTAGTAGTTTCCTATAGAATTTTTCCTTGTTGTCTGTGGGAGCATATACACCTAAAATTAGAGTTTTTTGGCCCAAAATATTTACTATTACTCCCACATAATGTCCCTTATTGTCATTCAGAACTTCATTTACTTCTAAATTATTATTAATATAAAGTACAACTCCTTTCTTACGGTTTGTTGCTGCAGAAACAAAATGACATCCAAACTTATAATTTTTAAGCAAATGGATATCCTCTCTTTTAACATGCGTTTCCTGTAAACAAAGGATATCACATTTCAGAGTATTTAAATAATGAAAGACCCTTCTCCTCTTAACATTCCTATTAATTCCTTTTACATTCCAGGATACACACCTAAGTTTCTGCACCATATGGTGTCCTGGAGTCCTCAATGTCCCCAAACAATGGGGTGTTCAAAGTTATAGTCTCTCTTACTAACTCCTCCTGAAGAGCAGTTTCTTCGTCTTCCGAATTCGATCCAATTCCATCAGCATGCCCTGGATGTGTAGTCCGATCAAAAATTTCAGTTGTTTCCAAAACAGTTGCCTCATTCCCCACATTCAGGGTATTCCTAACTGCCTCCTCTTGCCTTCCAGCAGTTGCGGACTCTTCTGCTTTCTCCGTTTTCTTTCTCCGCCTAGGGAAACATAAATTATATTCTCCAAACGATCCTTTATCCACTCCTGTTGAAAATAAATTCTGTGTTTCCTGATTGTTATCTTTCCTTTGCGCTTTGAAAAGAGATTGCAGCAGCATCCTAGCCTCTTCCAATGATCTGATCTCATATCTTTTCTTTTTAAACCAAAAAGAAAGGCCTTCAGGGAGTAACCAGCGATAAGGTATATTTATCTTCCTAAGATGGGATGTAAGGAAAAAATAATCTTTCCGCCTTCTCAACACCTTAGAAGGCACATCTTTGAAGATCTGAAGAGATTGGCCATCTATAACTAAAGGTGTTTCATTATGCATCTTCAAAAGTTGATCACGCGAATATTTCCTTAAAAACATAATAATAACATCCCTCGGGACTTTCTTTTGTTTAGCAATTATAGAGTTAAGTCTAAAGGTTCTGTCCACCCCTATGGCAAACAATTGGGGATCGGTATTCAAATACTCCGCTATCTTTGGAATAAGAGAGTCCATTAGATTTTCCCCATCACTTTCCTTCAGACCTCTGATTTTAATTGCCTTTTCTCTAGCCTTACTTTCCCATCTTAGGTCTTCCTCTAGATGGGATTTTTTTGCATCTGATATAGTTCTGTTATTTTCTCCATGTGATTTAAATTTTTCCTCCACCACATCCAGTTTATTTTTAATTTTAGATAGTTCCACTACTGTCTTGTCCATTACCTTTCTCATTTCTTTCCTATCTGACCTTAATTCCGTCCTGATTTCCAACTTAAATGACGATAAATCAGCTGATAATCCAGTTACTTTCTCACCCAAGTCCATAATACACTTTTTCAGATCTTCCAGCATATTCATATTATTGGGATTGTTATCCCCTACAAATTGACCTTGTTCCAGTGATGGTCTCCTGGGTTGAACAGTAGCTGGGGGTTTCCCTGTTTGATATTTCTTTTTAGGGTCCATGAGTTTGTCACAAAAGGATTTATATTAACTAATAGGGAACGCCAAAGCAATAGAGCAGTTGTCTTCAGCCAGCTCAGCTTAGCTTAAATTGTTGAATAAAGTCTTCCCAGCTGTGCTCCTTTAGAAACACAAACAGCTGTTGAATTTAGTATTTGAATCCACTGCGATCTCAACTACCTCCAAAAAAGGAAAATATCAATTTCTTTTAATACAATTCATTAGAAACTTACTAGATAATATTACACATGTCCTTGTCTTGATTTTAGATAGATGTCACCCCTTTAGTAAGCTAAAAAAAAAAAAAGGATTATTAAAAGGATTGTCTCCTCAAAAGTAAATCCAAAGCAACTTCGTTTGTCCCAGCTTTTTGTCTGTGTCCTTTTTTCCTGCTGGCAGGGTTTAACAGTACTGTATTAAACACTCCTGTCTCCACTTGTCCTCTTCATATTCCAAATAGTTTTATCCACATAACAGCGCAAAAAATAAAAAGTTGCAGGCGTTTCTTCGTGCACAAGGCGCAGCAAGGACGCGGCTGCGGCAACCCAAAAACCAAGGCTATGGGAGAGGAGCCAAGATGAAAGCTGACTCTCAGTCCCCTGAAGCCCTCACCGGTTTAGCTAGAGTGCCATCCGACCCTCCCTTATCCAGGAGAGATTCGACTGACAATTGTCAGACCCGACACCGCGTCCTGCAGACCGCTCTCTTGAGAGCAACCTCAAAAGACGTCTTCACGAATCCGCCATTGCAACCGGAAGCCCACAGACACTCTGTTTGAACTCAGTTTTCCAATATGTAGTGTTCCTGAAGATAAAAGCATACACAGTCAGCACTTCATATCCACAGGGGTTCCGTTCCAGACTCCCCTCCATGGATGACAAAAAACACAAGACCTCAAGTCCTGTTCTTTACAGTAGTGGTGCACTGTGACCATGCTGGAACATCCCACCATTGGGGAAAAGAGTAGGGTCATCCGCAGATGCTCCAATCCACGAGTGGCAGGCCCTCAGTCAGCGAGGGCCAACTGTAATACAAAAGTCATGATTTATTACTGGCTGCTTGAAAATTAAGAAGGGAACGAGGCAAGGTTGCCTTCTGGCAATTGAGAAGGGAACGAGGCAAGGTTGCCCAGGTTTATCCTTTCATTTGAAGTCCTGAAAGTAATAAGGAAAGAAAAAAAATAGAAAGGGGTGAAAATTGGGAAAGAAGAATATAGGGTAAGAGCCTTTGTTGGTTATAATTGTAGGAGACCACTTAGGATTGTGAACTTATTGGGAAAATTAACAGTCAATTATTTGAAAATAATCATGTGAAGTATTGGAAAGGGATTAAAAATATGTAGCTAACTGGGGTAATTTGAATTTATTGGCATGTTACAGACTGCCAAAATAAAGCTACTTCAGGTCTCTTTGGAGGTATGCTGTTTAAATGATGCATGCATCCTAAGAATCCAGAAGCTGCACCAAAGCTGCACTCCAGTGCTTAGGAATGGAGTGTGGCTTTGGCGCGACCTCCAGACTCTTAGGACCCATGCATCATTTAAATAGCATACCTCCAAAGAGACCTGAAGCAGCTTTATTTTGGCAGTCTGTACCAGGCCATTGTGATGGGAAGAACAATTGGAACCGGAAGATAATAAGATACAGCTGTTTCCATATCTACAAATCTGTGAAAGGCTTAAAGTGGATAAAAATATATGGAGACTTTGAATTAGTAAAATCAGAATAGCAGAAACAGCTGCACTCGGACAATTCTTAACTAATTGTGAAAATGTATTATTTACTGTTAAGGGGCAAAGTGAAATGGTCCTACAATGTAGGGCACTACACACACACACATCCTTCACATCCATGGAGGATCTGTTTTGGATCCTCCCCCTGCAGATAAGGGAAAACTTGGGACCTTAAGCCCTATTGTCCTGAATGACGGGCATGATGTGCACACAGCTGCTTTGATAGCAATGGGGTTTGCCATCACAGATGCTTAAACCCATGGATGGCAAGCCCATGGACATTGAGAGTCTGTTCTCTCTCTATGTGTGTATTGTACAATGGGAAAATATGTGGAAGAGGGGTCTACGTACTCGTTACGTTTTAAAGGAAAATCTTTTTTAAATTATGTAACACATGCCCTCCGCCTCAGGGGAAGGCAATGGCAAACCTCCTCTGAACAAGTTGTGCTCAGAAAACCCAGTGATAAGTTGGAATTGACCTCCAAGCACACAGCAATAAACCATGGCACTATCTCCAGCAGAATTGCCCAAAATTATTTCAGAGATTTCAAAGGTGTAATAAACAAGTAGGATCACAAAGATGTAATAAAGAAATGTAATAAAGAAATAGGATTAAATTTCTCCACATATGGTGGGTTTGTAAAAAAGCAAAAAGGAAAAAAAACCAAACCAAAAAAACAAAAAAGGAGTTATATTAAATCACTAATGCAGAAAATATTAAAATTAAAATTGTCACATAATCTGGAACTCCTTCTGTTAGGAATTTTTGATGAAATCAAAAATAGAAAAAGAACATGGAAAGATCCTCTGGTATAATTAGCAGCTAGATTAGACCGTGCAAAATACTGGAAGAGTCCCAAAATTCCAAAAAAATAATGAATGTGGGCAGAGGGAGAAATGATGGAAATTGTGGAGATGGAGAAACAGACGCATCTTATTAGAAGCAAATCCATAAATGGTGTCTTGAAAGAATGGATATTATTTATAGAATATGTGCAACAGAGGGAGGGGGATACAATAGTAATCGGTTTCAAAAGCTGATGTTAAAATAGGCAAAGATAATTGTGCGTTAGTCTGCATCCACACCATAGAAATAATCCGATTAGACGCCACTTTAACTGCCATGTTTTAATGATATGGAATTCTGGGAATGGTAGTTTGTTGTGGCCTTCTTGGTGGCTGCTCCCAAGTTTTGGAACTTCCTCCCCAGAGAGACCAGGATAGTCTCGTCCTTGCTCTCTTTCTGACTCCAGTTCAAAACAGTCACCAGGCATATACAAACTATAATAATAATAATTCATTTATACCCCACTTTTCACTGAGTTTGGGGTCTTTATGCTGTGTAGTGCTGGATCTGAAGGTATTTGGTGGTCTGTATACAGTTGTTATTTTTTATTTTTATTGTTTTAATGCATTTTAGTATTTTTGTTTTAATATATAATAATAATAATAATTTGTTTTATTTATATACCGCTATTCCAAAGATCATAGCGGTGAACAGCAAGTAAGCTAATTAGCAAGTAAGCTAATATATGATTGTTTAATGGTATATGGTATACTTTCATATAACCTTTGTAGTGTTTTTAGCCTGGATTCTTTAAAATGTTATTAGCTGCTTTGAATCCCATTGTTGTCAGTCGCTTTGAGTCCCATTCTCCATAATTGGGAGAAAGGTGTGATAGAAATGAGTAAAATAAATACATAAATCATTTTTTACATGACCCAGTACTTTGTAATTTGGCTTGCTGTAAAGAGAACCGGTAGAAAGGAGTTTCTCTTTTGGTGAAAACAGTATAGCTGGGAGAACTGAGGATATTTTTCTTCAGGTTAAGGTCAGTGCTTATCAAATTTCATTAGCACGATATTAGAAAAAATATAGTAGGTTTGGTGTTTAGCTGTGGATTATATGATGGTGGTATCACTCTTTATGAGAACCAGTGTGGTGTAATGGTTTTGACATTGGACTGCGATCCTGGAGACCAGGGTTCGGGAATTTCTACTCAGCCATGAAATCCATTGAAACTCATTCTCAACTCTAGAAAAACCCTTTGATAGCTTTAGGGTTGCCATGAGTTGGAAATAATTTGAAGGCACACAACAACAGGTCAGTCTTTATACATAATAATGTCTGATATTTGTGTCCAATACTGTAAGATTTGTTTTGTGCAATTGATTCCTTTGTTTCTATTTCCCTGAATTTCTTGATAAATTAATTTTTAGAACTGAATAATACAAAGTAGGTTTGTATGAAAACAGTTTATTCTGTCATTTCCATCTAGGGAAAACATTGCAATGAGGAATGATGTTGAGTTAGTCCCCAGGTAACTAACTCTAAAGGTAAGAGAGCCTCTGAGTGAGCAGTGGTCTTATCTTCCATCTTCTACAAGATTACTTTTGAGTCTTCTGAATCTGAGCACACAAAAAGGAAGATCCTTTTGTTGCATTGCAGGATGGCAGTAGACATCTTTGAAGTCATTGGAAAAGTTAAAATGTTAGCAGCATGGCCAGTGTGAGGAGCTATAAATAAGACCACATTCTTTCCCTGAGCAAATCCTGCCAGCTTTCTCTATCTCCTGAGGCTTGTTAGTTTCATTCCTGGACCCAGGGGACCAATCATCGGCTGTTAACAAGCTGGGGAGAAAGGTTAGGAGGTGCATTCCTACTTGTGATTAGGGAAGATTCAAGGCTTTTTAAAGGAAAGAGGTGGGTTTCAGAAATAATCAGTTGTAAAATGATACATTTCTTTATTCATTTCTAGCAGCTGAAACAATCAATTAAAGCCCACGCACTATCTTGTAGAAAAGAACCAGTTATTTGGGGAAATGGCTGATTTTTGATATCATGTATTATAAATAAGATAGAACAAATTGGTGCCATGGACAATGATGCCATAAATCAGAGGTGGGCAAAGTCCAACCCCCAGGGTCCCCAATGGCCATTTTGCCAAATAATATAAATATATTATATTTTTTTTGCCCAAAATGACCTCTAGTGGGCTTTTTGCATTATGCTCCCGGACCATTTTAGGCCAAATTGTAGCCTCTTTTAAAAAAACTGGAATTAAAGCAGAAGTCACTTCCTATTTTTAAAAAGAGACCTAAAGTGGCCTGTTTTTTAAAAACATGATGCAAAATGCCCCCCCCCACATCTCCAGAGGGCATTGGGGGATGTTTGGGAAAGTGGTTAGGGCAGGAGGGTGCTGTAGTGGGTGGGGCTCTCCAAAGTCTTCTGGGGTGAGTGTGATGAGACCCCTAGGCTTGCATACTCACTCATCCGGCCATAAATGATCTCACAGAGCAGAGTATGATGAAGGCTGGTGATGGAGTAGGGTCTTTTTCACCCTTTGCCCTTTAACTGTTAGGAAGCTCTTGGCATGATCTGACCATTACTCACTGCTACAGATAAAACCTTCCAACTCCCTCTCTTGTTTGCCAGCTGACAAAAATATAAGCAATGGGAACTAATGAATTAGCAGCTGCACCTAATTTCCATCTGACTTTATTTATCTGCTCCTCCCATAAATGCAACTTAACAGTTCATTTGATGAAGTTGGCTGCAGTTCATGAAAGCTTTTTGTCATGAGTGAAGAAATTGTACCTTCTTCCTCTCCCGGGTTTTTTGCACCAGAACCACCATCATCAAAGATGATGCGCCATGCTTGCCTTTGCTGGGGAGAGTTGGAAACCAGCAACATTTAGAAGATCACAAATTCCTTACCTTTGGCTTAAACTGTGGCTGTATCTACACTGCAGAATTAATGTAGTTTGACACTGCCATGGCTCAGTGCTATGGAATTCTGGTATCTGTAGTTTTATTGGATATTCAGTGTTCTCTCTCAGAGAGTTGTGGTGCCAGAACAAACTACAAATCCCAGGATTCCATAGTATAAAGCCATGTGTTAATTCTGCAGTGTGGCAGCAGTCTATGATATGCTTGTTAATCTTTGCCACAGGGTGTCTTGTCATCTTAATCTCTCATGCTGTATTTATTTGTCCAAATGAAACCAAAGGATTTATAATTTTGTTTTATGTTTTAACTCTTAAGGCAGGTTGAACTTTTGATGCTGTTCAATTTTAATTCTTGTGTGTCTTTTGTCAGGTATGAAGTTTTATTATTACCTATCTTTTACATCAGGATTTTGGTAGATATTTTATTATTTGGCATATGCTTAGGAGGTGTGGGAAGCCATATTACATAGCAGATTCAGGATTTTAACGGCACTTTGGACCAATGGAGTTACTGTATTTGCTACCTCCTCCACTGTTGCCCTATGCCACTTTTAACAGGGACTTTGTTAACACCAGTGTTCTTGAGAGGAAATCAAACTTAGTGAGTTCCCTTGCTTGCTCAATCAACCAAAATCATGGGCCTGAATCTGTGAAACCTGAGTAGGGCTGTTAATGATAGGGTGACTTGAAGACCTCTTAGTCATAGGGTTGCCATAAGTTGAAACTGACTTGACAACAAATCTGGGTAACTAACTGGCTATTCCCTGTTTTTCAAAAGGCCAACCAGGGTAGCAGAGGAAAATTGTGTTTTGTTGTTGTTGTTGTTGTTGTTGTTGTTGTTATTTATTAACTTATATCCCACCTTTCTCCCAATATAGGGACTCAAGGCGGTGAATTACAAGTGTAAAGCAATATAATTTAAAAACAGCAGAACAATATTAAAATATATAAATATAAAATTAAAAAAACAATTAAATAATTGTAAGTATTAAAATAGTTATAAGTTAAAATATAACATGTTAAAAATATAAGCCATTAAAATTTATCTAGCACAACATTAAAAACCCAGTTCTTATCAGCTTAAAAGGCCTGACCACAAAAATGTCTTTACCTGGCATCAGAAGGACAGCAGGGATGGAGCCATCCTGGTCTCTCTAGGTAAGGAGTTCCAAAGCTTGGGAGCAGCCACTGAGAAGGCCCTCTCTCTTGTTCCCACTTGTGTTTAGGTTAACAATTATGTGCTTCAGCTTTTTAAAAAACTACAAATTAGATATTTCATTTTTCTCCTTCATCCATTGACTAGAAACTCCATTATTTTGTGTAATGATTTGTTTGACTCCAGTATCCATTCTCCAGTATTTGTTATCAGCATGCCATCAACACTTTACTGACTTTTTATTTTTGATTAGGAATATGTTGGATTTGATTTTGAAAAAATTATTGTGTGTCCTGAAGAAACTTATTCTAATTTTCAAGACCTGTATTGAATCTAGAATTTCAATAATGACATGGGAGTTTACCAGACAAGGGAAATTGGAAGTATAATCCAATGGCAATCCGAACACAATCATGGGGTTTAACGTTATTGCATGATAGACTACTACACGCAATTTCGGGCAATGGGAAGTCAGTCTGACAGTAATCATGGGGTTACACGTTATTGTGTGAGAGGTGATCACACCCAAGTTTGGGCAATGACAAGCTATTTTCAAGCAGTGGGAAGTCAGTTCGAAGGCTATTCATATTCACGTAAATTCGCCGAACTAGCGAATTCACGTAAATACGTTCTGACCCCACTTTCTTTTCATTCTAAATTAAGAGAAATTCCTCCATAGTAACGTGAATGGGTTTTTCCTTCTCTTGACTTATCAAGTGCAAAGGGAATTTCTGTGCAGGCCATTCTTTAGTCTGAGAGCATGAAGAATCCTGAAAATGTGCCTGACCATATCTAGACTGCCAGAACTCATGGAAATTGAGCCAAGTTTTTCCTGTTGGTTCTTTACATGTTCATAGCATTTAATGTGTGCCCCCATGTTGAGCATCCCCCATTATTTCTAGATAAATAAGGGATAGGAAAATGAGGTCCAGCAGTAGACAGGCTGTGGAGGAATCAACTGTGCTCCATTTGATTTTGTCTCAGCATAAGGCAAATTCATATATTCTTGTTAAACTAAACTCCCCTTCTACTTTTCATGCTATAATGCTCTTCTGGAACCAAAGCTCTTTTACAAAGATGATTTATTTTGTGAAGTCGAAGGCTTTCATGGCTGGCATCCATAGTTTTTTGTGGGTTTTTTTGGGCTATGTGGCCATGTTCTAGAAGAGTTTCTTCCTGATGTTTCGCCAGCATCTGTGGCGGGCATCTTAAAAAATCAGCCACAGATGCTGGCAAAATGTCAGGAAGAAACTCTTCTAGAACATGGCCACATAGCCCGAAAACCCCACAAAAAACTATGATTTATTTTGTGACGTGCTTATTGTTTTTCTGATGCAGATTTTACCCTTTTCCCATAACAGAGATCGTATTGTTAATTCTATCTTTGGAGTCACTTGTCTAATTCTTGAGATTTATTTATTTATCTGTTTATTGTCTCTGCAGTGAGTCAACGTTGAGGGATCAGTTCTTCCTGTTTTGTGAATTATTGTAGAGTGAGTGAATTTTTGAGTGCACCTTTCTTTGTAAGCATGTTTTATGGAAGAACAAAGATATCTGACATTTTTGTATATAAATAAGGAAATAAGAGTTTGTGGAAAGGAGTGAGGAATGTTTTAATAAAACATTGCCCCCTTTCTAGTTTTTGCTCATCTGGGAAAATCAATTTTTGGTTTTTCAAGTGCAGAAGAGAGATCAAAAGGAAGAACTGACAATCTAAACAAAGGGCAAGAGTGTGAAGTGCCGCTTGCTCTCTTATTCCCCGGTGAGTTTCTATAGGGATTTTCTAAGCAGAACGTGTTTGCTGAACAATAAAGTCTCTACCATACACCCTGTCTGGAATCAACAATGTTACAGCTGCTTTACAGATAGTCAATATGTAAAATGTTATAAAATGTGAAAAATTAGTTTATTTTTTGTGCAGTTTATAGGTACCACACAATTTGCACAATGGTTGTTCTAATAGGTGTGTGTGTGTGTGGTGCCCTTAAGACATTGTTGATGACACTGTTCATATGGGGAAGAACTTTAATGAGGTACCAAGGTAAGGATGTTTCTTTGCCAAGTGCAGTTGGTGTAAGACCGCCATATTTTTTCACAATAATTGTAAGTATTTCTGGTGTAGAAAGCACTGCAGCCTCTGGGATAGCTCCTCATAACTAACTTCTGAAGGATAGGTGCATGCTATGCATCAAATGTAAGTTGTAATTTGGCCTAACAAATAACTAGCGGATCTGATTGCTGTGAACCTGGAGTTGCGGCATGCATGCTGAAAAACACGTGTTTGAGTATCCCATTCTTCTTTAAACTCAGCCTGAGGTTCTCCAGCTTTTATAAAATATATATTCATGTTGGTTCTTTCTTGATACCTTTCTAATGTTTGCTAGACTTAAAGATATGTATGATGAAGTGATGATGCCTGATGAATCAGTCATCTAGTGTACCTTACAAATGTTGTTTTATATTCCAATGTCTGCAAAGAACTTCCTTTCCTTTCCTGTGTTTGAGTATCAGAATCCAAAGAGCAACATCATTATTTATCTACTTGTAGGTACATTTGTATCACATCTTCCCTACAAATTACTTTTGAATGCAGAACTTATGGCTTGTTCCTTGAGAAGCAAACACACATACCAATGTATAGCAAATACTGGGTGACTACAAAAGAAATTTGTGAAGTCTTGTGGTGTGTGTGTAATATGGGGTGGCTTAGGAAGGCCTGATGTTAAATACTAACATTTCAGCTAACAGGACTAAGTTGTTTTTTTTTTAATAAAAATGGCTTTCTGGACCCAATCCTAAATATGTAGAATCCCTTTAAATCCCTTTAAAGCAATTGTAACTAAGACTATTTCTGTCTAAGAAAATTGCATTTAGTCAACTTTCTCTTTGGGATCTCAATTTTAGCAACAAGGTCATTCTTGTACAGGGAACTGTTCGGGGAAAAAAGAATAGCTTTCCGTCTTGTTTGAGTAGTTTCAGGCGACTCACTCGATAGAATCCTCTGAGATGTCAGTAGAAAATTGCCAACTATGCCCCCCTGGTCTGTAGTGTCAAGGAAGTGACATTGTAATATTTCACTGCTGTGTGTCAACAGCAAAAGTTTACTATTTAAAGAAATCCACCCTTTATTTTCTCTCTTGCTAATGCTTCTGGTAGGGAGATTGGGGGGGGGGGCGCAACTGAAATGTGAGTTTCACCCCAGGAAATGTCATTATATGGGTAACCTTTTTCTTGGTCCTTTTTGGACAAAATGGGCTTCAGGAGGCATTCAATTGTCATTTCCCCACTTCTGATGAGGTCTGAAAGTGGAGGGATAAGACTAAGTTTCATTTAATTTCTATCAAAATAAAGCAGTGGGGATATATTTGATCTTGATTTTTATGTATGGAAACATGTTAGAATGCATATTGAATTATTGAGATTATGTGAATTTTTTTATTGCCGTCTGAAATGTTTTTTATTTATGAGTGATGATATCTATGTTTAATCATACAGCATTATGCTTGCAAATCTTAATCAAAGTTTATTCTTGTGATCAGGTTTTGTGCCTGTTTTTCTGTTTCTGCTCATGAACTAGGCTTTTGATTTATTCATTCAGTTAAAGTTTTATATTCTACCTCATCCTTTGTAATAGCATCCAAGGCAGATTAGAAAAATAGAAGCATTTCTCTGCGTGTTTTGGGAACATAAAAACTGTGGTGTTTTTTTAAAAAATAAAATCTGCTATTTTGCCTTCATAGAGGTAACAGTGATATATTTTTTGTCCCTTTTTATTCCCATAATATAGTTGTTTGACCTTCATTTATCAAATATCTGTATCATTCCATCTTCCCTGTTAAGTCTTTCAGCCTAGTTTCCCTAGATGACTCCAGTATCCTGTCCATTGGTATACTGTAATAGCTTTTCTAGCCATGGACCAGCAAGATGATGGATGTCTGTTTGCAGAAAGGTACTCTCACCTGACTTGCTGGATTAATATTCTTGTAGCTTTACTCTTCTGGGTATTACATTCATTTATATATCAACAGTATTTATATATTGCCCAGTAACCGGTGCTCCCTGGTGGCTAACAATAACATTCAAAACCACACAGATTAAAACCAGTTCTCCACCTCACCCTCCCCAAAACAGAAACAGAATAAAGAGCTGCAATATAAATTAAAATAAATTAAAGCTCCAGTGGTAACAGAGCAGCACTATTAAGGCATAAAAAAAATCTTCAGTGTGAAATGGCTGTGAAAATAAGTACTGTATTTTTCATTTGGAGCAAGGAAGTCTGCAAAGTTAGTAGCAGGCAAACATCTCCCAGTAGGGCATTTCAAAGTTAGGGTGCTACTACTACTTCAAAGCTAGGGTCATAGTATCCACCCTCCATGCCTGTTTCACTCAGGTCACCAGAGGAAGGTCCTATTCATGGTTTTGGTCTCTTGGAAAAACAGAGGCTTTGAGCAAGACTAGTTGCATTAGAAAAATTGCAAATAGAAAAGTATTTATCCCACAGCAGTGTTTTCATTATTAGGATTGTGGGGTAATGGAAGGTAACATGAAGTCATGCAGTTACATATAATGACATTATATAGTGGGCCCTAGGTATTTGCTGGAGATACCAGAATCTGTGGGTGCTCAAGTCCCATATAATACAATGGCATAGTAAAATAGTGCCCCTTATATAAAATGGCAAAATCAAGGTTTGCCGTTTGAAATTTATATATTTTTAAAAACACTTTCAAGCTATGAATAGTTGAATTTGTTGATAAAGAAACTGTAGATTTGGGGGGGGGGCAACTGTATCTTATATAGTAATGTTTCCTTTGATTTTTTGGTTAATTGGGTGTTGATTTCTTTCTAACAAGCATAAACAGCTGCAGGAAGTTTAAAAAGTGACAGGGAAAATAAATACTCCTGTATATTTGTTTGACATATTTGGGTTGATTAATTGTACGACTGATATTCCAGGAAGAACAACACTTTTCATGCATGTTGACATACAGAAAACTGTGTTGTTCTTAAGTCTATACAGGTCCCAAGGCTTAAGAAGAGACGTTCAGGTAAATCACCAAGGCACATAGTGAAGAATATGTATTACTGGCACACATCTTTGCACTTAAGTGTCTTCAATGAGATCATTATTCATTTATTTATTTAATTATGCCTTTCTCCCAGCATGGAACTCAAGGCAGCTTGCAAAAATGCTAAAACAAGAAAAATCTAAATACCGAGAATAAAAAAAGTTAAAACAAAGTTAAACAAGTTAGCATATTAAAACCCCATTACATATTTAACAATATGAAAAGAAAAAAATATTACAAATGGGAAGCGGTTAGCTTTTTTGCTGTGGCCGTGTTGGAGCCAAAGTACACATAGAAATGCTTTTTTCATGGACTGCACAGAGTTGAATCCGTTGTGCACCATTTAAGAGTAAGCAGTGATTACCAAATCCTATTGACACTGGTGAAACTCAAATGTACCAGTGCCTTGGCCCATTACTGTCACTAGACATTTAGGCTGCATCTGCACCGCAGAAATAATCCAGTTTGACATCACTTTAGCTGCCGTGGCTCAATGGTATGGAATTCTGCGAATTGTAGTTTGTTGTGGCACCAGAGCTCTCGGACCAAGAAGGCTAAATTTCTCACAAACTACAATTCCCAGAATTCCACAGTATTGAGCCATGACAGTTGAAGTGGTGTCAAATTGGATTATTTCTGCAGTGCAGATGGCAGCATTAAAGACCACTTGTACATATACAACCCATTTATTTTCTCCATGTAGTGATGAACACAAATGTAAGAAGAAACTTTGAAAAATGGAGGCTAATCTTTCTGACTGGTTCTGCCAGCCACAGTTTCATGGCATCTTTACAGACAGCTAATGCTTTTATCTAGCACTCTGTTGAAGAGGACTGACAAAGCTGTTTTCTTCTAAGAAAGGGGATTATTTTTGTTCATAGATATTCTGATTTTCCTAGCTGTCTTCTTTCCCTTTCCTTTATCCATTTTCCAAGTTACAGATATGCAGTTGGTGTTATTTCTCCAAATGTGGTTGCCCCAAGCTTTGTTTTCCTCCAGTGCAAATTTTGCCTTTACAAGAGGCCCACAGATTCATCTGTAGAGGGTGGAATTTTTTCACTGTACATGGACCATTAATCCTCAGTGCTTCAGGGTTTGTGTTTCAGGAGAGGAATAATCCATTTCTCCTTTAATACAATTCCCATTGTAGAAAAATCAGGAATGTGTTGATGATACATCAACTTTGCTTCAGGCTGTAACTAAGAAACTAACCTCAATTTAATTCCTGCTGCTTAGATGTTTCAAAGGCAGATGTGCTAGGTCCTGTAAGTGTCTACTGAGTTAATATTAGAACAAGCGGGAGGGGGGAGGATAAAAGAAATAGATAGACATTTAGTGTTACAATCGCTCCGGCTCAGGAAAGTGGCTTGATTGTACACGTTCGGTTTCTGAAGAGCGGTAATGAAGTAGAAGACAATTATTGCGCACATTATCTCATTTCATTTCTCATTTGCCCAGTAAAATTGGCTTTAAAACACTAGTCCTGAAGGCTGTATGTCAAATTTGCTTTGAAGAGCAATCTTGCGAGAATTCACCAAGACACTTTTCACAATGTCAGAACCATAATATTGCCCTTTATTAATTTGGTGTGACTGTACTTAGTTTTTCAGAGGAGTGAGGATCGGGTAAGAATGAATAGCTTCAAAGCCAAAACATTTGGTGGAGAGAACAGTGCAGCTGTTACAAAAATATTTAATCAGAAGGTTGAATATTATTTCACCCATGGTGGGCAACTTTGTGGTACTTCAGATAATTTGGACCATAACTGTACACTGCCCCGTGGTCCTATGATATGTGGTGGGGTATAGATACTGTATTTCAATAAATAAATACAGTGGTACCTCGGGATACGAAATACCCAGGTTACGAAATTTTCGGGATACGAAAAAATCCCATAGGGAATTATTGTTTCGGGTTACGAATGTTTTTTCGGGTTACGAAAAAACTTTTGGTGCTTTTTTCGGCTTTTTCGCACGGAATCGCGGCTTTTCCCCATTAGCGCCTATGGCAATTCGGCTTACGAAGGCTTTTCGGGTTACGAAAGCGGCCGCGTTACGAATTAATTTCGTAACCCGAGGCACCACTGTAAATCCTTCTTCATTGGCTATCAAGCCTGAACTCTCTCTAGAATGCAAAATGACCAAATGGAGGCCATTGTACTGTGGCCATATTATGAGATAGCATGAATTATTGGAAAACATAGTAATGTTTGGTAAAGTGAGAGGCAGTTGGAAAAAAGGAAGAGCACATTACAGGCAGAGAGACTCAGTCAAGGACTCCACAGCCTTGACTTTGCAAAATCTGATCAGGGCAGTTCAGAGCAGGGTGACCTGAAGTATCTTGTTCATAAGGTCTCCATGAGTTGAAGTTGACTTGATGGCAATTAACAGCAGCATGGGCTATACTGGTTAGGACTGCTGTGAGATGAAAGGCTGTTGTTTGCCAGCCCACAGTGACACATGGAGGGCAACAGTTCTGTCCTGGAGTTGACACTCTTTTTAATCAATCAATTCGATGATGGGATTAAGGGAATCTTTATCAAATTTACTGATGATACAATATTGGGAGGGGTAGCTAACACATTGGAAGATAGGAACAGAATTGAAAAGGACCTTGCTAAACCACAACACTAGACTGAAATTAATAAAATGAAATTCAACAGAGACAAATGCAGAATTCTACATTCAGGTCGCAAAAACCTAATGTATCGGATGGGGGATACTTGGCTCAGGTATAGCACAGGTATAGGATGGGGGTATACTTGGCTCAGACATACTACATGTGAAAAGGACCTTGGTGTATTGTGGCTCATCAGTTGAACATAGGCCAGCAGTGTGATGCTGCAGTATCACAAATACTCTCTTAACCTGCATTAATAGAACAATAATTTCCAAGTTAAGGTAAATAATAATTCCACTTTATCATGTGCTGGTCAGGCCTGATCTGGAGTACTGTATTCAGTTCTGCCTAGGGAAGTGATGGGATCTCCATCTCTAGACATCCTCAGAAAGAGACTGGACAGCTACCTGCTGGGGATACTTTGTATAGGAATCCTTCCTTGAGCCAGGGGTTGTACCTGATGGCCCATAGGGCCCCTTCCAACTCTCTGATTCATTGCATGCTAATGACAATTTTGAAAAGTTTTGAAGGAATGATGTACAATGTGACTGAGATTCATCTCTGATTCATCTATTGTTAAACCCATTAACTAATAAATGGTTCCTATAAAGAGACATTCCCTCACATTTTAGGAATATTAGCCAGTCATTCTGGCCAATGCACTGTTTTGCATCAGTGATACAGTGCTGCTTCAACGCAAACCCTTCTATATTTGAAGTAACCTGCTGCTTAAAATAGTGTCAGTCTGTATTTTATGAAAAATGTGTGACTTATCCTTCTTATCTCCCTCCATTCTCTCTCTTTCCTTGAGTGCATCTCAGCCAGTTGTCAGGGTAATGTAATCAATAAGGGAGTATAAGAGAGTAAGTCAGTGTGACAAAGAGACTTTCCAAATTCTGATTTTTTTCCCCCTAGTCCTACCTAAGGATACATTCTCCATGGATCCCCTTTTGTCTGGTCAGTACTTGAAATTAGGTGATAATCTTGAGACAAAACACCACCACTGTTTAGCTGAAGGGGTTGAAAGTGCCTTAGAAGTATCAGCATTCATTCTTTTTTTTATGCAGAGTGAGAACATGGACTATACAGTGGTAGTTTATTTTTATTTATATATTTTTAAAACCTCATTGGAAGTGAGCCGGTATGCTTGGAAGTAATTACAAGTCACATACTTGGAGGTAATTATGAGTCACATCTCAAGCATTTTGATTCCAGCATTTGTGCACAGGGCTATGTTCACACATTTAAAATGCATTAATTCAGACTTGTTAATCTACAGTGTGTGTGAATGAATGGTGTGTTGATGTATGCAGTCACTGTTGAGACTCTTCCTTTGTGTGCAGGTTTAAACAATCTAGGAAGATGAGAGCTCACAAGATGTTTGAACTTGAATTGGGTTCATTGCACCCAAACAAGGCTGGATTTGTAAGCCAACAAAAATTCTGGCTTTAAGATGCCTTATGTGACCCCAACATGTTTGGGCTCAAGAAACTATAATTTTAGGTTCAGACATTACACTAAGTTCTCCATTTAGCCAGTCTTATGACATACTGAGAAATGTGAGGTGAGGTATGCAGCCTTGAGCATATTGTGACTTATTAATGGCTTAAAGTGAACATGGCTTGTGTTATGTGTGATATGACATGGCTATTTGTGCATTACAGTTCTCTGACATGCACTTAACAATTGTAACATTGTGTCCTACTGTGCAGTGGAGTTTCATTAAACTTAACTATGACAGCAAAGAAAAACAAGACACATGCCACCTCCATCCACAACATGCCATTTGGAGCATACAAATATCTATCTATCTATCTATCTATCTATCTATCTATCTATCTATCTATCTATCTA
>NC_056523.1:33300741-33314560 GCF_019175285.1 Sceloporus undulatus | reverse complement strand
ATCTATCTAATTATCTATCTATCTGTTATTTCCCTTCTTCTTTGGTATAGCACATATTTAGTCAGCAGTAGTATAGCTATAAAACACGGCAAACATGCATCTCTTACACGATGAGGTGAAGTTTTGAAGGAATGATGTACAATGGGACTGAGATTAAGTTTGATTCATTGTGCAAGAGTGAAAGTTGGCTGACACCTACACTCAAAGAATGTGTTCATGTGTTGACAGGAGGAATAGGTGACACCAAGTGGCCGTACACATACACATACACATTCTGGATAGCAATGGCTACATGCTCAGTGTCTATATGTATATATATATCATATATATTACCCCTTTGAATGTATAGGTAGTGTTAGTGCACTGGAAACAACTCCTGTCAATGAATAATGGGTGTCCAGATGAATATAGTTTCAATTAAACACTGAAATCATAATGATTCTGCTGCAGATGAGGTGCATCATATTTTGTGGGTTGTGGCCAACATCTTTAATCTGCAAATGCTCTTAGGTTGTCAGTTCATGTTGGCAGGGTAAAAGTTGCTGCTAATTTTGATTGTTTTCTGCTATTGTATGCCTTCAGGTCTTTTCCGATGTATGGCAACCCTAAGGCAAACTTATCTGCAAATCTAAGGTGAAGCCCTGTGAGATTTGTTCAGAGGAGGTTTGCCATTGCCTTCCCCCTTGCTAAGGTCACCTAGATTGTATTTATTTCCAATGTCGGCTATTTGCTCTTAGTATAAGTAGGAATGGAGAGAGGGAGAAATTAAGGGTTTCTCTCAGTAAAATGACTGACCACAAAAGTTTTATTTTCTCCATTGTGTGAAAACTATTGGTATTCTCCCCCACCACCCATACTGAGTGAAGATTAGAAAATTAGTTTTAATTATTACTTATGAGGCACCATATGGCTACTCTATAATTTTGGCTTCCCATGGAGCTTTGTGTGCATATGGAAAATGAAATTAATTAGGATTCACACTTTGAAATCTATTATTAACTAAATAAAGCTGGCAGCTTGTGGGGTGCCTTCATACATTGTATGATGTAATTGTTTACGATAACAAGCCACTATTTATAAAGCCACCTAGGAAATCTGACATGGGTATGGAGAAAGGGTCAAGAGAGACAGAGAGGCTGTAGGACAGATATCATTTTTATCCCAAGTACTGCTTGCAATTAGTTGTGCTTGCATCATGAAACAGAACACTGTCAGCAAATTTCACTTAAATCAGCACAAATTCCTGTGTAGCTGAGGACTCAAAAACTACCTTACAGTGCTGTAAGGTACCTTACAAAAGTTACCTCACAAGCTTGCAGTGTTTTGTGCAAGCCTACAAACCATTAACTGCCATCTGACATTATGTAATACAAATGATATAGCTTCTTGTATGGCCTGCTTTATGTTTTCCTTACTGGAATCGCCTAAGTTCACACGTGCACATTTCACTTGTATAAAGTTAAAGGATTTGATCATACTTGGCATGATGTAGTCATTACAGTGCTTGAGGGAGACTTGAGAAATCTGAGTTCAAGTCCTCTTTGAGCTGTATAATCTTGGGCTCATCACACTTTCTTGGTCTAAAATGCCTCACAAACTTGCAATGGGTACAAAGGAAAGAGAAGAAACAGGTATGCCACGCTGTAAGTTCCTTTGAAGAAAGGCAGGATATAAATATATTGACTCAAGAGAATAGTTAAAGCATACATGATCTGGATTGAATAGACCTGAGTATGGATGTTTGCTGGACTATTATGGAATAGCCAACCCTGCTATGTGGGATTTTCTACTAAATTGACAAGCCACAAAATGGAAACCATTTACTATTTCATGCTTGTTGCTTAGAGATATTTAAGTCACTCTTATAACGAGTCCATAAGGTGCTCCAGTCTCTAGTCTTTATTTAGCATTCTCTAGCTATCTGGTTCAATATAGAATGAATCCAACAACACATGAGAGCTGTAAGTGTGACATCTGTTTTGCAAATATGTGGGTTTTTTTGTGGGGGGGATGAAAAACTGAGGATGGTTAAAGAGGGTCAGTCAGATGCAACATAAGTAGATTGTTTGTTTAGTGTGGTCCTTACGCAAGCTGACATTTAATGTTATATGCCTGTCTCTCTCTGTCTCTCTCTACTCCCAATTTTGAATGTGTTAGATTACATTTTAAGCAGAATATAGCTGCAAGAAGTGTCTCTCCTTGTTTCTGGTGGTAACACAAATAACCATATTGATCAGATTTCTAAACATTGACACCTTAATATGAGCAGCTTCATCCCACAACCATTTTTATTGCACTTGTTTTTTGTTTTGTTTTGTTTTGTTTTTAAGAAAAAGTCTCTGTCCCCAGAAGTGTTGAAGTCCAACTGATATCGAGCACAATGTGGAAGGCTAATAAGTATCCGGATGGTGGCAGATCAGTTAGTTTTACGAGTAGGGATTTGTGAACAAGGATGTGCATTTTTAAGGCAAATAGATGCTGGAAAACTATTGTGGGGAAAAGCTACTAGCCTCTTTGTGAAAGAAAAACAAATAGTCTTCATGATGTGAACAGGGCTTTTGTCCCAAGTGGATGGTGAGTAGAAACTAGGAGTGTTTGTTCTATGTGAAAATGAACCTAACAAGTTTCCCTACATTTACCCATTGTTTGTTTCTTGAAGACTGTTCAAAGGGATGTCATATTGGGGATGGAGCAACCTTGTTTTCTGCTGCTCCAGAGACTAGGACACAAAGCAATAGATTCAAACTACAGGGAAAGAGATTCCACCTCAACATTAGGAGCAACTTCCTGACAGTAAGGGCTGTTCGACAGTGGAACATACTCTCTAAGAGGGTGGTGGAGTCTCCTTCCTTGGACGTCCTTAAGCAGAGGCTGGATCTCCATCTGTTGGGAATGCTTTATGAGTTCTTGCATGGCAGGCGGTTGGACTGGAAGGCCCTTATCATCTCTTTCAACTCTAGAATTCTATGATTCTATGTGAGGCAGCAGGTTAAAGGGCCAATATAATTGTAGTCTGCGTCCATACGGGTATAGTGTTTAGATTGAAGGAAGTAATCATACTCTCTATTCTGCTGTGGTCAGGCTTCACTTGGAATATTAAGTCCAGTTTTGGGCACCACAATTCAAAAAGGATGTTGAGAAGCTGGAGTGTGTCCTGAGGAGGGTGACCAAAATGATGAAGGGTCTGGAAATCATGCCTTATGATAAGTGACTTAGGAAGCTGGGTATGTTTAGCCTGGAGAAGAGAAAGTTAAGAGGTGGTATGATAACCCTGTTTAAATATTTGTAGGGTGTCATATTGAGGATGGAGCAAACTTGCTTTCTGCAGCTCCAGAGGAATGGATGCAAGCTACAGGAAAAGAGATTCCACCTCAACATTAGGAGGAACTTCCTGACAGTAAGAGCTATTCTACAGTGGAACACACTCCCTCGGTGTGTGGTGGAGTCTTCTTCTTTGGAAGTTTTTAAACAGAGGCTGGACGACCATCTCTTGTGGGTGCCTTGAAGGTATATTCCTGTATGACAAGGGGTTGAACTTGATGGCCCTTCCAACTCTCTTTCAACATATGATTCTATAATAGCCTTGGTTTCACACTCATTGATTTGATTTGATTTATATCCTGCCTTTTCTCCAGTGAGCCCAAGGTGACATACATGACTCACTTCCAGAGTGGTCTGGAACTCTTTCATGCAATTCCACTTTTATCTACTTGATTGCATCCTCTGGAATTCTGAAGTTTGTAATTTGTAGGAGAGTGCTTTGTCTAAAAATTTTAAATGTCCCTCTCCAAACTACAAATCCCAGGACATCACAGGATGAAACATGGCAGTCAAAATGGACTTATAGTTGTTGTGGTGGTGTGTGGTTAAGTCATTTCTGAACTTTGGTGATCCTAAAATGACCTTATCATGTTTTGTTTTGTTTTGTTTTGTTTGAGAGAGCGTAACCTGCCAAGTGAGGTTTTCAAACCTTGTTCTCTAGAGTCACAGTCCAACTCTCAAACCATTACCCCTCACTGGCTCTGTGTAAAAAATCTCTGGGTTATGTTAGGTTATGAGAGTTGCTGGCCCAAGGCCGCCCTTTAGCATGTCTGATGGAGGACTTAGTTCTACCAAGTTCTGGTCTAACACTGACCTTTAAACAAATACAGTTGCCCCTCTGTTTTTGCAGACTTCAGATCCACGACCCTCACTTACTTGCGAGGAACAAATGGAGAGGGTTAAAATGGGGTGCATGGCCACTCACGGGCAGGCACCCCCATTCAAGCCTATGGGATTTGAATATCTGAGAGTTTCCGTTTTTGCAGGGGGGGGGTCAGGAATGGATCACCCGCAAAAATGGAGGGCTTATTGTACATATCACGAAGACCCCAAATTGTCAAGGCAGTGAGCTTTAGTGAGCTTTGGGATAAATCAGTCTGCAGTCTAACTCATTATAGAAAATGAAGTTGAAAATAATTCTCTGAAATATATCACAGTGAAGAACAATAATGAATAATCATAAAGAAACCTGAAGTGCCATTTTTCTGTAGCCAAGGACCATTTAGTGCATTAAAAAAGAAAGATTCTGATCCGATTTTAATCCATTACTGCATGTACCCTACATTGCCAGTTCTCAAGTACAGTATTAGTGCTCTGATAAATGATGTCAAAAAGAAATGAACTGACCTACCCCCTTTTCTCAGTTTAAACACTATGAAATAATTCATACAATTCATATTTTCATAATATGAAACAATTTGTGAAGAGGAACAAGACAGTGCTTTGGCTAGTATATGTGAAACTGATCAATCACAACTCCTGTAATGCTGTGAAGGTGAGCCAAACAGGAAGGGATATAAAAAGAGAGGCCTGGCTTTTGAACTTTCTGATAAATTCAGATAAAGAAAGGGAAAGAAAGAATGAGAGGGGTCTAAATGAATTAGAAAATATCCAGGGATTGCCGTGTTGACCATATAGCTATTCCAGTAACAATAGAAATCAACCAAACAATGATACCTTTGCTGGGCCAACCAAAATGCAAGTAGACATGCTGCAAGCTTTTGAAGCTTTACTGGCTTCTTCATCAGGCAAGGTGTTACAGATCAAACAGGAGAAAAAATTGAAGATGTTATTCATTGGCCTGCACTTTATTTTTCTTCTTCTTAGTTAAGATGGTATGGAGGGGCATATATTGCAGGCTGGTGCCTCCTCCTTCTAGCCATGTGGCAACCGGGAAATTCCCAAAGTCCAGAAAATTTAACGCCCATTTGCATCACAAAAAAGATACTTCTTTTGGAATCCAACATTTCTCTATCCTTTGTGAGGCTACAGGTGGTATTTTGAAATCCAACAAACATCCAGGGGTAGCCATGCTGGCCATATACCAAGTCCAGTAAATACCAAAATACACCAAACAGTGATACCTTTACTGGGCCAACCAAAATGTACAATATACATACTGCATGATAGCCACAACAGGAGAATACTAAAGAGACAGCCAATGGACTAGGGCCTTCCTATTTGAGGTTTCGACCTCCAACAAAAGCAATACTTTTTTTCTTCTTAAATTTGTACTGGATTGGCCTGTCTAACCTCAACGCTGCCCAAAGTTTCCCTGATGCAAAAGCATGAAGGCTTCTTGAGAAACCCAATGTCCTCCACCTACAAAAGGGGCCTGTAGCCTCACAAAGGATGGGGACATATTGGATTCCAAAGGAAGTATCTTTTTTGTGATGCAAATGGATGTTAAATTTCCTGGACTTTGAAAATCTCCCAGTTGCCACATGGCCAGAAGGAGGAGGTACCAGCCTGCAAGATTTTCCCCTCTGTACCATCTTAACTAAGAAGAGAAACAGGAAAATGCAGGCCTATGAATAACATCTTCCATTTTTTCCCTTCCTGTTTAGTTTGTAACACCTTGCTTGATGAAGAAGCCAGTGAAGCTTTGAAAGGCTGCAACATGTATACTGTGTATTTTGGTTGGTCCAGTAAAGGTATCACTGTTTGGTGAATTTTTGTTGTTAAATGAATGAGAGAGAGAGAGATGAGGTGGAAACAGGGACACACAGAGCAGATGGCAAACTCTGGTTAGTTTGCAGTTCTGTATGTGTTTTTGGTAATGAAAAAGGTAGGAGGAGGAAAGAGGTAGTAATGAGAGAAGAATACAACGCAAGTTATTACGTGGAAATAAATAAGTTGACCCTTCATATTGCCAGGCTGGTGATCTGCCAATTTGACCACCCACGGATGACCACAACCCATATTATTCAATGGCAGCATGTGCATGCATATCACTACCGTTGAGTAATGTTCGGCACGACTGTCAGTGTTTTTGCCATCTGCAGCACCCTCTGCCCCCCAGAACTGGACCCCTGCAGATGGGAAAGGTACTCTCTATAGAGCCAAGAACAGGTTGAGTAGCCTTTAGCCAAAATATTTGGAATCAGAAGTATTTTGGAATGAGACCTAAGTCCCAACACGAATTAATATACATGTGATACACATAGTCTGAAGGTGATTTTATAAACTATTTACACATTTATGCTCCATATCCACCTTATACACGTAGCCTGAAGGTATACACAATATTTTTAAAATCATTTTGTGCATGAAACAAAGTTTGTATACACTGAATCATCAAAAAGCAAAGATGTCAATATCTCAGCCATCCATGTGGCCAATTTTGGATTTTGCAGTACTGTAGTTGGAACTTTGGATTTCTGGATAAGGGGTACTCAACTTGTACCTGCTTGATGTTTGAACTTTCTGGAATTTAGTAAATCTTTATTATTGTTTTATTTTACATCTCTTCCTGAGTTATTCATTTAATATTTTTTATAGAATAAATTGATCACACAGATACCAGCCTGAACAAAAATCAAAAACATCCAGTAGTTAGGATCCCAAATACTAAACCCAAGGAGTTGTTCAAATGTTGTATGGACAAGCTGAATAACAAGAATCTGAGGGTTGGTGTCTCTGTTAGCAATTGGAGATATGACTAATCATACAGTTAAATTCAGAAATAGAGTTACTTTAAAAAAACCAACACCCTGTGTCCTATGAAGCAATTCAGATGTTTATAGCTTTTTAAAAAAAAATGCATAGAGCATGTGACTTATTTACTAGTCCATCATTATAATAATCAGCCATACCCCTTATATGGTAACACACAAGCTAAAGTTTATATGGTATTGCAAAGTATGGTTTGGCTAACTAAACCATGTTTTTGATTTATGTCCAGTTTAGATAAAGATGACAAACTCTTGCCTAGCCTTCTCCCCAACTTCCAGTGTTCTTTGCATGGAGATAATCTCTTTTTTCTTATTATTATGGATGAATATTGAAACATGAACTTAATATATAGCTTGATAGGTCTAGCCTTTATTCATTTTAAAAGGCACAAGCAGAAGATAAAAATACCTACCACCCAGTGATTGTGCCTATTCAAAGCTGCTTTTTATTTTAACATAGTTTGGACACTAGCTCTACCTTTGAACCTTACAGAATAAATAGCAAAACCATTTTAACCTATCCTCTACCATTTTTACTGATGCCTAGTTTATGATTTCCTCTGGTTTATATTAAATTATAGAATGGTAGTGCATGCTTCTGATGAGACTTCATCTCTTCACAGTAGTAAATATATACTAGTTGCCTCAGGGCCACAATATTTCTTTCTTGTACTGTTTAATGCAGTTGTTTTTTAAATGAAGGGGTGGGAGTAGGAAAAAGCTAGAGACTATGAATCAGAGCACATAAAAACTCTTGTTAAAGTCTTCTCATACCCTTCAATAAACAGTGCAATAAGATGTATTCAGAAATAAACATGTCTTCCTTTCCTTTTCCAGTGTTTTCGTATTTAATTACACTGTATGAGTTTATTTACTTATTTTTCTTTCCTTCTCTCCTTCCTCCATCCATTTAAATCTAACCAGTGAATCTATAAACAGTGGCATTGTAGTGTCCACTTCTACCTTGGATGAATCTGGACAAACAAATTGGAAACCAGCAATGTCCAATTACTCAGCCTTCAATGAATAACCACCACCACCATAACAAATCTTAATATATTTCCATCTGCTTTCCCCACCACCACACACCGTTCTTTTATTTTTCTTCCTTTTATATTTTTGCTCTCTTTCTCTCTGAGAGAGAGAAAGAGATTTACTCCAGAGCAGAAGGGGCTTCCCAGGGACAGTGAGCCAAATTAGTCCCATTTAGGTTATCAAAAGAACTCCTAAATAGTCCACCTATCTATTTGTACAGAGATGGATTCTAGCTTTCCCATGTCATGCTGTGGTTGCTTTCTCTCATCAAATGGTGAAGAGCCAGAAAGGTGAAGGCATGTGTTTCCCAGCTTCTGGTTTAGCTGAAATATTCTTCTATTGCCCCATCCCCTACTGTTCTGCTTGTCCTTCACAGGATGGATGGTTTTTATTCTTTTATGCAATACATTCTCAGTATATCATTTCATTTCATTTTGCAGTGGGCAAATTCTGAGTTCAGGCTCAGAATCAGCTCCTCTGTTCCAAGAAATTGTTCCTCCCATTTTAGGTAACTCTCCCCTAAATTTGAACCAAATTTGGAGCTTGTCTTTTATGCTGCCCTCAATGATGCCCTCTTCTCCTTCACCCTTCCCTTTGCTATACTTGTTAATGCTTTTGAAGCAGTTTCAGGGGAAATGAAAGAGGTCTGTTTTTTCTCTCTGATGCTTAGTACACTGATATAGCTGCATGCTAGATGTAGTAAGTCACTGCATAATGTAGATCGTCCAGTACTTCTTTGTTCTATGCCTTCAAGTCATGTTTGACTTATGGCAACCCTAAAGCAAACCTACTATTGGGTTTTCTTGACAAGATTTAACCTCCCTCATTACCTAGCACTTTAATCTCCCCCAGTACCTGGCAGCTTAGCTTGTGTGTTATGTACTATCTTGAAATTTAAGATCTATAGGCAAAGGATTATTGACAGTTCCACCAATGCATAACAACTCTGTCAAGGCTGTGAGCCTTTTTGGAACAGTCTTCCTTTGTACTCTGGGAAGAGTATCTCACCCACTTCCATAAAAAGTTGAAAACCTTCCTCTTTGATTCACTGGATTAAGGTTCTGAGTGTGCCTAATGTTGCCAAGATGGGTAGAAACTGGTGAGGATTTTATTTTTAGTATGGTGGTGGTGTAGTTAAATGCCTGGACTGCAGCTACTTGCTCACAAACCACAAGGTTGTGAGTTCACTACCAGCCAGGAGTTCAGGGTTGACCTAGCCTTGCATTTTTCTGAGGTCACTAAAATGAATACCCATTTTGTTGGGGGCAACTAGTTTATACATTATAAACTGCTTAAGGAGTGCTTAAGTGCACTGATAAGCAGTATAGAAATGTACTTGCTATTGCTACTATATTGTTATGTTTTATTATGTATATATATCTGATGTTCTGCAGTTTGGTGAAAAAGGTGTTATAAATAAACACATTTATTGCTGTTGTTTTTGTTGTTGTTGTTAAGATTTGTTCAGCGGGTGTTTACTTGTACCATTCCCATCACCATGTACGGATGTGAGAGCTGGAAAGCTGAAAAAAAGAAAGTAAATTCATATGAGATTTGGTGCTGGAGAAGACTATTGAGGATACCATGGACAGCCAAAAAGACAAACTAATGGGTTCTGGAACAAAATCAAGCCTGAACTCTCCCTGGAAGCCAAGATGACGAAAATGAGGGGATCATACTGTGGCCATACCATGAGAAAGTATGACTCAGTAGAAAAGACAGTAATGCTAGGGAAGGTAGAGGGTAGGCAAAAGAGAGGAAGACCACACACCATATGGATAGACTCATTCAGAGAGGTCATGGGCATGAATTTGCAGGACCTAAGCAGAGCACCTGAATGCTCTGGAGCAATTCTGGGCCACTGTCTACAGATGCATCCTGCTGGGTTGCTTGGTGCTGCCACTATCTCTTTTTGAGGTCATATCAAGGCCCCCAGCATTGATCATATCGCTGGATACCTTGTTGTGACCTTCAGACAGCACAGCAAAATGTGCACTGACCCCTGGCATTGCTCTGGATTTCTTAGGAACATTTGGACCAAACTGTGACGTTTTTTTTTTTTAAACTGGATCAAGACAGGGATGTCCTGGCTTCTCTGCAGAACTGTCCCTCCCTCATGAAAACCAGTCTGCAGTCAAATCTAACCATTGTCTCTGTCTCAAATGGACAGGGTGATGCAAGGGCTGAGGGGAACTGATGTAAATGGCCCATGAAGACATGCCCAAAGGCACTGTGCCTCTCTGTGCCATTTGTTGGGGTACATGAGGTAGGGATGCTGGTGTGCTCTTACTGTACTGGTGGACTTGATAAATGTGTCTGGATGGTCACATTTATATTTATATAACCAGAGAGGCATTGGGATTGATCCAGCATGCTATTCTTGCATTCATTACAAATCTAGATATATTTTTTGAGTCCCAATAATGTACGGATACATCTTTCCTAGTTTTTCCACCTGTGATTCTTTTTTCTGCTGGCCTACATTTTTTCTGGGGGGAGGGGGAATGACATAGTTCAGTAAGTAAAGGAATCATGGTGCGATAGAGCTTTTCCCAATCTCTTTGTCTCATCAGTGAAAGCTGACCAGGTTGGACTAGGTGGGTCAGTGTTCTAACCCACTTCAAATAGTTTATTGTGGTTGAATGTCTTATAGTCAGGCATCTTTCATTCAGAGTCTAGGCAGCCCTAGTAATACTCAGAGGCTCCTGTAATTTTAATTCTGTAATTCTGGATCCTCTTCTTTTTAAGGGTTTCTTCCAAAGAGAGAGATTGAAACTTGACCATTTTTACTCTTTTATCATTTTTAAGTTCTTTTAACTTGATTGAAATTTTTCATAGGTTTTCTCTTGTTTAAATTGTTTCTTGATTTTAATTTGGAATTATTTATATTGCTTTATCTGGTTGCCCTGTGATCTCATGATAAAAGAGTGAGATAAAATTAATGAATGAATGATTGAATAGTTGTGATAGGTTGCCATTTCTAAATAGTCTGCTGCATTAAAATAGTGATAATAAATAATAAATGGTAATAATAAAACTAAAGGGATTCATACAGTCCTGATTTGACAGTAATCTCTCAAAAGCTTGCTGTGTTACTGACAACTCTGGAGCACAATTCGTGGACCCAATGCATGCTCTGTGATGTTGCAACATACCTTGGAGTGCACAAACTAAATTATACAGTATAGCCACTTGAAGGCAACAAACTGTTTTGATAAAAAGCAACAGTAAAATCCTTTAATTAATTGATTCACCTTCTGCCTGTGACCTTTGGCTCTCCACATCTTTCACCCCCAGCCATCTGGAGGTATTCTTCTCCCATGGACTACTCATTTCCTGCATTGCTGCCATCTATCTTCCCCAAACTCACTTCCTTCTAACTGTTCTTTTCTGTAAGACTTATGGCACAACCTCCTAATCCCCATATTCTATCCCTAGTTGGTCTTCCCTCTTTCTTTCCTTTGTTGCCTCTTGCAACAAATTTTAGATTATCTGCCTTGGGGGCAAGACCTTGTCCTCTTGTATTTTCTCAGGTGCTCTGTAATACAGAGAGAGACACAAGAGAGAGAGGGAGAAGGAGAGAGAACATGATATGAGTTGTTGGGATGGAGTCATCTTGAAGTCATGCTAAATAGTAATAGTTTTTGCAGTATGGTCATATTCCTATCCTTTGGACTGCATGGAAGCAACCAGACAGGAGACAGGTAAAGCAGGTTTTTTTATTACATATTTTTAATGTGTATTTCATTTTGTTCCATTTGATTTCATTTGTATCCTACCATTTTCCCAGCACAGGAACTGAAGGTGGCTTACAGAAATTAAAACAGATACAGATAGAAGTTCATATTAATAAATGTATAAAAATGTTAAACTATAAAAACTGAAGAATTCAGTAACCCTTCACTGGGCTTATAAAATGGGAAAGCATGGCTTAAGAAAGTGCTTTCGGTTACGACTTTCAAAAAAAAGAAAGAATGTTATTCACAAGGTTATGCTAATTCAACTTCTTCTATATTTGGTCCTACGTAAGTTCACTGTCATAAGTGCCTTATTGTACAAAGAAACAGGCCAAAGAGATGTTTCCCTCCCTCCCTCTGCTTCTGTATTTTGTCATTATCCCAAAAAGAAGGAATCAAAAGAAGCTGAGGAATACATGTGGGCATATTGTTGCAGCTAGGGGCAAGAAATGTGTGTTTTGTTCTTAATGACTGCTTGACTTCAATACTACCTACTTCATGATGAATAAAACTGAATCCTCCAAGCTACATTATAATAATTTTTGTTATGAATTTGAGGACACAGACAAGCAGTTTTACCAGCTAACTATATATGCACCAAAAACAAGACTGAAGTAAAACAGAATGGGAGGGGGGACCTCTAGTGTGCTTTATATCTGCCTGATTTTGTAGCTCCAGCAGAACTACTTTTACTGTATATACTCATGCACAAGTCAACTTCATATATAAGTGAAGGGAAAGTTTCAGGGTCAAAATCATGTATTTTGATACGACCAGTGGATAAGTTTAAGATAAAACTTAGGGGGCTATAACAAAGGATGAAAAGGGAAAATACCACTTCCGTCCCTCCCTCTCCTTCTCTGGACCTCTCCTGACCACCTAACACCAATTCCCAGGTGCTGCAGAAGAGGTTTTAACAACAAATTGAGAAGGAAAACGAGGTGTTTAGTGATGTGAGTCTTTCATGGGAAGAGGAGGCTTGAGAAGCAAGTAGTGTTCAACGAGATGTTTCTTTGATGGGAAGAAGAGGCTTGCAGATTGGACTGGGAACTTTAGGACTTTTCTAAGCAGTATTAGTTATTGGCCAGTATATAAATTGACCCAGGATTAGGGTCAGTTTTGGGGCAGAAATTTCACAAAATTCACAAATATATACCATATATACTTAACTATATACAGTATATATTTATTAAATATATATCCTTCCATTCCTCCAGTAAGCTCAATGTGTCATACAGTGGTACCCCGGGATACGAATTACCCAGCTTACGAATTTTTCGGGATACGAAAAAATCCCATAGGGATTTATTGTTTCGGCTTACGAAGGTTTTTTCGGGTTACGAAAAAACCTCGGCGCTATTTCGCCACCGGAGGGCAGCAGAGAGCTATTTTTTTCCATTAGCGCCTATGGCAATTCAGGTTACGAAGGTTTTTCGGGTTACGAAATTAGCCGCGGAACGAATTAATTTCGTAACCCGAGGTACCACTGTACTTGTCTCTCCTGCTCTCTACTTTATCCTCACAACCTTGGAAACTAAAACTAAAATTTCCAAAGTCCTTGCCCAGTACTCTAACTAGTGGCTTTAACATGCTGATAAATTCTGTCAGGATTCTCTACGCCTAGTAGGCTTTATGGATTGTTACAATGAATTAGGCCTTTTCAGGACTCCCACAAAACCTCGCCAGATTACCCCATAAAGTTCTTACACAATTCCATCCCCCACTACTGGTGGCGCAGTGGTTAAATGCCTGTACTGCAGCCATTCACTCAAAACCACAAGGTTGCGAGTTCAAGACCAGAAAAAGTGCCCAAGCTCGACTCAGGCTTGCATCCTTCCGCGGTTGCTAAAATGAGTACCCAGACTGTTGGGGGCAAATTAGCTTACTTGCTAATTAGCTTACTTGCTGTTCACCGCTATAATCTTTGGAATAGCGGTATATAAATAAAACAATTTTTTTTAACTGTTATTGCATATTGGTTGTGATGCATTTGCAGGTGAGTTTCAAAACTCCAAAGCCATAGTGGTGTATAGCAGCAATACTGAATAGACC
>NC_056523.1:33193131-33300641 GCF_019175285.1 Sceloporus undulatus | reverse complement strand
ACTACTGGTGGCGCAGTGGTTAAATGCCTGTACTGCAGCCATTCACTCAAAACCACAAGGTTGCGAGTTCAAGACCAGCAAAAGGGCCCAAGCTCGACTCAGGCTTGCATCCTTCCGCGGTTGCTAAAATGAGTACCCAGACTGTTGTGGGCAAATTAGCTTACTTGCTAATTAGCTTACTTGCTGTTCACCGCTATAATCTTTGGAATAGCGGTATATAAATAAAACAATTTTTTAAACTGTTATTGCATATTGGTTGTGATGCATTTGCAGGTGAGTTTAAAAACTCCAAAGCCATAGTGGTGTATAGCAGCAATACTGAATAGACCCAGACACATGTAGTTGGGACAATTTTCATGCTGTGAATTTTCAACTGTTGTGATGCGGTAAATCTCACAAATGAGCAAACTGAATGTAGTTACATAAGGACCAGTATGACTATACAGAATACCTCACAGTTAAATTCAGGATGACAAACATGGCCATTCTGAGTATAACAATTGTCTTATTACTGGGTTTTATACAATGCCTACCTCATTGCTACTATCAGATCAATGTTAGTAGAAGCAATTAAGGGGGCTTTGTTTGCATACATCCTCCTTTGTTGCACCTTGAATTAGTGTCAGTGTAATGCAAACTCTCACCAAAAGACTATTTTAAGCTAATTCTTATTCTGTAACTCAGACCTCTTTCATATAGCATCCAGCACATAGCAATATCAATAGCAAATATATTTCTGTGCTGCTTATCAGTGAGCTAGCACTCCCTAAGCAATTTACAATGTGTAAGCCAATTGCCCCGAACAAGCTAGGTACTCATTTTACCAACCTACGAAAGGAAGGAAGGCTGAGTGCACCCTGCAGCCCTGCCTGGGATCGAATTCACAACCTTGTGGCTGCAGTACTGGCATTTAACCACTGCATCACCAGGGTTCCCTATGTCAGGGTTCCCTACCTTATATTTATATGGTAGGCAGAAACCGACATCACTTCAAGTAGGATTGGTGATAATAATCTAAATCATAGAGGATATCACATCAAGAATAAGAGAATAATAAGTGAAATTGGGACCAATAAATCACAAGGAACAGATGATATGCCAATTGAATTGCCACAGTCCACACAGACAGAATCAACTTTAGTGTTAACTAAAATATGCCAACAAATATGGAAAACAATGGTGGCCAACAGACTAGAAATGATCAATATACATCCCTATCCACAAAAATGGAGACACAGAAGACTGCAGGAACTATATGACCATAGCATTAATTTCCCATGCAAGCAAACTCATGTTCAAAATCCTGCTGCATAGAATCCAATGGAGAGAGAAATCTCAGCGGTGCAAGTGGGGCTCAGGAAAGGAAGAGGTACCAGGGACCACATAGCAAACATACAGTGGCTAGTGGAGCATCCTAAGGAATCCCAAAAGAGAATCAGCATGCGCTTTATAACAATAGCAAAACCTTTGACTACGTAGGTCATGAAAAGCTATGAAACGCTCTTAAAGACATGGGAGTGCCACTACATTTGATAATACTGATGAGAAATCTGTACTTAGGACAAGAGACTGTTGTTAAAAAGAACACGGAGAAACAGAATTGTTCTAGTTGGCAAAGGGGTATGGCAAGGCTGCATACTATCACCCCATTTGTTCAACTTGTACAGAAAATACCATCAAAGAGCTGGTTTAGACTCAGAGGCAGGAGTAAAGATAGGAGGAAGGGATGTCAGCAAAATATCATAGGAAGGTCAAAGAAGAAAGCACAAAGGCAGGCTTACTGCTGCACATAAAGAAATAAAAATAATGACCATGGAGGATCATCATAAATTCAACCTAAACAATGAGGAAATCAAAACAGTAAAAGAGTTCCTATACCTTGGATCAAACATTGATCAGAATGAGGACTGTAGTCAAGAGATCAGAAGATTAGGAATTGGGAGGGCAGCTATGAAATGACTAGACAAGATCCTAACATGTAAAGATATACAACTGAGCACAAAATTTAGAATCATAGAGCCATTCCCCATTGCCATGTACAGATGTGAGAGGTGGACAGTGAAGAAAGTGGATAAGAATAAAATCAATTCTGGACCTTGCCAACAACTATCATGTCAGAATGCATGGGGAAGCCATTGAAATCTATAAACACCTGGACAATTTCAACAGAAAAGAAAAAACCCTTAAAGTAATCAAAGGTTGGCTACCAGTCTTGAAAAACACCAAAATCAAGACCCAGCCCGTGCAAATGAAAACCACTGTTAATTTTGGGCAGTAATTTGGGATGAGTGGGTTATGTATATTTTAATTGCTTTTAAAAAGCAATATGGTAGTGGTGTGGTATAGTGATTTCAGTGTTGGACCATGTTCAAATCCCTGCTCAGCCATGAAAACCTTAGAGAGTGACCTTGGGCAAATCACACACTCTCAGCCTCAGAGGAAGGCAAAGCCAAACCTCCTCTGAACTAATCTTGCCAAGAAACCCCTGTTGGAAATTTGCCTTAGGGTTGCCATCAGTTGGAAATGACTTGAAAACACAACAGCTGTAGTACAGTGAGTAACATAATGACTTACTTTGAGTAAACAGCAATGAGCAATGGAATGAATGGCATTTCCCTCATTGTAACATGTGTCAGGAACAAATTACTTTTAAAAAGTACCATACTAAACTCTTGATTGAGGGAGATGCTCTAAATCTATAGTCATGATGGATGGTAGGGAGCTGGCACTTTCTTGTTGCAGAAAGGGAAACAAGAAAAGGTAACTATTCTTACCTGGCAGGGGAGACACCATTGATCTTGAAGGTGGTTTTCGCAGGGTGAGGCTCATCCATTGCACTCCGGGTATGCTGACCCCTGCAATAAAGAGCCCTGGTGGTGCAGTGGTTAAAAGCCATAAGGTTGCGAGTTCAATAATAATAACAACAACAACAATAAAATTTTATTTATGTTTTCCCGCCTCTCCCGGTTGGATCAAAGCGGGGTTACAGACTGAGTAAAATCACAGTATATGCACTAAATTTCTCTGAAATAACAGCCTGGAGGCTCAAGCTGGACTCAGGCTTACATCCTTCTGAGTGCCCAGCTTGTTGGGGGCAATTAGCTTACACATTAGGGAGTGCTTAAGTGCAATGATAAGCAGTATAGAAATGTACTTGCTATTGCTATTGATTAGGGATTATTTAAGATTGAGGCAGTTTTCAATAAAGAAGCAGTAAACCACTATTGTTTTATGTAGACCAATAACAGTTAATAACATCAGTTGACAGGATCAAGAGACTGGATAATTTATCATTATAGATTTTAATGAGGCTTGTAATTTTGTAATAAATATGCAATATTTTAAAGGGTCTAGTTTTATAAAATTGAAGATTTATCGGTCTTCACCTCCAGAACTGAAATTGAACCAAAAAAATATGTAAAAAGCAGGATATGGAATCCTCTTGTGTGAAAGGATGACTGCACATGAGGGGGATGAGATATAAATGGGATTGCCATAGTGAGGGAAGGCATTAATTTAAAAGTAAAACCCACAGATGTTTCTAGGTGGGTGCTTAACATAAGGATGACACTGCTGAATTTCTCATGTAGGTGGGAGTTGGTCTGCATTTTATAGAAAAACTTCAATTTCACACCTCAGTTTCACAACTCAATTTATTTACTTGTTATTTCTGGGAGTGCTATCTTTAAAACTAGAGTCTACTTTTGTATGTTGTTGCTCTTGTAAACAAGCCTGCTCTTGTTCCCATGGAAGAAAAGAGAAGCAACTTCCTTCTGAAATGCAACGTGTTATGAAATGTTTTAAGTACAAATGTAACATGGAGGCTCACCAATTGAAGAGAAGTTGTCACTTTGTTCTGATCCTGGTGTTAGTGCTGTTAAATCTCAGTGCTTAGAAACCTAGTTGGGAAGTGGTCTTATCTGCTTGCCTGCCTATGTGTCTGGCTACCTGTCTATCCAGCCATTTGTCCAGATAGTTCAGGTGCTTAATCCTGCTAAAATTAACCCACTGTTAAATGATCGGAGCCATTAGCTGTATAAATGTGGCAACCAAAGTGCCAGGAACATAAGGAACTAAGTCAAAAACCCATGATAAAATAGGAAGGGCAACATGGTAGGACCATCAAAAAGGATAGCAATTGTGCTACAACAGGATTAAAGCTACTGGTCACCTTGCTGTGATATTCTTTTAGCTTGTAGCTCCTAAAATTTACTTATTTATGAGTATTTATACCAAAGAAAATCAACTCATTTGAAATGTGGTGCTGGAGAAGAGTGTTGAGGATAATGTGGACAAACAAATGGGTCCTGGAATAGATCAAGCCTAAACTCTCCCTGCAAGCCAAGATGATTGAATTGAGGCTGTCAAATTTTGGCCACATCATGAGAAGGCAGAAATCATTGGAAAAGACAATAATGCTAGGTGAGGTAGAAGGCAGCAGAAAGAGAGGAAGACTGCACATCAGATCACACAGCCATGAATCTCCAAAGCATTAACATGGGGGAAAGTGTGATAAGAAATGTTGCTTCCATACTTAAAGTATTGTGATTGTAGCAGAACAGTAGGCTAGTGTGATAAAGTTATAAATATACAACACATAAAGAAAAGGGGATGGTGGGGTAGGAATTAAATCCAGCATTTCCTGGTTGCTCTTCTTTCCCTTATAAAACCATAGCAATGGTAGTCAGAATTGAGAGACGGTTTCTCGCCTGCTGCTGGGGCTCAAATATGATGGAGCTGATTGTGGCTGCTCTTCTCTCCCTCAAGGCATAGCAGTGTAGTCAAGGAGGGGGCTCTCAACAGCTTGTGGGGTCCAAGTGTGATGAAACTGTGCCTTGCTGTTCTTCTTTACCCTCAGAGGCCACAGCATTTGCAATGAAGGTTATGTTAAAAAGTTGGAATTAAGGTTATGCTGAAAGCCTAGCAATCCACAGAAGGTACAGATGTGTAGGAGGCCATGAAACCCTTCTTGCCTTTCATGAGGTCAGGCGTGCAAGGCAGGCCTCACAGATAGGCCTGGAGATGACCCGAGAGCAAATATACTGTATATACTCGTGTACAGGTCGACTGCATGTATAAGTTCAGGGTCAAAATCATGGATTTTGATATGACCCGTGGATAAGTTGAGGGTAAAACTTATGTGGCTATAAGGAAAGATGGAAATGGGAAAATACCATTTCCATCCCTCCTCCTCTTCTCTGGACCTTTCCTGACCACCTAAACTGATTCCCAGGTGCTTCAGGAGAGGTTTTTTCATTGGATTGAGAAGGGAAGCAAATTGGGTTAAATGTGAAGAGGAGACTTGCAAATCGGACTGGGAAGGGAAGCAAGTGATGTTAAATGGCGAGGTTTTTTCCATGGGAAAGGAAGGTTTGCAAATCAGACTAGGAAGGGAAGCAAACTGTGTTAAATGTGGAGTTTTTTCCATGGGAAGAGGAGGCTGGCAAATCAGGCTGGGAACCTCTTTCACACACACACACACAAAAACAGAGAGAGAGAGAGAGAGAGAGTGCCTTGAGACACCAAGAGTGGAGCATCAGGCTTGTTTTAGGACCTTTCTAAGCAATACTAGTTATTGACCTATATATAATTCGACCCAGGATTATAGGGTCCAGTTTGGGGCATAAATTTCTTGACCTGTAGTCTAGTATATACGGTACCTAAAACTATGGGTTGTGATAAATTATTTTTCTGAGCCTTGTTGTTCGTTCTCTAGCAACATCTAGGCATGTTGTTGTGGTAACACCTTAGGATATTTCAGAAGTGTGTGCAAAATACAACTGCTTCAAAATGGTAACCAGCATGGGCCACGGTGGCTAGGCCAGCATGAACATTTTATGAGGCTATTAAAAGATTTTCACAGTCTTTCAGTTTTTTTCTGGATTCAGTTAAAAACTAGCACTAAAGTTCAGGCTACCTGCTTCTTTCTTTCAGTTAGTTTCAAAGGTGTCACAAGATCCCTTTTGCATACTAATTCTATACATATCTGGCTTTTAAAATCTGTAAAATCTCTTTCCAGAGTCCAGTATGGTGCAATGGTGGTCACATCAGGTAACATTAGAGCCTCTAAAGCACTAAGCAGTCATGTTAGCTTCATAGAAAAATGACTTCTGCTTTTTGCTTTTTGTTGCTTTTTTGTTCAATTATTTTACCGTTGAAATTTAGCCTTGAGGGTTATATAAGAAGTGGGATGTAGACTGTAGAAGGTTTTTTGAGGAAGTTTCAAATACTTCTTCCTTACCTATAATTATAAGACAGTCGTTTAGAATAGGCCAACAATACGGTTATGTTTTATGATGTTTATAGGTAGAGTAATATTTCTGGCTTGGGCCCAGGGTACTTGGAGGACCGCCTCTCTCCATACAATCCGCTCCGCACACTCAGATCTGCCAGGAAGCAATTACTGAGAGTTCCAGATGCGAAATATGTTATAACAACGCAGAGGGCCTTTTCCACCTCGGCCCCTCAGCTCTGGAAATCGCTTCCCGGCGAGCTCCGCTCGGCCACCTCCCTTGACCAGTTTAAAAAGGGGTTAAAAACCTTTTTATTCCAACAGGCTTTCCCCTAATTGTCCTCGATGATGCTTTCCCTCCCCCCCACTGTTATTGTTTTGTTATCTCGAGCTAGCTGGACATTGTTATTTTAATCTGTGCTTGTTATTTTAACTGTAATTTCCTTGTTGGTGTTATTGTATTGTTGCATTTTATACTGTAAGCCGCCTTGATCTGCAGAAAGGCGGGATATAAATAAATATTTTATTATTATTATTATTTATGTTGTTATTCTTGATTTAGCTTGTAAACTCGTACCATCCTTGTTAATGGAATATTGTAACAGTCTCTAGATAAGTAAAATTAGCAATCTTATACCAGAAGAGGAATCTATGTTCTTATCCAGCCATATTATTTTGTGATCAAGTATCCAGCAGTTAAATATACACAGCAGTGGTCTGAAACCAAGCTGCTCATTTCTGTTGCAGGCATTTCAAGCAGACTAGAGCAATCATAGCTGCTAAAGTAAGCCCAATTTTTATTGATTCACAATAAGCTTTCATTATAGTATGGAATTCTTTTGCAGTTTCAAGGTGTAGCATTTGAATTTGTATTCACAACACTAAAACACAAGGAGACATATTGTACAATCTAATGCAGCATGTTTTGTCCCTTGAAGGAATTGCTATGTGTAGATGTAATTCATATGATCAGTAACCTGAGATTGAGTACAAGTCTTTTTAACCAAACACAATCCTCTGAACAAGCGCTTCTTTCAGGTAGTTGCTGCTGGACCCAGAAGTGGAGTGGATCCATAAACAAGCAGGAATAGAAGATTGACATCTTTCTACTTTCCTGTCATTTAGCTTTTGAGGCTCACCTTTTTGTGTACAGTTAAAGGCATATGGTTAAGTGGGAGGCTAGTTTCATCAGTTAATCAATCCAATTTCCTTTCATCCAACCAGTCTTTGCTTTCATGTGAAGTTTGTTTTCATCAACATAGCATGCTGGATAATGTTTAGCGAGGAAGCACACTGACAAACATGGTGAGATTAATTTACTAGGGGAAGAGTTTGCATAGTGATTAAAGTGCTGAAGCCATTAAAGTTCACCAAATACAGACAACTTGTGGAGACAGGTAAATACAAACATGATTTTTTTCAGAGAGGGGAAGTGCTGGCTGACTGTAAATGTTTGGTGCAGAACATGGCTCTTAGTGCTGAGTTGAAATTAAATAATAGGCATGTATTTTTTGTTGCAGCAGACATAATAAGCTTATGCCATATCTGCTGTGCCATCGCTGCAAGCCTGGCAAGCTGAGTGAACTCTGTGGTTCGTGGGTGCTATGTTGGCTACAGTGTTCAGTCATCTGATCACAAGGTTCAGTTCCTGCCCATCAGACCAAAAAAAAGCCCTTGTGTCTAAGCAACTTATCTCTAGTATAAAAGACACAGTTAAAGCACCTGTACCCATCCCCTCAGATCAGGGACCCTGTCTGGATTTAGTGGCCCTTTTGATCTTTCTTTGGATTTTTGGAACTCAGGGCCCAAGCAGACAGGTCAAAATAAAGCTGCTTTGGGTCACTTTGGAGGTACACTGTTTAAATGACACGCACATCTGAAGAAGCCAGAAGCTGCACTAAAGCTGCACTCCAGTCCTTAGGACTGGAGCGTGGCTTTGTTGCAGCTTCTGGCCTCTTAGGACACATGCATCATTTAAACAGCATACCTCCAAAGTGACCTGAAGCAGCTTTATTTTGGCCTGTCTGTTTGCGCCCTCACTGTTTGCCTATTTTGATCCATGCATGGTTTGTAGCTTACTTTGTCTAAACCTCTCATTATCCCCAGAACCTGACTGCCCAAATTTTGACTCTTGGTGAGATCTGACTTTCTTAGATTGTATGCCATGGGCAGGTTTATTTTATCTATTTTATTGTTTGTATGTACAACACTGTGTAAATCTACAGCGCTATAGAAATAAAGTATAATTGTACAGTTCTCTAGATAGTAGCAACTGGAAAATAACTCCTTTCTTCCCTAAGTATAACTCTAAGGACCTTATCACATGAGGCACTTACCACGCTGGAATCGTGGCCCAAACACTTCAGATGCATGGAGGTGGGATCGCCAGTATGCTTCTGAAGCATCATAGAAGCATGTCCCGCTATTCTCCCGTCGACAAACTGTTCACAGAACAGCCATTTCTGTAATGACAGGATCTTCCGTTATGCAAAAAATGGCTGCTCTGTGAACGTTTTCACAATGGAAGAACAGCAAAATGCCTCAAAGACATTTGAGAAGCACAGCCGGTGATCCCACCTCCATGCTTCTCAAGCGTTTGTGCCACAGTTCCAGTGCAGTAAATGCCTCATGTGATAAGGGCCTAAGATCAGATTGCTACTCAAAGCAGCCTATTATTATAACTCACATTTTCAACAATACTGTTGTAGATTTTTTTTTAAAGGAAGGCATAATGAATCAAGTGCAGAGAAGCTTTAGACAGACCTCAAGGCTGTACACATGAGCCAAAAGGCTTGTGTTCCTCCTGGTCTGGCACTATCCCTTTGAGATGATGCAGGCCAATGGCCTTGGGCTGGGGATAAGCACACTGGACACCATTCCGTCAGATCTGGTCTGACAATGACCCAACCGGTCCTTTGTGTGTTTTCTGAAAACCACCTTATTTGCGGCAGTTTCCCAGAAACTTTGTGATGACAGCCACTGCATGTGATGGCTGTGCTCCCCCAAACACCCACCTCTGTTTTACTTGCATGCCCTAGTCATGGCCTGTGATGTTTGAAGGCTGCACCTGGCCATGTGGGAGAAGCGAAATGCCCCCTTTCTGACCTTAGGAGTCACGGTAGGAGCCTAGAAGTAGAATCGTAGTGGCGGTGAGAGGTGAGGCGGCAGTTACAGCGGCTCCACAATGCAGCAGCGGGTGGGCATTTGAACACCTGCCTATTACCATGCCAAAAGAGGTAGGTTCTATCAGTGGAAACAGACTGGATCCACAGGCAGGTTACAACAGGGTTGCCCCATCATATCCTGCCTGTGTGCTCAGCATCCTTGTTACCTATGTAAAAGAAAGCAAAGCAGAAGAGGAGATTTCAGTTACACTGAGATACCTTTCATCATGCTGAATAACCATAGATTAAGCCCTTTGAAATGAGAACCTAGAGCCCAAACAGACCTGCTAAAATAAAGCTGCTTTGAGTCACTTTGCAGGTATGCTGTTTACACGCTGTATGCATCCTAAGAGGCTGGAAGCTGCACCAAAGCCATGCTCCAGTCCTAAGGACTGGGGTGCAGCTTTGGCACAGCTTCTGGTCTCTTAAGATGTGTGTGTCATTTAAACAGCATACCCCCAAAGTGTCCCGAAGCAGCTTTATTTTGGCCTGTCTGTTCAGGCCCTTAGATATGTAGACTTGAATCTCACTGTCTGTTTGCCCCCAAACTCAACTCTACAGATGGCAGGATATAGTCTGTCCTATAAACCACTGTGCAGGCATGGTCACTAAGATATGGTTATTGAGGAGGAGCCAGCCATCACCAGTCTGGCCCTGTGTACACACACAAACAAAATTATGTTGGTACTTTGGCATACTCCTCGTTGAATGCAATGGCAATGGGTAAATGGTTACCCAATCATGTCATTGTAATGAAAAATAGAAATTATCAGGAAACTTTCCTATGGTGATTAATGATGCATATTTAATTTTTTCCAGTTCAACACTTAACTACTAAATTAGTGGCAAAACCAATGCACTTTTAACAAGCATCTGACTTATCTTACTAATTTGTTTTTAGTTTGGAGTTGTGAAACAAACACTCTAATGAATTTCACACTAAGTCTTGTCGGCCAATAGACGGGACTGGCAATTGATGGAGAGGCCTTAATTGCAAAGTGAAGTGTTGTTGAGAATGCTACATTTCACTGCACCATAGCACACATTTACAATGTTGTAAATATTGACACAACACTTTATTAGTCATGCTAGTTTCTTTTTAAGTTAAAAGGGAAAGTGTATGTGTGAGTGTACATGTGTATGTGTGAGTTTCTCTATTTCTCCGTATCTCGTTCGTCGGCCTCGAATTCCGATGGCATCTCTTCTCTCAATGAATGTCTTCAGGCGGTAATGGGCTGGATGAGGAAAAACAGATTGAAACTGAATCCAGACAAGACAGAGGTGCTCATGGTAGCGGCCCCGAAACCAAGAATTGGGTTGCAACTTCCAGTCCTGGATGGGGTCACACTCTCCTCCAGCGACTGTGTTCGCAGTCTGGGGGTGCTCCTTGACGCGTCGCTCCTGATGACAAATCAGGTAAATGCGACGGTCAGGAGCGCCTGTTATCAGCTTCGGCTGATATGCCAGCTGCGCCCTTTTCTGGAAGTAAGGGATCTCGAGACGGTTGTGCATGCGCTGGTAACCTCACGCCTCGACTTCGGTAATGCACTCTACATGGGGCTACCCCTATGCTTGACTCGGAAATTACAGCTGGTTCAAAATATGGCAGCCAGGCTTGTCTCAGGAACATCTAGGAGGGACCACATTACTCCGGTTTTGAGGTCTCTCCACTGGCTGCCTATCAGCTTCTGGGCCCAGTACAAGGTGTTGGTTATCACCTTTAAAGCCCTAAATGGCTTGGGTCCAAGCTATCTTAGGGACCGCCTCCTCCCGTACAATCCTCCCCGCGCTCTCCAGTCCTCTGGGAGGAACTTACTACAGCCTCTAAAATCTAGGCTTGCGGCGATCTCCCAGAGGGCGTTCTCTGCTGTCGCCCCCAAACTCTGGAACGACCTGCCAAATGAGATCCGTCAGATAACATCATTAGACAGCTTTAAAAAAGCGGTCAAGACGGATCTCTTCCAGCAGGCCTTTCCAGATTAACCATCCCAGCCCAGGTTCCCTGATTCCCTCATTCCTCCCGTGGCCCCATCTTAGTGATGGTTGAGGATCAACAGAGGGACATCAGGGTTTTTAGTTTTTAATTGTTGTTTTTATGCATTGATATTGTGTTTTAATATGTTATACTGTTTAATACTGTCTTAAGGGGGGAGGGATAAAATGTTTTTAATTGTCATATATTATACAGTGGTACCCCGGGATACGAATGCGCCGGGTTACGAATTTTTCGGGATACGAAAAAATCCCATAGGGATTTATTGCTTCGGCTTACGAAGGTTTCTTCGGGTTACGAAAAAACCGCGGCGCTATTTTCCGCCACCGGAGGGCAGCAGAGAGCTATTTTTCCATTAGCGCCTATGGGAATTCGGCTTACGAAGGTATTTCGGGTTACGAAATTAACCGCGGAACGAATTAATTTCGTAACCCGGGGTACCACTGTATTTTACTGTTGTTAACCGCCCAGATTGGTTTGCCAGAGGGCGGTATACAAATAAATATTATTATTATTATTATTATTATTATTATTATTATTATTAGTTTATGTGAATGAGAACAAGTGTTTGTTATTTTTGTTAAGTGCCTTTCAAGTTGACTTTGACTTACCTAAATCCCATGAATGAGAGACCTTCAAGTCACCTCCTATAATGAGTCATGTCTTTTCATGAGGTGGCCAAAGTATGATAGTCTTAGTTGAGTCATCTGTGCTTCTAGGGAGAGTTCATGCCTGATTTGCTGTAGGACTTATTCATCTGTTTTATAGTTGTCCATAGTACAGTGGTACCCCGGGATACGAATTACCCAGCTTACGAATTTTTCGGGATACGAAAAAATCCCATAGGGATTTATTGTTTCGGCTTACGAAGGTTTTTTCGGGTTACGAAAAAACCTCGGCGCTATTTTCAATGGAGCCGCGGCTCCGCCGCGGCTTTTTTTCCATTAGCGCCTATGGCAATTCAGGTTACGAAGGTTTTTCGGGTTACGAAATTAGCCGCGGAACGAATTAATTTCGTAACCCGAGGTACCACTGTATCAGCAGAACTCTTTTCCTATACCACATCTCAAATAAGCTGATTTTCATTTTTTCATTCTATCAGCTTTCTTCCCTGTCTATTTTTCATAACTGTAGAAAGAAATGGGAAATACAATCCTAACTTGAGTATTCAGCGATATATCTTTACAGTTCAGGATCTGGTTTAATTCCTTCATAGCTGCCCTTCCAAGTCCTAGGGTGCATATACACTAGAAATAATGCAGTGTGACACCAGTTTTAAGTACTGTAGCTCCACCTTATGGAATCCTGGGATTTGTAGTTTTATATGGCCTTTAGCCTTCTCTGCTAAAGACTACTTTCACAAAAATAGAAATCCCAGGATTCTGTAGAAATGGGCCTGAGGCAGTTACAGTGATGTCAAATTGCATTATTTCTGCAGTGTAGATGCACTCCTAGTCTTCTTCTGATTTCTTGGATGCAGTCTCCACTCTGGTTAAAGATTAAGCCAAAGTATGACAAATCTCATATTCGATGTTCTCATCATCTCTTTTAAAGTCATGTAAATCGGAGTGCAACTTTAGAAAGGGTCTAGCAAGTATGCTGCACTTGCAGTTGTTCACATATTTTTTGAAGCCATTTGGTAGATGTTTACTGAAGTGACCTGTTTAATCTTTTTTTCTCAATGTGGGTTTATTTCATTTCCATACAAAGTCTATTAGTAATTTTGCTTTTCTTTGCACTTCTACGCTGTGAGGATGGTTGAACCATGTATGTATTTCAGATGCAATTAAATTACCTGTGTGAGCTCCTTTTTCCTAATTTAATCTGAAGAATTCAGATAGGAGACAACATTTGTAGTGAGGTGCTTTTGTAGAATCAGATCTTTAAGTAAAATGGAAACATTGACACTGGAGAAGTGAATCAACTTGGTAAATACTCAACCATTAGGCCTGGTTACTGTAAAATAAGATTTGGCTGGTTTACTTCATTTTCCAGAGCTTGGGCAAATAACTGCAGAATTAAATTACTTCATGTCACTTTCCCCTAGGGTGCCAAGAACCTGTTTGCAAAGTGTTCTGTTAAGTCGTCATATTGATTAGTACTTGAGGTCTAACCTTTACATAGTTATGCTTATTTTCTTGTGTGCTTATTTACGCCTTTCATATTTGTTGCCATGCAAGTTCTTTCACTGCCCTGATTGTCTTTTGGCAGGTTAACAACAACAACAAAATACTCATTTCATTCTGTACTTTCTCTGTTCTCCTTATTTGTTGTTGCCAAGTAAGAAGTAATCAGTATGCAAGCTATGAATACAACTGACTTGGCCTGAAGAGCCGGTGGCACAAAGGGTAATGATCGCAGTCATAATTGACAGCACTTATCATGGTGCATACAAGGTTTTCATTGTCGGGATGGTTAGCGACTCAAAGTAATCTAATTAAATGCTCATAGCGGCCATTAACAATGCCAAAATAGATGTTTTATCACAGCGGACAGAGCGATTTCTGGCTTTCTTTATTGTCGCTTGGAAAGTGATTTATTTCTAAATTCATCTTAATAATTTGTAAGCCTAGACAATATATATATATATATATATATATATATATATATATATATATATAATTTGATCGCATTTAAATTTTCATGTTATCTGCCTTTTGGGTGGCATGAATTATAGAAAAGCTGGGCTAAGGAAAGGGGGTGTCTTGGAATGACAGTTCTTCAAGGGGAAGGATTTAAGGTTCAGAGTGATATATATCAAAAGTAAGTGCCTGCAAAACAGCTATTTTCTAGTGCACAAGCTATGTGAAAGGAAATAATAGAATTTCTTCTTCCTGCTTAAACTCTATTATTTTATAAGGGAGAAGGCATCGTCATGCCATCTCTCTTTCTGCATACCAGGCGTGAGATGGGGGCTCCTAGTTCATATCTTCTCACTTCCATTTTGATAACAGAAACTTCTACAAGGGATGAGAGGGAGATTGAATTGGAAGTGCTGAGTGACCAAAGTGGTGAATGGTTTCCCTTTGCTATTGCCTAACTATATATATTGGGTCCAGGCTATTTGAAGGACCACATCTTCCTGTACGAGCCCCCCAGAATATTGAGGTCATCGGGAGAGGCCATTCTCTCTGTCCCACTACCCTCTCAGGCGCGTTTGGTGGGAACAAGAGAAAGTAGCTGTTCCCAAGGTCTGAAACTCCCTCCCTAGGGAGGCCAGGATGGCTCCATCCCTGCTGTCTTTCTGATAGCAGGTAAAGACGTTTTTATGCTGCTGGGCTTTTACATGACATGGATTGTTTTTGTTTTAAAGAGTTTTAAACTTTAGATTTTAATGATGTAAAGTTTTTAATTGTTTGACTTGTTTAATTGTTTTTTAAACTTGTATTTTGCATGTTTTATAGTTTTTTAACTTGGACTCTTTTAGATGTGTAAGTCGCCTTAAGTCTCTGTACTGGGAGGATGGCAGGATATAAATAAACAGCATCATCACAATAATACCCTCTGCAGCTGCTGTTAAGTTTTTTAAAATGTATGAACAATCCATGTTTAAACCATACCTAGCTGCACCCGCATTTAATTGCTTTTTTTTTCAGTGCAGTCAAAATAAGTTAATAATCAGAAGAAGGATGTGTGAATTTTCCTCAGAAGATTCAAGGATGAGCACATAGAGCTAGTGCATTATAATGGTTAAGAGTTCTAGAGTGGGACGGGTGATCCTTGGCCCTTTCACACTAAACAATTATAGTGCTATATTCCACTTTAACTGGCATTGCAACACCCTATGCAATCCTGGGATTCCAGAGGATTTTATGAAGCTCTTAAAACAGTGTTTGGACCTACATATCAGATCCAAAGCTCCCTATACAGTACAGATGGCCAAACACTAATCACAGATAAAGCTTCCATTCTGAACCGATGGGCTGAACATTTCCAAAGCCTCTTTAGTGCCAACCGAGTAGTCCTAGACTCAGCTATTCAACATATGACACAACAACCGATGAAGAAGGAATTGGACATAGCTCCCACTTTGGAAGAAAACGTTAAGGCCATACAGCAGATGAAAAATGGCAAGGCTGCCGGGATTGATGGAATTCCACCTGAAGCTTGGAAACATGAAGGTCATGTACTCCATGCTAAACTCCACAAGCTCCTTGTGAGTTGCTGGGGAAAAGGCGAACTGCCATCAGATCTCCGAAATGCAGTCATCATCACCCTGTACAAGAAAAAAGTAGCAAAATCGGATTGCTCAAACTATCGAGGTATAACACTGCTCTCCATCGCTGGAAAAATCCTTGCAAGGATACTGTTGAACAGATTAGTCCCTGCTATTGCAGAAGAACTCCCTGAAAGCCAGTGCGGCTTTAGAGCTAATAGGAGCACTCTCTCTCTCTGGCCTTGCTTCGCGAACGAAGATTCAGGAAGGACTCATCCCACACTTTGTACAAGCGCATTGGTGACTAAAAAGGCCAATTCGGGATAAACAGGTCCGGTTGCAGAAAGCACCGCAGAAAGTCTCCTTGGGTGATGTTTCCAGGTTGCGGTTCTTTCTGTGTTGTCGTTTCTCTTCGAGGCTACACAGACATGGTATTTGCCCTTAGACAACTGCAAGAGAAATATAGAGAGCAGAACAAAGGACTCTATGTAACATTTGTCGACCTCACCAAAGCCTTCGGCACTGTGAGTAGAAAAGGTCTGTGGCAGATCCTGGAATGACTAGGATGCCCCCCCCCAAACTCCTCAAAATGATTACCCTGCTACATGAAGGCCAGCAAGGCCAAGTCAGATATGGCGATGCTCTCTCGGAGCCCTTTCTAATAACTAATGGTGTGAAACAAGGCTGTGTTCTCGCTCCAACTCTATTTACAATCTTCTTCAGCATGATGCTCCAAAGGGCTACGGCAGATCTCAAAGAAGATCTCATTTATATACGCTACTGTACTGATGGTAGCCTGTTTAACTTAAGCCGCCTGAGGGCCCGCACTAAGACTCTAAACTATCTAGTCTGTGAGCTGCTTTTTGCTGATGATGCTGCCCTTGTTGCCCATACGGAAGCAGCTCTGCAGCACCTAACATCCTGCTTTGCAACAGCTGCAGAGCTCTTTGGACTGGAAGTCAGTCTGAAGAAAACGGAAGTTTTTTACCAGCCGGCACCTCAGGAAGAACACTACCATCCCCACATCACTGTAGGCACATCTGTGCTTATGTCCATCCAGCAGTTCACCTACCTGAGAAGCATCATCTCCTCAGATGCCAAGATTGATAAAGAGATCGATCACAGACTGGCAAAGGCATATAGTCCATTCGGAAGGCTTCACAAAAGAGTCTGGAGTAACAAACACTTGAGGCAAAGCACAAAAATCAGTGTGTATAGAGCCATTGTACTGTCTATTCTCCTCTATGGGTCTGAAACATGGGTCACCTATCGCCAACACCTACGACTCCTTGAACGCTTTCATCAGCGCTGTTTACGCACAATTCTAAATATACACTGGACTATGTGACGAATGTTGCTGTCCTTGAGCAAGCAGGGATCACCAGCATTGAGGCCATGCTATTGAGGACTCAGCTGCGCTGGGCAGGACATGTTTCTAGGATGAAGGACCATCGCCTCCCAAAAATAGTATTCTACGGTGAACTCACCATGGGTCAGCGTAAGAGGTGCACCCCAAAGAAGAGATACAAGGACTCCCTGAAACAACATCTCAGGCTTGGCCAGATTGATCACCAACAATGGTCTGCCCTGGCCTCGCATTGGGAGGCATGGAGACACACTATCCATGATGCTGCAGCCTTTTTTGAAAGCTCACGGCGAATGAGTCTCGAAGAGAAACGACAACGCAGAAAGAACCACAACCCGGAAACATCACCCAAGGAGACTTTCCGCTGTGCATTCTGCAACGGGGATGCGTCCTTCCTGAATCTTCATTCACGAAGCAAAGCCAGAGAGAGAGAGCTATATTCCACTTTAACTGGCATTGCAACACCCTATGCAATCCTGGGATTTGTAGTGTGGTGAAGCAATAGAGCTCTCTAGCTGAGACTGTTGTGGATGTTGCCATTGTTATTTAAAATGTGATCATGTCAATGTGAAAGGGTCCCTACAGAGCAGTGAAATGCACTAGGTGTCTAAGAGCCACCTGCTGTTTCTCAGTCTGACTTGTATTATGTAGAGTTTTTCTGGCGGTAAAATGGAGCCAAAGACATGTATTCCATCTTGAGTTTGTTGGAAGAAAGGGAAAAGAATATAGCAAACAACAGACAATTTCATTATTCAGAAGGTGGATTAAGCAACTGGAAGATCAGCTATTTTAGATCTGTTCCTAATCAACAGTGTTGATTTGTTTAATGAATGGAAGTGCAGGATCCTTAGCTGGGAGTGACTATGATCTCCTAGTTTGTTATACAGTGGAAGGGGAAAGCCATGCATAGTTAGACATGCAGTCTAGACTTTAAGAAAGCTGATTTCTTAAATACTGGCTGCAATTCCATGGTCAGGAATACTAATAGAGAAGTAAGTTCATGAGTGATGTTAGTTTCTTAAAAGTGAGAATACTGAAGGCACAATTTCAGACAGTTCCAACGAGGAGGAAAAATGGTCAGTGTCTAAAGAAACTAAGATGCATGTCTAAAGAACTTTCAACTGAGCGGAGGTTCAGAAGGGACATGAAAAAAACGCAAAATCACCAAAGATATCAAACAAATAACCATCTCTTGTAGGGTGAAAGTCAGAAAAGCTAAAGGACAAAATGATCTCAGACTTGCTATAGAGGTTAAAACAATGAAAATATCTGATTTATGTCTGTTTATCCTCTGGCACATGGGTGCAATGAGACCCCCTTTGTCTCTTGGTACAAGAGGAAATGCAGAGGACAGGAAGGAAGGAAGGAAGGAAGGAAGGAAGGAAGCAGCAGTTACTATACCCATTTAGCCTTGATTGTATAATTACCTGGGTCATCCACATGCCCTCGTGTCTTCATTTTTTTCTCTCCTGGGAACCTTACCTAGTATTCCTAAAGGTCATTGTGATCTCTCAAGAACATGTAGCCTCCAGATGTGAAATGTGAAAATAAGGGGACCCCAGAGAGAGTGTGCATGCAGGGTGTGCTAACAATAGGTTTGCCTTGAGCTCACCATAAGTCAGAAATGACTTGAAGGTACACAACAACAACCATCAGAGGAAGGTCTGTCACAAAAGTGTGCAAGGGAGCCTACATACCCAAAGGATGCTCACCAATGGCTCCTGTCAGCCAAACGTCTTCTCTCAATGTGGGATTCATGCCTTTGGAATTATGTAGAAAGTGGGCTTGATTTCTGAGTTGGTTTATTGTTGCTGATTTGAGTGTTTGGCCACAGCCTTCATTGATCACAGTGATTGTGCTGGCTGTATTCTGAGAGTTGGAGAACCCCACTAAAAAAAGGAGAGAGAGAGAGAGAACGAACTGCTCCAAGCTTCCAGAAGTGCTTATAGTTTCACAACTATATTGTACCTAAGTGGTTTGGGTCTTGATGGTTAAAAAAGTCAGGAGAATGCTTGTAATGTTCCTTATGGCTTTTTTTTTAAAAATGCAGAAAAATAATAAGCCTAGTTTGGATGTTGGTTTCCCCAGTGATATATTTAAGGAGAACTTGGGGAGGAAGAAAAGTGACTGGTTGGATAAATGCTGCTGGTTCATCCCAGTTTCCTTATACTTTTCTTAAATAGGTGAATGAAAAAAGTGTCAGTGCTGGCTAATTTTTCTAGGAGATAATTTCAAAATTATCTGCATTGCATATATTACCCCAAGTGGTATTTGTATACAACCTTGTTCCTGTTCAGTGAATGTTAATACTGTTTTAAATATGCTACATGAGAAATATTCTACTTTAAAAGTTTTGTTTTTAAATAAGTCCTTCCGTGTCTTAGACAGAGGTTTGCTTCTAGTATAAAATACTTAAAATGAATACAATTAATTCCTTTAATAGAATATTTGCATTCTTTCAGCTTCCAAGCTGTTTTAAAGGTATATATTGTTATGTGCTTTAAAGTCATTTCCAACTGATGGCAACCCTAAAGAAAATCTACAGTGGGGTTTTCATGGCAAGATTTGTTCAGAGTGGGGTTGTCCTTGTCATCTGCTGAGGCCTGGCACAAACAGAAAGATACATGTCCCTCTGAGTGAAATGGGGATGTTGAGAAGAGTGAGGGACTGGTAAATCTTTTGAAATGGATTGAATTCTGTTGCAATACAATTGCGGTATCCATAGAAGGACATAAAAGAAGATGATTGTTCTGCATAATTTGGTGTAATCTGTTCTATGTTTTTCCATATCTGGGCTAATTGGTTTGTTGTTGTTTTTTATTTGTCTCAGTATATAATTGATTCTAACAGTTGTTAAGAAAGCATCTCCTTCACTGGCAGGTTGACTGACACTTGTTTCACAGGCCTTATTTTGTAAGCCTGTGGGGTGACAAGCTTGCTTATGCCAAATATATGCATTTCCTTATACAGGTAATTTGGACATGGCATACCAGGTAGGAGCCATCCAGGTGTAGGGATTTGTGTGCTGGACTATGACTCTGGAGATGCAGCTCAACCATGAAACCTACTGGGTGACCTTGTCCAAGTCACATGCTCTCAGTCTCAAGGGAAAGCAATGCTAAACCTCCTCTGAACTAATCTCGCCTTAGGGTCACCATAAGTCAGAAAGGACTTGAAGGCACACAGCAGTACTAGGTAGAATCTAACTTGTTTTACTGCCATTCCATGACAGTTGTATGTTGTCATATAAATCAGAGTTAGACAACCTGTCAAAACCAGATGTTTTAAATTATAATTTTTGGCCAGGGCTGATGGAAGTTGGAATTCAAAATGTCTGGAGGATAGTACTGTAGGTTGCCTATCTCTAATTTAGAAGATGCTCTCTCATTGTTAGTTATTCCCTAAAAGAACTGTGCCAACATGTTGTCCGCATGAATCAAATTGTTAGAGGGTAGAATGCAAGCAAAGTTATTTTTGGTTGACTCCAACTTCAAAAGGAGTAAATGCATAGGATGCCATGGGTTAAGTCAGACCACAGGCCTATCTATCTTAGTATGGTTTGATAGTGGCTCTCCAGGGATTCAAGTGAGATATTTTGTTAGCCATACTTGGAGAAACTGGATTGACTCTGGGACCATCTGTTTGTAAAGAAACTGACCTAAGACTGAGCTGCAGTCTTAATCAAGGTAGACTGAAAATGAGAAGTAATATCATTTGTTAAGAGAATAAGCCAGCACCTCATAAAGGTTGTGTTCCATACAACCATTGCCACTGCATTAATTACCTTCTGGCCATAAGTTGACAAAAGTCAGAAACAACTAGAAGGCACACAACACATATCTTTGAGATACCACTGTGAACATTTTGCATGAGAAGTTGTGTTGCTTTCTTGTGCTGATGAGCTAGCAGATAAAAATAATCTTGAACAAATAAAGGTATTGATTAATAATACAATGTAGAATTGTAATACTGTGCATTAATTCAAGGCTGTGTGGCAAAGCTTAAGTTTATTTTCCAAATTGTACAGTAAAATCACATAATGAAATTAGCTAATCATTACCGTGGTCTAATAAGACATTTTAATAACACAGTGTTTGTTTTCTCATACAGAGGCTACGGAAATTGTGTTGAAAGCTCAAATTTTAGCTGGAGGGAGAGGAAAAGGTGTTTTTAGCAGTGGGCTGAAAGGAGGAGTTCATCTGACAAAGGAGTAAGTGAAGAATTACAGCAATTATTTTAAATATCCTTAATTCTTGGCAGGTGATCTTTAAAAGAAATACTTACGTGTATCCTCACTTTCTCTTGTAGCCCCAGAATGGTAGGGCAGCTTGCTGAGCAGATGATCGGATACAATCTCATAACAAAGCAAACACCAAAAGGTGGTGTTAAAGTTAAAAAGGTAAGATAATCCCACTGAAAACTATTGAAAATGACATCAGATGCAGCTTGAACTTATCAGGAAAATATAGTTCAAAGCTATTAGGGCTGTTACAGTTTATAAAATGGAACAGATCAGCAGTTTATAGGTATTAACTTCCCCTTGTTCACATTTCTAAATTACTGTATACTAGTAGTTCTCAAATCTTTTATCCCCATGACCTTCTTTACATTTGCATGCAGAGGTCCCACACTCCACCTGCTCTATGTAGTACAGTGGTGCCTCGGGTTACGAAATTAATTCGTTCCGCGGCCGCTTTCGTAACCCGAAAAGCCTTCGTAAGCCAAATTGCCATAGGCGCTAATGGGGAAAAGCCGCGTTTCGTGCGAAAAAGCCGAAAAAAGCACCAAAAATTTTCTTCGTATCCCGAAAAAACATTCGTAACCCGGAACAATGATTTCCTATGGGATTTTTTTCGTATCCCGAAAATTTCGTAACCTGGGTATTTCGTATCCCGAGGTACCACTGTATATGAAAAATATTTTGTTTATTTAGTGTGCATATTTTTCTCCACACATTTATGTATATTCATATTTTAACATTTTATAAGGAAATAACTTTGTACTAACACTTTTATTTAAATAAATTTAATACCTAAAGACATTGCCACCTTAGCACCACAATCTCCCCTTACTGCTGAACCACTACACCTCCACTGCCTCTGCTATCAGTCTACAAGCTTTCCCCTTGCATCTCCTAGGATGAAGATACGGTTGCAAAAATCTCATTCATTGTCAGGAGAAGGATGACAACACTGAAGGAGATTTTTGCAGCAGCCATGGAAGTGCTGGGCTGGTGGTCAGAGCAAAAGAGGTTGGTCCTCCTTGTCCTACTGATCCTTCCCCACTAACAGTCTCAGCCCATACCCCCTTTCCCACCTCAGCACCACAACGCCTGTACTGCACTCTCAGGACCCCTTAGCTACATCTCCATCATCTCTGCCATTGGTTTATAAGTCTCCCTCCTCTGCCTTCTCCCGACCACCCAGAGACAGGTGCCATAGCTGCTACTGCTTCCAAAATCTCATTCAGTATCATTATTCTTCCTTCTCCTTGAGAGGAGGATGACAATGTAGGACATCCTTACCTCTGCTGTATACTATTCATCTGATAATAGAAATCACTGTTTGTTTTTTCCTTCTTTACAAGATTTTTAAAATTTACTGTCAGATGTCCATTTAGAAAATGAATGCCAAGCCAGATTTCTCTCATTGGCATGGCTGACAAGAATAGATAGAACATAAAGGTTGGGCATCATAATGAAATCATTAAGAGTGTGTACTGGAGCGTCTAGACTCATGACAAGCTGCACAGTTCCACAGCAAAGTGGTAAGGGATATGTTTTGTATGTAAAGGGCTCAAGGTTTAATCCTTGGCATTTAAAGAGTCTCATCTAGGCTATCTAGGAAAGACTTCTGTTCAAAAACCTCAGCCACTATTTAAAAAAAGACTAATAGAATAGACACAGGGCTTGGGAAACTTATTATCTTTTTGGTCTACAATCATAGAATCGTAGAGTTGGAAGAGACCACAAGGGCTGTCCAGTCCAACCCCCTGCCATGCAGGAAATCTCAATCAATGCATGCTTGACAGATGGCCATCAAGCCTCTGTTTAAAGACCTCTAAGGAAGGAGACGCCACTACACTCCGATGAAGACTGTTCCACTGTTGAACAGCCCTTACTGTCTGAAAGTTCCTCCTAATGTTGAGGTGGAATCTCTTTTCCTGTAGCTTGCATCCATTGCTCCAGGTCTTGTTCTCTGGAGCAGCAGAAAACAAGCTTACTCCCTCCTCAGTATGACATTCCTTCATATATGTAAATAAGGCTATCATATCATCTCTTAACCTTCTCTTCTTCAGGCTAAACACCCCCATCTCCCTAAGTCATTCCTCATAGGGCATGGTTTCCAGGCTTTTCACCATCTTAGTCACCCTCCTTTTGACACGCTCCAGTTTCTCAATGTCCTTTATAAATTGTGGTGCCCAGAACTGGACACAGTATTCAACCAATTACTAATCCATGTAACAGTTACCTTGTCTAGCCCACATTTTGCAAGCTTGTTTGCAAGAATTTCATGGGGACCCTTGTCAAAGCCTTACTAAAACCAATATATACTATAGCCACAGCATCCCTCTCATGGGTTTCAGAGAAACAAGTCATGCCAGACAAACCTAATCTCTTTCTTTGATAAAATTACCAGCTTGGTAGATGAGAGGGATGCTGTGGCTATAGTATATGTTGGGTCCTTGCACTATTTGCCTTGTTTCCTCTATGACACTTTGGCTACTTTCTCCAGCCCTTTTGCCTTCCAGAATACTGTGTCCCTCCCCCACATATCTCAGTTTAAAGCCCTCCTGATCAAATTCTTGAGGCTGTTGGCAAAAACGTTTCTGCCAACTGATGTGAGATGCAACCCATCCCATGCCAGAACTCCCTCCTCATGGAACCGCAGCCCATGATCAAAGAATCCAAATTTTTCTTGGCGGCACCATCTGCAGAGCCAGTTGATGACCTCTGCTATTTTCCTCTCCCTTCCTGGACCATGCCCTTCAAATGGCAGAAGAGACGAGATGACAACCTGTGCATCCATTTCTTTCAGTTTCCTACCAAGAGCCTTGTAATCCCTTCTGATATTCTGAAGGCTGTGTCTTGCAGTGTCATTGGTTCCCACATGGACCAAAAGGAAGGGATATTGGTCAGTAGGCTTGACCAGTCTTGTCAGCCTCTCTGTCAAATCACGGATCTTTGCCCTGGGGAGACAACACACCTCTGGAGACATCTTGTCAGGCCTACAAATCACTGTTTCTGTACTCCTCAGCAAGGAGTTTCACACCACCAAAACACGCCTCCTCCAAGGCTTAGCAGCGACTGATCCCTGTGGTGGAACTCCCAGGCTCCCCTGCCCTGTCCCTGAGGTCTGTCCATACTGCTCTTCTTCATCCTCCTTGGTAAGGGCAAGAGCTTCAAATCAGTTCGGTATCTGCAAGCTCCCAGAACGATCCCTGGTTTTCCTACGTCTCTGTGTGACATTCCTCCAGCTGTATGCCTCTTGTGTATGTGAAGTGACATTCTCCTCCCCAGCAACTTCCTTTGTGAGGTCCCCATCCAAGACAGTTTGTTCCATTCTGTCCAGTAAATCCTCTTGCTCCCTAATATGCTGAAGTGTAGCTACTCTGGACTTCAGCTGCTGAACTTTCTCCTCCAAGAGTGCTACCAACTTGCACTTGGTACATGTGAAGTTGTCCACATCTGTAGGCAAGAAGACAAACATCCCACAAGTGTTGCAGGTGACTGCAGCTGTTCCGTCAGTGTCCATACTGAGAAGTCTTAAGTAATTACTGAAACAGGACTGTGGGTTTCCTTCTCAAAAAAAATCCTCCAGTAAACACCAACGTTAATGCCCCTGATGACTTGGCCTTTTCACCAATCTCTGTCAGTGAGTTCAATCTACTGGGAATATATCTTTATAGAATGTCCTGGCTGCTAGCTCGTTCAGAAGTTCTCACTCAAAATGGCTGCCTAAAAACTTCTCTCCTTTTCCTCTCTGTGGCAGGAACTGGTCTGCAAAGGCTCTGGGAGGAATTATATAGAGCTAGTCTGCTAGCTCTACCCTCTAGTTACTCACAGAAGCTCCACCCCCTCAGCAACAATGGCTGCCTAGAATCTTCTCTCTTTCTCCTCTCTGTGGCAGGAACTCAAGAATTTCCCAAGCAGCATTGTTGTAGACCAAAACAACATAAATATTTTCCTACCTGTGACTAGACTAGAATGCGGACTATAATTCTGATTCTAAGGAAAATGTACCCATCTGTGTCTCATCCTACAGTGCACTGTCATGTCAATGCACACTACCATCTTCCACAAACTGGTATGAAATTTCAGTGTCCTGTCCTTTTCACAGCCGGGCATTGCTAGTTGAAAACATGGATGTGGAGATATGCGTGCTTGAAGATTTTGAGTAGACTCGCCTTGGTATAGTGGGGTTTTATATCTTCTGGTAGAACCCTTGAAACTAAATTGAGGACTAGCAAATATAAGTTAATAATACTCTATGATATATCATTTTAAAAAGGAAGAACTGGATTATGCTGAGCACATAATGCAGAATACATATATAAAAGATGGCAGTGCTCTTAGCTACAGCCTGTGATAAAAAGTTTTAAGATATCTATTGGCTGCCTATTCGTTTCCGGGCGCAATACAAGGTGTTGGTTATAACCTATAAAGCCCCAAATGGCTTGGGCCCAGGATACCTAGAGGACCGCCTCTCCCCATACAATCCGCCCCGCACACTCAGAACATCTGGGCAGCAACTATTGAGGGTCCCAGGGGCAAGATTGGCCTCCACTTCTAGGAGGACCTTTACCACCTTGGCCCCGACCCTCTGGAATTCGCTGCCCAGAGAGCTCCACTCAGCTACCTCCCTGGCCCAGTTCAAGAAGGGAGTAAAAACCTTCTTGTTCAGAAAAGCATTCCCGGACACAGGCTCCAGTTAGCCTTCCCTCCCTCTGATAGAACTGGCAAGCTGGCCAGAACTGTTTTAATGTGATTTTAACTGTAATTGTTTTTTGATTATGTGTATGTGTTTTCTTATTGCTGTACACCGCCCTGATTGCAAGAAGGGCGGTATAAAAATAAAACTTTTATTTATATTTTATTATCTATGTATAGATATTTAATTGATTTCAGAAGATCTCATTGGCATGTAATGATTACCCACTGGATGGCTGCAAGAACATTTTAGGTGTATATAAGGTGTATAAAACTGTATTCATATTTTCTAAATTTCCCACTATCTTCCCAGGCAGTACTTAAACTGTCATCAGTCTGCTGTTTCTCTTTTACTATTCTCTTTTATGTGTGACTGAAATATTGCAGATCCATTTTTAGATGATTTTGCTTGAAAAGAAGGCTTCTGCTTTACCTTGGAATCAATTGGTAATGAAAGACTGGCATGATTAGAATAGGCTATTTAAATGAACATTCACTAAAACATTCTTTAGAAAGTCTTCCAGCCACGTGTGGTGTGTGTATGTGTCTATGCACCTTCAGGTTGCTTGTCTACCATTTTCTTAAGCAAGAAATACTCAGACGTGGTTTTGCCAGTTTCTTCTTCTGAAATATAGCCTACACCTGGCATTCGGTTTTTGTTGGCAATCTTCCCTCCAAATACTAACCAGGACTGACTCTGCTTGGCTTCCAAGATCAAACAGGAACTCATACCACAAGCTGTTTCTTTATTAATAGTTCCCATGCTTTTGGAAGAAAACTGTTCGAATAATAAATGTCTGTGGGTTTTTAGTAATGACTAGCATTGGTGAGTGAGGAAGTTTTTATTTGTCTCAACCTACTACCTGTCCCTTTTCTCTTAGAACCAGAGAATTAACTTTATTGAAGTACCTTAGTGAAATTTGCCAATACCATTAAGAGAAGATACAGTTCTTAAGTCATTTGGAAACTAATGCTGATTATTTTTGTTACTGACTGACTTCAAGTCAGCTGGAAACAAATGAAGGGTTTGGAAGATCTCAGGGTGTGATTTCTTTGCAAAACAACTATTAGCCACCAATGTGAGCTGCTATCAAGAGGAAGAATCTAATTCTTAAGATGTCATGTTTAGTTTCTGTCCTAGTGAGACCATGGCTAGAATGTTACATCTGATTTTGATTTTCCCTGTCTGCAGAATTTATATTAAAATTAAAACAAATGGAAAGAACTATTACTGAAAAGGTTATACTTATCAAGAAATTATCTCAGGAGCAGAGGTGATAGGTCTGCTGATGTCCAATAAGATTTAAAAACACTGTAATGAGTAAACTTGAGGGCCTAAATTGAATTAATGTTACCATTTTATTGACTATATTTTTGTACTGTATTGTATTATTTTATTGAGGTAATCCTGCCTCAATCCACAGGGAGAAGTTGGAAATATAAATAAATAAATAAATAAATAAATAAATAATAATAATTCCTAAAGGTGTCATAGTTCATCAGTCAGCTCTGGTTAGTAATTGGATGGGACACTGCCAATGAATGCCAGCTGCTGCTGGCTATATTTTAGAAGAAGGAACTGATAAAACAACCTCTGAGTATTCCTTTCCTAAGAAAACCTATGAAATTTATGGGGTTACCATAAGCCGATAGGTGAAATGAAGGCACATGCACACACAGTGAGTAAAGTGATTGCCTCCAATCATATTTGTGCAACGGTTTACTTAAAAAATTTTATAGACGTGGATCTGTCTTTACATCATTGGAATGGGCTGCTCAGTTCATGAAATCAGGGCAAACCTTTGTCCTGTTACCAGCAAAGATAAAGCACAATTTACTTTCAATTGAAGTTACTCTTCAACACATGTCAGTTCCTCCATGATGAACAACTGTTCTTTGTCTTTATGCAGTCATTCTAGCTTTCCTTCCAGCTTATAATGGGAGGATGTATTAAAGTCCACTCATACTTCTGTGCTAAGTTTGCACAGTTAGGGAAATTCACACACACACACACATACACACACACCACGTACTTGTGTGTGTGTGCACACTTGGGACGAGCTCTGTCAACTGCAACAATTTTTTTAAAAAAATTTGTAATATGGTTTTCAGAGGTCGAATGTTACAAAATTTACTATATACATAGTAAAGATTATTTGACTGGAAAATAAAATGCAGGGCATATGTCCCATACCCTCCCATCCCACATTCATTTCTCCATCTCTCCTTCCTTTTTTTTTCACGTACAGTGATCTCCCTTTTTCTCTCTCTGTCTCTTTTCTATTTTCTTTTATATGGCTCCTCCTGGCTTATGATTGTGATTCTGTGTGTGTGAAAATCGGGTCTGCAAGTATGTATACAGTTCTCAGCAGCCCACTGAAACTACAATTCCTGAGCTTGCTTCAGTAGATGGGGTGGTAAGGACATCTTGGTTTATGTGCTAATTACAGATGGTGTCCTTACCAACAAATGAAATTGCTCCCCCCCCCAGTAATTCTCAAAATGTTGCTATAAGATCAATCTGTCTTAAATAAACAGAGCTCCCCCGGGTTCCTTCACACGTTGGCAGTGATTATATAGGTCAACATAAAATTCTGTTATGGCACCTTGGCATTTGGAGGACCTTATGCAAAGACAGTTTTTGTTTATCTCAACCTACTGCCTGTCCCTTTTCTCTAAAACTAAGAGAATTAACTTTATTGAAGTTTAAATTTGAGATCTGAGTTATTTTAAAAATAAATAATTCCAGAAGGAGAGAAGGGCCGGCCAGCTCCATCGGGCCTACCCACAGTAAGAAGAAGAGCCCTCCCTCCAGTCCATCTGCCATGGTCCAGGCCTCAGAGGGAGAGATGATCTGCTGGACTTTTCCCCTTCCCTACTGCCATGCCCTTCTCCTTTTGTGTTGTGTCTTTTTCGATTGTAAGCCTGAGAGCAGGGAAAGAGCTCTGGAACCAGAATAAACTACAATTCCCAGGATTCCATAGCACAGATCCAGGGTAGCTAAAGCAGTCTCAAACTGGATTATTTCTGTAGTGTGTTTTGGACCATTGTCATTGATATCATTCAGCCAGTGTTCTGTAGTGGTTTGGATGTTGGACTGGGATCCTGGGAGACCAGGGTTAGAATCCCCACCCAGCCATGGAAATCCACTGGGTGACATTGAGCAAGTAACTCTCAGGCTCAGGAGAAGGCAAAGGGAAAATGCCTTTGAACAAATCTTTCCATGAAAACCCCATGATAGGTTCACCTTAAGGTCTGCATAAGTCAGAAACAACTTCAAGGCACACAACAGCAACAAAAATAACAACAACAAATCATTGGATGCTGCCTAAAGTGAAGCTTTCACTAAAGCTAATTTAACTAAACAAGGATAGAATTCAAAGATATAGCAGTATTAAGTCTGTAGAATCAGTATGTAGAGAGATCTTGTAGCATCTTTGAGACTAACTGAAAGAAAGAAGTTGCAGCATGAGCTTTCATAATAATAATAATAATAATAATAATCTTTATTTATACCCCGCCTTTCCACAATGTGATCAAGGCGGCTTACAGGTAAAAGACAATAAATTACAAGTTAAAATTTAGTCTACTTCCTCAAATGCTTTTGGACTAACTAAACAAGGGTTTAGCATTGGGACCTAAATCTGCTAGCAAGTACTGACTTAAATAAACCCATGCAATCAATGGGATTTATGTAAGTCCTGATTATGTTGCTGATATGTGCCTTCAAGCCATTTGTCATTCAGTAAATTAAAAGATAAATTCTGTTTGGAACTAGCAGCTAGATTTAGGTCTGGGACTTGACCCCTTTCTCCATCATATTATTAGATTTATACCCCACATTTCCTTTAAAAAAAATCTGAAGATGACTAATAATCTACATAAAGGCACAGTTAAAATAATAAATTACATATATCTTAAGAACACCAATTGAAAATTTCAAATTGCACATCTAAAATTTAACTATCTAAAATCACCAATCAAAAATTTCTGCTAAAATATAGCACTCTGCAATAAAAGACATATTAATAATATAGATTTATTTCTAGCACGCCCAATCACGAAGAATCCAGGCAGGTAACAACAATAAAACACATCAAGTTACAGTAAGATTAGAAAAAATAAATCAAACCCTAAACCTACCCCCCCATACCCAACATTAAAACAGAATTAAACAATGATGATATAGCATTAAAAACATTAAAAACATTCAATTAAAAAAATAGACATAAAGATAGGCGGGGAAGAATAGGCAGATAAGGGGGCTAATATCTCTATATCTGGGGAGGGTAACTAAGTTGGAAAGGCCTGCCGGAAGAGATCCGTTTTAAGTGCTTTCTTAAAAGCTGTCAGAGTGGGAATGTGACGGATCTCCTCCGGCAGGTCGTTCCATAGTTTTGGAGCAGTAGTAGAAAAGGCCCTCTGGGAAACTGATGTTAGCCTAGATTTTTTTGGCTGTAGTAGATTTCTTCCAGAGGACCTTAGTGTGCGGGACGGATAATAGGGAGGAAGGCGTTCCCTCAAGTATTCTGGGCCCAAGCCATGTAGGGCTTTAAAGGTAATCACCAACACCTTGTACTTTGCCCGGAAACTAATAGGCAGCCAGTGCAGGGACTTTAAGACCGGTGTTATATGGCCATTCCTAGAAGTTCCTGTGATCAATCTGGCTGCCATATTTTGTACCAACTGAAGTTTCCAAATTTGGCACGAGGGTAGCCCGAAGTAGAGCGCGTTACAGAAGTCCAATCGAGAGGTCACCAGTGCATGTACTACTGTTTCTAGATCACTCGGCTCCAGGAAGAGGTGCAGTTGGCGTATCAGACGAAGCTGATAGCAGGCGCTCTTGACTGTTGCATCCACCTGAGCTGTCAGTTGGAGTGACGAGTCAAGGAGCACCCCCAAACTGCAAACAGAATCCTTCAGGGGAAGTGTGACCCCATCCAGAATTGACTGACACAACTCCATTCCTGGATTCGGGGTTCCTATAGCAAGTACCTCCATCTTACCTGGATTCAGCTTGAGTCGGTTTTCCCTCATCCAGTCCATTACCGCCCCAAGCCAGGCATTCAGAGAAGAGATGTCATCCTTAGTCACTGCTTCAGTCCGAGACATAGAGAAGTATATTTGGGTGTCATCAGCATACTGATAACACCCCACCCCATGTCTCCGGCTTCATGTAAAAGTTAAACAGCATTGGAGACAGAAGCACTCCTTGAGGGACACCCGATTTGAGTGTCCTCTTGGCTGAACAACTGTCCCCAAGCGAAACCATCTGGAACCTGCCCGAGAGGTAGGACCGGAACCACTGCAATGCAGTGCCTCCAATACCCAACTCTCTCAGGCGTTCCAGAAGGATACCGTGGTTGATGGTATCGAAGGCCGCTGAGAGGTCCAAGAGCACCAATAGGGTCACACTTCCCCTGTCAATGCCCAGACGGAGATCATCGACTAAGGCGACCATGGCATCCATATTCCGTCCTAAATCCAGTTTGAAACGGATCCAGAAAATCCGTTTCCTCCAAGACTGCTTGTAGTTGATTGCCGACCGCTCTCTTGATCACCTTGCTCAGAAATGGTAATAACGAGACTGGTCTATAATTATTTCTATCCAGGGCGTTGGAAATTATGTTTTTCAGCATCACCATGATTTTATCTTCCCCCTGAATAGCCAGCCAGGTTGGTCAAGGGTCGAGAGGGCAAGTCGTCTTTTTCAAACTACTAAGAAGCTTGTCCACATCATCAGTACTTACCGACTCAAATTGATCCAGTCTAACAGTAAAACAATTAAACACTTGTTTAGTCCCTAAAAACTAAAAGACAAATGTATGGGGGACTAGGAAATGATGGACCACTTTTGGGAAAACAACAGATCCCAATGTACCATTAGAATACAGTGTACCACTAGAGTACAACATACCCTGAATGTCTAATTTCCAGAATCAGCTCTGAAGAGTGAGGAGTTGTATTGTGGCAGCTTTTGGGTGTCAGGAAGAACTAGGGAGGGAAGCAGAACATTACAAGCATTCTGCTAGTAAAGCACTGGATTTAGCCCATTGTTCATATTAGTTTTTAGTTGTCATCTTATTCTGAAACACCCTGGTTGTTCTGTCTAAGGCATTTGATGACATTCATCTTGCTGTCATGCCCAGATGACAATGGCATAATGTAGTACTGGAATGGTTGATCTGGGCAGCTTTTCAAAAGTAGCAGTGATAATAATAGAAATATTAGATGATGCAAGCTTTTATTGGAGCAAGGCAGTAATTGTGTCATGTGATTGAGTTTTCCTTGGTAAGCACCTAAATTTCTGGCCCTATTCTCAACCCAGCCTACTTTATATAGGTGGGCATATTTAGAACAAAATAAAGGATTCACTATGTTTAATACAAAACCAAAAATTCTTCATTTTTATCATCTGTGGGAAAAAAATCAAACCTGACTTTTATTTATTTTTTCCTTTTATTTTTATTCCTTTTGTTGAAAAGATTCCTAATAGGACCAAGGTAAGTATAATATTACTGCATTCATACCAGCTTGTGAAACTGTGGATCTGTAGTTTCTAGACGTTTCTTCCCTCTGGCATATGTTCCCTTCTGCATTGTGGTCGATTTCCATGCTATCAAGAAAAATGAAATGGAAAGGAACTGTATGATACCCATGTCCTAATAAAGTCATTGATTTCTTTCATGATGAGAGCAATCAGTGAAGGATTGAAGAATGCAAGTTGAACTCCATTGCACATTTATTACAGTACAATGTGTTCTCTCTGAATAATGGTCACTTTCTACCTTAGGAGCCTGTAATTCTAACACAGCCAATAAAATACTGTCTCTATTGGAAATTGCCAGCCAAGGAGTGTGAATAATACATTACCAAATGTTACTTTACAGGTTATGGTGGCAGAGGCACTAAATATTTCCAGAGAAACCTATTTTGCAATATTAATGGATCGAGCTTGCAATGGACCTGTCCTGGTGGGCAGTCCGGCAGGTGGGGTTGACATAGAAGAAGTCGCAGCTACAAGCCCAGAGCTCATTTTCAAGGTAAATCAAAAAACCTCATATGGAAGAGTTGTGGGGTTTTGTGGTGGGGATACTACTAACTAGCCAGGAGATTCTGATAGTTGTAGCGTAAAAAAGGAAACCTTGCCAAGCTCTGAAATGGTATGCTTTTGAATGAGAGTATGGAGGTAGCTACAGACAGAGGGCCTAATAAAGGGCTGTTTATGCTCTAAATATTTCCCTCAGGTGTATGTTTAATTGTTTTTAATCGGTTTACACCCAGGTAAATAAGCACATGATTGCAGTTTAGGCATCTTTCTTTTAACATTAGGGCCAGTTAGAATAATTAACAGAATCAAATGACAAAACTTTTCATAGAGTGTAGGTTGCAAATAGAGCATGGAACATTGAAATTCCACGCCACACAAAGAAATCTGGCATGTAAGGAATTAAATTTCTACGTACAGAGAGAGGAGCACTGAAATGTGCAGTCTTCTACCTGCAGTCTGAAGTGATATACTCTAGGAATTGCTGTACCACCTGATTCAGTGGGTCTCTGACGTATCCTGTTATCTACCAGCTAGCATAAATGTCTCATTTCTTGTGCACTACAGAAGAGTTTACTTGTTGCTTTTTCACTTTAGAACAATGTTATATTACTGTATGTTTGAAGGATTATCTAATAATAGCTACTGTATTTACAGCGAGAGAGTAATGTCACAAAAAGGAGTGTGTGTATATTTCTAATTACACATATGCATGGTTCTGCAGAAAAATATTGAACACACATTCGAAACGTACCCATGTTGAAAGAAGTATTATTGTTGGGCACCATTGTCTTGGCTTCTTGCCAAACCTAGTCATAAAAATTAACAGACTAAGTATTCATCAGCACCATCTGTACAGTAATTAAAAGTGAAAACTGGTGTCAGATTGTCTTGTCAGCATGCCACCCTGAAGATTTACATGGGTTTTGGAGCTACTCCGTTTTTCATGGATGGCGTAGTAATTATAATATACCCTATAGGCAGTGGCTATAGCCCCAGTCTCAGTATTTTGGCAACTTGCCCTATTTTAATTACTAACTTGCAAATATATATTAATCCCCCCCCTCTCTCTCTCTCTTTTTTTTTTTTTTTAAATATAGTTATAAATCTGTTTTTGGACTGAGTACCTTAGTGCCCATTTTGTCCTTTATTGTAACAGGAGGAAATAGATATTTTCGAAGGTGTAAAGGATACTCAAGCACTACGGCTGGCAGAAAATTTAGGATTCAAGGATTCTCTACAACAGCAGGTAATTTTCACCGGGGCAAAACACACTGGTGTTCAGCTTTTCTGTAGGAAGGAGCACTGTACTACACTCTCCTCATGGTAGCTTCGTGCATCTACCTTATGGAAGAGTGTTTTATGCTCAGTGCCTCCTGGTCTTCATGTTATTTGAATACCTTGATGTCACAAATACTGCTGTCTTAGGGTATCTTTAGCATTTAGGAAACATGACAGATATCTCAATGCTAGAAGCAAAGCACCCAGAACCTTTTTTCCAGAAAACAAACAAGACTATTTTCAACACTCAACAGAGCATTAGTCATCTATATTGAAGCAATATAATAAAATATGTTTGTATTTAAAATACTTGCTGTCATATGGTTTATAAATATAAAATATGTTGTTGTATGCCTTCAAGTCAACTTTTGGCGAACCTAAGGCCCATGGCGTCTTTTTGGCAAAATTTGTTCCGAGGAGGTTTGCCAGGGTCACCCAGTGGCTTTCATGGCTGAGCTGGGAATTGCACCCTGATCACCAGAGTTGTAGTCCAACACTCAAAATGCTATGTCACACTACCTCTATAATATAAACTATAATATCAAATACCATTTACTAATTACGTTAGTTGATATAGGGAACACAATGATAAAAAATAAAGTTTAAATGTTTAACTTGACATTTCTTAAAAGAGTAAATGAATTTCATTGTTCCCCTTTATTAATATGACAGAACTGTTTTTAAGGTAAAGAGGGGGAGTCAAGACTGGCAGACAGGTCATCATAAATTTTGTGTATTTGCATATATTTCTTACACAACTTATATACAGAACATAGTGAATGCCACCAACTAAAACAGTTAACAATGCCACTGCCATGAAAACAAGGAGAAAATAATAAATGAAATATTATAAAAATGTTTAAAGCCTAAAATTAATATTAAAAGGAATCAAGGGTACTATAAAAGAGCCTTTTAAGCAAATGCAAATGTGGCTATAAATCAGAATATGTCTGCTTAGGAGCTCCTTAGTGGGTTCAACTAATGAACTTGATCCTTGGTCCCTGATAGTTTTGACAAGGGCCTCAGATCCTCCCCCTTCCAGGGACCATGGTGGAAATATGAAAAACAATACCAAAAATCTGTCACCAGGACATAATTCTTCTACTTCCTGAATTTGGAAGGCAAGCACAAAGCCTGTATATTTTCACTGTTATTCTACAAGTATCTTCTTACATTCTTTCCAGAAGTCCGCTTAAATGCTCTATAACCAAAAAACAACTGCCCTCCCTATGTAATTCAAGGGGCAGGGCTCTAGGGACTGGTTCCATTCCCAGTGGATTTGCTGATTTCTATGGAATGAAGAAAACAAGTTGCAGCCTTGACCACAGTTGAAATCGAGTACAATCTATCAAATTTTCTAAGAACTGGGGCCATGATTGGAAAGGAATAGGCATAGACCCCGGCCCCTGTGTTGTTGGGTGTACCTGTACCTCCTTACCATAAGATCATTTATGGTGGAATGTGATCAAACAAGGCTCCCTTCTAGTTTCTTGGGTCAAAAATTTTGGTGCACCCACTGAGAAGGTCCTTTCTTTTGTGCTCATCAGCCATGCTTGCAGAACAGTTGGGCTTCAGAGAAAGACCTCCATCTTCCATTCCCCTATACACCTGAGTATCCATTGTTCATAATTGCGTCTAATTCATAGCATTGAAGATTGCTGTATTATGAGGGGGAAATTAATCCAGTGTCCTTTATATTGAATGGTCGTTATCTTCTACCAAGAGTAACTCATGAAGATCTGTGCTTCGTGGATTCTTCTTGATAGAAGGACACAAGTATTCATAGTACAGACACTGTCCCTCCACACTCTGCATAATGGATAGGATTTTCTATTACAGTGGACCATTCTCATCTGTGTGGGTTTGATTCCACCACCATTCTCTGCAGATAGAAAAAAAATGTGAGAGCTCAAGCCCATAGTTAATGGGCAGTGATATGTGCTTGCCTGTATCAGTTCATCCATGGGCAAGCACTGCTATTGACTAATATGGGGGCAGGGCGCTCTGCGGGAGCTCCAACCTGTGAATAGCTAGCCTGCCAATATGGCAGGGTCACATACAGGTCCCTATAAGTAGCATCTTATTCTTCAGTGGATGCCAAGTGTTATCCCTACCCTGACCCCTGAGGGCACTCATCCCAAGAAGCTGAAATCTTTGGGAAAATACCAGATGATTACCATTTTATTGCAGGTATTGTAGTACCATCTTATTGCAGATCTTAATAGATGCAATAGCTAACACTTCTACAATGCATTTAGTAGTTGCTGAATGAACTACTCTCATACTGCAGATCTTTCAGTTTTTTGTACTTTTGAAATTATTTTAAAGAACTTTTAAAAATGCTTTTTAATTATTTTTAAAGAAAATAAAAAGTTTGCAGTTTGAATTTAAAAAAATTAGCTCACACAGTCTCAGTACACATTTTGTTCTTTTAAGATTTGTCCTCAGAGCTCTAAACTAGAACAAGAAATAGCAAACCATCATGTGTGCACAGATTCATTTTGCAACCAGTTTCTTCTTTTACTGCTCTGGCAAGAAAGAAGGATGATAAATTGTTTTGGTACAGATTTTCCCATATCATCAAAATGCCACTTTTGTAAAACCTTTGAATTTTTAATATACCACTTCTAATTAATTTCTATCCCAACTGTGCAATTAACAAATGCATAATCATTAAGATGATTAACATCCATTTGAAGATTTAGCTGTATCTTTAATGAGAGAGAATTATTATTAAATCTTTCTAGCTTTGCATGTTCTAGTACTTAATTATTAGCACAATGCATGAACTGCTTAACTAAACAACAGCTAATACATTTCTTCCCATGTGCTATATAACCTTTGCAATGTGATTTACTGGAGCATGGAACCATAATGGCTACATCAGTGTAATCAAAGGTCTGTTTAATTTAGTCTTATCATAATCATTTATATTCCCCAGTAGGTAGGCACCAGAAAGAAATTCTAGTCAGAATGTGTAAGTCTGATATCTAACATACCATGGAGCTTGTGTGATAAATTGAGTACTTCTTGGTAACCTCTCAGTTGTTGGTGTGGTTTTTATTTAAATTTATATTAAAATAGTGGATTATTGCCTAAATTATTTCCAGTATAATAGGAGAATTTTATTCTATACTTGTTTAGTTTGATGTCATGTGTGACAAGGAGCTGTTGTTCATTTAAATGCCCAGCACTGATTTTTATCCTGCTAGTTACCTGAAATTGCTAATTCAGATTAGAATTAGATGCATTGTTAAAGGGCTTTGATTGCTGTTCCTTGTACATTGGTAAGTACATAAAATTGCTTATGTCAGTGGGAACTATGAAACTCATTGGAATAACTAAAGCTGTAGTGGGTATAACTAATAATGTCCATTGTTAAAGTAGGGCTGGTGTTAGCCTCTGATATCCTTGCAGTGCCTGATTCTTTGGACTTCACCTCTCCTGCTGGCAGAGAGAGCCTAAGATTTCATAAAAGCTGCATTTTCAAGGTCTGCATCAATTCCATTAACTTTCTCCCTCCTTCTCACTCCCCAACTCCTGATTCCAGAAGGCTGACTGTAGTTCCTATTTTAATTTCCCACATTATCATCCTTTGCCTATTTATACATCCCTCTCTTGGCTCTGCGTTGCCAAGAGGGTTCAGGTGATGCTTTCAGAGATCTGTATTTGCCCTTGGAACCTGCAGCCTTGGAGCTTAGTGTACTGAGCCAGAGCATCAGATATAAATCAGTTCCTGCATCTTAGTCCTGTTTGTAAACTACAATAATGTGGGTGATTAAGTAGGGCCAGTATCATCTGAGCATGTGTCATCTGAGCATTGAGCCTTCTGCTCAAAGGTTGAAAAAAAATACTTTTCCCCAGGAGCCAAGAACAATGAAACAGCAAGGCTGACATTTGATCTCATAAGTCTTCAGATGAACATGACTGCACATAGACTGGAGCCCATTTTAAGTCCTCTTTGGTGATTGTGATGGTGGTAGGGAAGAAAAATACATTTCTCTGCCACCAGAGCTTTTCGGTTGGTTATGGAGCTATCCAATGCAGGTCTAGAAAATCAGCATGTAGAGCCCCAAAATTACCATTGTGATAAATTTGCATTAGGTTTTATGGTCAATATCATTCATGTGATGAGCCAGCATGGTGTAGTGGGTTATGTATTGAGTTACAACTCTGGAGGCCAGGGTTCAGATCCCTGATCATTCATGGAAACCCACTGGGTAGTCTTGGGCAAATCACACTCTCTGTGCCTCAAAGGAAGACAAAGACAAACCCCATCTGAACAAACCTTGCCCAGAAAACCCCATGATAGGTTTGCCTTGAAGTTGTCATAAGTCAGAAATGACTTGAAGGCACACAACAACAATTTTCGTAGCAGCTAAGAAAACAAGTGAGATAAGGCTTCATTGAAAGAAAAGGAATGAAGGGGGGAGGTTCCGGTGAGACTGGCATGGCTGTTATCCTGGAACAAGCTGTTGGGGGCCATGGAGGAAAAAATGTGCACATGTCCATTTTGAATTCTCTGCTGCCATGGCTCTCTTGAACAAGGGAGTGAAGGCCACAGAAAAGCCCAAATGAGAAATCCTGCCCATTCTTCCATCCCCTGCCACTACCTCACTTGCCTAGCTTCCCAGCTGCTCCCTCTCCAGCAGCCCTTTTCAGATATGCCCAAGTGACAGGGAGGCCGACTAGGGGGCAGGTGAGCAAGGCAGCAGAAGCAAAGGAAGGGTGCATTAGTTTTCCACAAACCATGGGCCCAGTAGCTCTTTCCGGGCACCTGCACCAGACACACCAACCCTCTGATGGAACCACATCTGAAAAAGCTAAATCTAGACTCCATAGCTTTGAAAAAATGGTAGCATCCTTAATCAAGGGCTTAAGAGTAGCCTGTGAAACAAGTGTTATTGTTGCTGTTTTGTCCCACAACTCCTTGTAGAGCCCAGTCAGCCTGAGATCTTCTGGGGATTGTAGTCTAAAAATAATTTTTCCAAGTGCTATACTAGACCAAGTGGTACCCCATCAACTCTAGGCAGTATTGAAGGACTCTTGTTATTGTCATCCATTCCAGTCTGCTCTGGGTTTAGCAGAGACAGGGTTTAGCCTTGGACATCATGGTGAATACCAGTGTATGGATGGAGAGGATGTGACCCTGTTGATTCTTCTGGTGGCTCTCACTAGTTTTCAGTGCCATCAAATATGTTATTCTTCGGGACCTTCTGTCCAGGTGTTTCCAGTCCTGTTGAGAAGAAAGATTTTATAGTGTGATACTGAGTTTCTTTTGTTCCACCCCTTTGCCACTGACCTTAGGGGTACGATCTTCCTTACCTTCCTAGTATTGATTTCAGTCCTATCAATCTTAAAGTGAAAACCCTGAAGAAATGCATGGAACATATTGGCTAGAATTGAGAGTGATGGTGGGGTTGGTTGCAGTCAGTTACAGTTAGAGCCTACCTTCCCTCCAGTGAGTTTAAGATGGTATATATGGACCTTACCGCACAGAGGTTCCCCAGAACGGAATGAGAACAGAACGGAAGGGGCCAAGAATGAGTGGGGGATGAGTGGGGGATGCATTTTACTGCAAACAGAAGTCCCTCACTCATTTCGTTCCCTTCCTTTCCATTCCCAATCCGTCCCAGAGGAGGCAATTTTTTTTTAAAAAAATTATTAATTAAAAAACATTAAAACATCCATTCATACATTTACTCGTTTGCTTACATATAACATATAAAACAAGTCATGTACCAATTGCCTGAGTCTCTGTCCATGTTAGAGTTTAGTGGTTGGATTGTAGTTGTTTCTTCTCTTATTTTTCTTCTTTAATCCTCTTGATCACATTTATCATGACCCTTTTCTTTCTTCTTTCCATCTTCTTCTCTTTTTCTCTCAAACCTTCTTCTTACCTCATCCAATTTACTAATTCCTTCTTCTCCCTACTCACTCTAACTCCCAGCTTCTTTCATTCTTCTAATACCATTTCAATCCCCACTCTTACCTTCTAAATAACATTAGTTAACCTTCATTCAACACTCCTCATTCACTCAACTTCCTCCTCAGTTCTCATCAGTTTCTTCCTTCCTCGATCTAATGGATTTCCTAAATATTCTATTATTCTAACTTGTTTTTCTTTCTTTCTACTTTTTCTATTATCCTATATTTCTATTCATATCTTTGCTACTGTTATCACAATTTATAATCTATATTATAATCTTTTGTCCTTTATGTTATATATTTAACACCACAAATTTATCAGACCTAAAAAAACTTCTATCCTTAACTAAAATTACTTCTTTAAATTCTCCCTCTCCTTTTCCCTCCATTCATCATCCTTATTAACAACCTGATACTATAATTACATAATTTTCTTAATCTCTTGTTTGTCGTCCTATTCTCTCTATCCCTTTTTCAATTATTCTTCCTGGACTCCATATATTTTAACACTATTTCCCATTCTTTCTGTGTTTTTTCTATTGATTCTAAGGCCAGTTTTTGTGAAAGTATATCCATTTCTAATGCGTTGTACAATTTTGTTAACCAATCTCTTATATCTGGAATTATATCTAATTTCCAATTTTGTGTGAAAGTTATATGTGCCGTGGTGGTCATGTAAAAGCATATTTTTTCATGTTTTTTTTTCCTTATTTGCGTATCCCACATATTTAACAGAAAAAAATTCAGGTTTTAACTGATTTTTTTTTTTATCCAAGATATTTTCCATTATTTTGTTCATACCTTTCCAGTACTGTCTAGCTTTGCCACATGTCCACCAGCAGTGGTAAAACGTCCCTGGTTCTTTACTGCATTTCCAGCAAAGATTTGAGCTCTTTTTGTAAATTTTTGCCAATTTTTCTGGGGTAATAACAGTTCAGAACAGTTCTCAAAAATCGCCTCCTCTGGGACGGATTGGAAATGGAAAGGAAGGAAATGGAACAAGTGAGGGACTTCTGTGTGCGGTAAAATGTGTCCTCCACTCGTTCCATTCCCTTCCTGGCCCCTTTTGGACCGTTCACATTCCGTTCCAGGGAGCCTGTGCAGTAAGGTCCTATGACTCATCCCCCATTCCATGCCCTCATAACTACCTTGTGAATTGGGTCAGGCTGAGAGATGGTGACTGGCCCAAGGTCTCCTAGCATCTCTCATGTTCCAGTACAATACACTTATTGCTACACCACATCCGATCTCCTGAAATGCATTTCAGAGAGGAAATAAATGTTGTACACCGGGGATGGGGGAGAAAGGAATCTGCTGATCTCTATGAATCTAAGGCGGGTTACAGACCGCCCATTTGGGGTGGGCTGTACCCGCCCCTTTCCCCGGTGTATCAGGGCCTCAGCGGCCAGAACGGCAGCCACTGACGCCCCGATCCGCCGCTTTTAACTACAGTACTTATTTCTTCCAGTCTGAATTTAGTTCATTTTTGTCTATTGTGCTTTTAATTAAGTTTTTATTTAAGTGCTGCTGTTTCTGTCTTATGTTTTACTTTAACGATTTATGTATTGAATTGTTTTTGGGATTTCTTTATTTTGTATATTAAATTGTTTTAATCTGCTCTGTGAAGTTTTCATCTCCTACCACAAGCAGACTATAAATCTCTTAGATATGTGAGATCTGACCTCCATTTTTTGCTTAACAAAACAAATCAGTACATTAGTTATTGAGGAAAATTTAATTTTGGTCATGGATCATTGAAACTTAAAACAAAACAAATAAGAGCCAAGTTGTGAGAACAAATAACCCAATTTTTCAACTGTTATTTCTGCAGTGAAAGCCACATTTTTATGTAGGGAGGGTGGGTGTGTGTATATTCCAAACAAATTCAGCAACTAATCTGCATTTGTCAGCTGCATATTGCTTCACAGTTTCTGAATTTAGTCTCATTAAGGTAATCACTTTAACTTCAATATCAGCATAATGTATTCATTATGAACTCTCAAACTTGGTTCATTGTGCTTAAATTAAATTTGTTTGAATTAATGATGGTGTACTTTCTTACCACAAAGCTCTATTTAGTGCAGTGTGAAGAGTGGGCATTTATGCAGGTTTTGTCAGTGTTTGGAAGCAGAAGTCAATGTTTTGGCCTAAGAGATAAACTACTGATTTAAAGATAATGTAAGACAATTCCATTTAATGAGAGAATGTTAACATTTCAACCTTTCATAGTTGCTGTTCACAGTGATGCAGAAACTATAAGCGTCTATAATGTTATAATTTAAAACAATTCTCTTCCTACCTTGATTTCCTTTTGTGCAATTATGCACTACCTTTTCTACTTCAGGCTGCAGATCAAATTAAGAAGCTGTACAATCTTTTCCTGAAAATTGATGCCACTCAAGTAGAAGTGAATCCCTTTGGTGAGACTCCAGAAGGACAAGGTATGCAAGAAATAAAATTAGAAAAAAATTCATATTGTTCTAGCACATAAATGATGTTTTTATCTAGATTTTCTATCTACATGAACTCATAAGTATAGGGTCCCAGTACATTGGCACCTGCATAACATGCCAAGTCTCCTAGGATGCAGTGCAGAAATAATAGTTTGACACAAGTTTAACTACCATGCCTCATTCCTTTGGAATTTTGAGATTCGTAGTTCGTTGTGGCACCAGAGAAGGCTAAATATCTCACAAAACTACAAACCCCAGGATTTCATAGTATTGAACCATGGTTGTGTCAAACTGCATTATTTTTGCAATTCAGATGGAGTCTTAGTTTTGGATAAGGAATTAAGTGTAAGGCCAAGAAATTAAGAGTGAACTATGAACACTTCTTTTTTCACCATTTCCCATGCAAAATCCCTTCTTGCTCCTGTGGCTAGCTTTAACTGTAGTGTAGCACTGTGTGTGTATTGGTGCTAAACATGACCCTTACAGCAGTTGGTACCAGATTTGCATTGGGAAGGCCCTTGGCTGTATTCTGTTAATGAGTATTTATTGTATTGAGCTGCACCTCAGTGATGCAATAACACTAAATTTAGTGGTGCTCACGTTATTTTATTTTATTTTATTTTATTTTATTTATATTTGTTTATAAATTATTTTCAATTCTGTAATGCCTTTCATCCAATGTGTCTACAGTTGCATTCTTGGCTTCTGTCCCCATTTTTATCAACATCAACACTGAATGACCTAGAGATTCCTAGGGAGGTGTTGTCTCAGGTAAAAACATAGTGTTTTGTTATTTGCAGCAACACCAGCAAATGCAGAGGGATGAGTGTAATGTGTCTGTATTTTACCTCTCAGAATGCAAACAGTTGTGGTGTGGCATAGTTTACACTGTTATGAGCAAGTAACACAACCTTGTCAAGTAATTTCTTATCTACTAACTAATTCCAGTAAATAGCTGGCTACCTGAGTAAACTAAATGGATCATTTGAGGCTTCAGAGTGATATTCTCTGGTTACTTAATGATTCTCTTCAAAGCCACATACTTTTGGTTGTACAGTCAAGATGTATTTCCCTTTGCCTTAAGGATCTGTTCCTTTGGACACTGAAATGAAATATAGTAAAGTGACTTTTTTAAAAAGCAGAAAAACGACATAAAAATAATTCATTTACTGTAATACATGACAATAATTTAGAGACTGAATTACAGTCATGATCAAGTGTGTGTTGCTTTATGACTATAATGTACACTAGTGAAATTTAACTGAGTTATGGAGGATGTGATTAATGATAAAAATTTACGAAGGTTGCTTTAGAGTGGGAACAGCTTCTCCGCCCTCCCCTCCAAAAGGTTTCCTATGGGATTTGGGTCAGATTTGCAACACTAGCAACAGTACAAAAAGAAGGATACATTATCTGTGAATAATCATACCATACTTTACCTTCAAATAGTAACTGCATAAAAATTAAGAGGGAATCCTGTGTCCCTAGTAGAGAAGTTGGCAGGCTATAATCTCCAACTCTCATCAGCCCCATCTAGCATGGTTAGTGGCCAAGGGTGATGGGAGTTTTAGTCAACAACATCTGGAAAGCTTTTTGTGAATGTTGTTTTTGTAGTTGTTGTATGCCTTCAACTTGTTTCTGATTTATAGAGACCCCCAAGACAAACCTATCACAGGGTTTTCTTGGCATGATTTGTTCAGGCTGGGCAGGCTGGGATGTTGTATCATTTCAAAAAAAATTATATATAATTTTATCTTTTTAAAATGTGTTTTATTCTTGTAATAATTTAATTCATTTTTAATATACTTTTTTCTATGTTTTTAATTCTACTGTTTTTTAATTTTGTAAAGCCCCTCTGAGTCCCTGTTCTGGGAAAAGAGCAGGATACAAATAAATACTATAATAATAATAATCCAAATACACACTTAGCTCAAGATACTGAGTTAGAAGTTTTGCAGTCTTTATGCTAATTAAAAACAGAGGGAGGGGAGTGCTACCATTCCATGGATATTGTTCCTAGAACTTGCTTGACATTTGTTTGGAAGAAAAAAATCATTTGCTTAATTCATTATGCATGTAACAATGAGTTTTTGAGGATGAAAAGTAATTTTTAAATATTAGTATGTAGGCTTTTCTACCTTCTAGTTTTTATAAGGTTTTGCTTTTGTTCTATAAAGTCAGTATTCTGTAAATGTGAAATTTCAGTAAGGGATATTTGAAAAGGTTGCAAAGTTTCAGATCTATCCATTTTTTGGTCATAAACGCAACGAGAATTCAAAGTTGGGATTGTTAGCCAGGAAGCTATGGAAATGTTGTTGTTGTTGTTGTTGTTGTGTGCCTTTAAGTCCTTTTCCATTTTTGGAGACCCTAGGGAACATGAATAGAGAGGCAGAGTAGTCATAAGTCTAGGTCATGATCTAGTGACTGCAATGTGAAAGTTTAGTACCATTTGGGGGCATATGGCTCAGCCAAAAGGTTTTAAGAGTGGTACTTTTAAACAGTCAGAGATAGTTGTGAGCTGAGGACTCCCATATACTTCCAGAATCAAAAGCCCCCATCCTTGTCCCCAAAATTGGTTGATCACTTTGGAAAGCTCTTTTAAAGATCATACTGCCCATAGCAGATTTGCTGGCTCATTGCATGGGAGCCAGCAGGCCCTACTGCCTGAGGAAGAACCACTGTTTTCAGGTCCTACATTTGTCAGAGGCTAGGTGCCAAACTATGTATTGCCTCACCTGCATCAGTCCTGCCTTGAGTTCATGTTCTTAGTGTTTTTAAACAAAACTCCAGAATACACACACAATACAGATCGGCACTTCAGTGCATGGGTAATGTGGACCTTTAACCTTTTGCTGTGATTCTGGAGCAAAAAGGAATGGGGCACCTTCAGCTTGCACTCTACAAAAATCAAAAACAAACACTTCTTTTGATGATCCTTTTCTGCCAATTCCAAATTGCAGATGTATGGAGTTTGGAACAGTTTGGAACCATATTGGAGAGCATAGGTTAAAGCCCCTGTACCTTCACACTAATGTTCTTATCCAGTCCCCATGTTGACAATTTTAAAAAGTCCAGTCATGCAGATAAGGTTAGTTGTTCTGTCTTCTCTAAACAGATGAGCTGAAAACAGTGATTTCTCTATACCTGCTCTCCTTTGTGTGTATGTGTGTGTGTATACATTAAAATAAGTACTGTAACTAACTTTGTTCCAAAATTTATTTTATATTACTACATGGATAACATATGCATTAATGCAGGTTTTTTAAAAGAAAAAAAGAATATAGTATTTTAGGAAGGTGCACTGTGTCAGTTCTAGAATATTGTTGCAACATCCAGTAGTTATGTTTGCTCTTTAGAGATTGTAAATTAAATTTATTTTTGTAGCTGACATCCTACCTAACTGCATTCTGTGTTGGGCCCAGTTGTTTTGGTTTAGGCAGAAGATTATATGTTCTGTCTATCCAATTCCTTGCTTGAAGAGATCCTTAGAGATAAATATAAAATTGAATAAACATGTCTCAAGTTATTGGTGCTAAAATACTTGTTTTTTAATTGATAAGACTTCTCTCTTACTGCTTTAAAGTAGGGGAATTTTAAAATATTGTTATATGCCGAGTGTGTAAAAATAATCACTTATGGATTATGTTCACAAAATATTAATGAAAAAACAGATGTTAGAGATTTATAATTGAATGCAGACCGTTAAACATAATTGCACTGATTTGTTGGCACAGAATGATTTATCTACTGAGTATTCATTTTCTGTTTACTTTCATTGTGATTCTTGATGTACAGCTGTTTGAGGTTTGATATACCCTAGTTTAAGACACCAGTAGGCTTGTGGCAAATTGAGTTTTCATGTCTGCTGTTCTGTGTCCCTTAGGTCTACTTCTATATAATCCAGTAGGGGTGAGGATATTTGCATGGATTGCACAGATTTGGGGAATGTGTACTCTCAAAATTGAAATATGGAAAAGCTTGGAACAATATTATGCATTTCAGGTTTGAAAGTGGCCACTCAGTAACTTTTAACATATTGGTTTTATTTCCTTTCCATTTAGTTGTATGCTTTGATGCCAAGATAAACTTTGACGACAATGCCGAATTCAGGCAAAAGGAGATATTTGCCATGGATGACAAATCTGAGAATGAGCCTATTGAAAATGAAGCTGCCCTATATGACTTGAAGTACATAGGTCTGGATGGGAACATTGCCTGTTTTGGTGAGCAAAATAATGTAATACTTTGAATAACTGGCCTAGATCGAAAGACCCTGGGTTGCATCTCAGGATGTCACTCTGCCAGCAAGACGAACACCCTTGGCAGATCAAATTGCCCCTTCTCTCTAAAGCCCCTCTTCCACTCACTCAGTCTTAACTTGGGAGTTATAGCAATATCATATATAGTGAGTCTTTGGTATCTGCTGGGGTTTAGTTTCAGGAACCTCTGTGGATACCAAAATCAGTGGATGCTCAAGTCTCATTAAATACAGTGGCATAGTAAAATTGTATACCTTATGTAAAATGTCAAAATGAGATTTGTTATTTGGAATTTATATATTTTTGCATTATCAAGTCAGGATGCTTGACTCCGTGGATAAAAAATCCATTGCTATGGAGGGCTGACTACATTTCTATACCGCTTATCAGTGAACTCTGCACTCTCTAAGTGGTTTACAATCTATAAGCTAATTGCCCCCAACCAGCTGGGTAATTTTACTGACCTATGAAAAGATGGAAGATTGAGTCAACCTTGGAGCCCTGCCTGGGACCTTATGGCTGCGATACTGGCATTTAACCTCTGTATCACCAGGGCTCCCTCAGTTGGAGGAGCCACTGTAGTAGAATTTAGCAGTATGGGTTTCTGCAGTGGGGAGGAGTAGAGTGGAAACTTCCACTGTCAGAGTAGAAGTCTGCTCCTGCAGTGTTTGAATTAGCCCCAGTTCTTTTTTTTTTTTTTAATTTTTTATTAAATTTATTTCCAACATCTCAACATCTAAAAATATACATTTCTACAAATATATAAAACAGTAAAACAGTTATATACCGTAGCTTTGATTCACCTGAATAGCTATCCTATTACATAAATTCTCTTCCTTAGCTCACTGGTATGAGAAAGCAAAAAGAATTTCTCAGTGTTAGTAACTATATTAAGGGATATAAATAGGAAGGCGAGTAGTTTCTATAGAGGAATTTAAGGATTCTACGGAAAAGGAAATATAAGTAAGTAAACAGAGTTAGTAAAAGAATATAATAGTATACGTGAGGACACTGGTATTTAGCCTTAGGAAGGGATAGGATAAATGGAATTGATAGAAATAGTAATAATCAAAGCCCCAGTTCTAATACCACACACTTATGAGCAACATGCCATAAAATGTGGGCATCAACCATCAAGCATTCAGAAATTTTATCTGGAATGTTTGAGACCTTGGTCATGGCTATAAGTACTCTTTGGTTTCTCATGTCCATGAATAAATGGGTAATGATTTGATAGAGCCATCAAACAAGCTGTTGAACTCAAAAGACTCATGTTAAAAATGTAGTCCTGAGCTGTTTTTCACATTTAAACTGTATGTAGTCAATAACTTTGGTGTATTTTCCCTATAAATATCAAAGATGTCAAGTGATACTGAGTGGGTGTGTTACTTAATCTGCAGTTTTATTTCTGAAAGTCTCACCCACATAAATAGGAAAAAAGCATCAGTCTTTGTGAAGTATCAGTAGTTCTAAATAAATAAAGACAAAAAGCAGTTACTTGAGCTCTGTACACCACACTGGTATGTAGATCTCTTTTTAGACTGTAAGCCATTTGCCTAGTATCTAAGTCTGAGCAGCTGTGTAGAGTCCAGGGGTCAATTTGCCCCCCAGAACCATGAGCTGCATCCCTCTTCAACAAGCCCAAGTACCTGCTTTGCTTTGTAGTTCCTTCCAAAATGGTGATAAGAAATGACATGAGAGGAGCTGTAGAGGAAAATGGAGGTATTTGGGGGGTAGCATAGAGTTCTGGGGTAGTTGTAGGATTGTATGGAGTATTTTGTATGTTTTCATACATTTGGAAAGTTTTCTGCATGGTTTTGGGGGAAATGATCCGAAAAACATATTGAACAAAAAAAAAAAACCTTTAATGGGAGGTTTGGAACTGTTGGAGGGGCATCTAGGGCACAAAAAATGGGCCCACAGGCTGCAGGCTGCAATCTGTCCAGCCCTTCTGTAGTCAGTAGAGGCTTTTCAGTGTGATTAGCCAGTTTTGCTGGACTTGCTTCAGCCGTTCCCCTATTCCTCCCCTTCATTTTGTGCAATAATGTCAACCCAACAAATATTGTAATGATTTATCTCTTGAAATTTTCATTTCTACCCTTCTTTTTCTGGAGTGAGATAAGAATGTTCCCACAGGTGGAGAACCTACATTTATCTTCACATCAAATGACAATTTCTTATGGAACTATCATTTAAATTTAGATTTGATATTCTCTGTGTCATTCTCTGCATGAAACTTGTTCTGAAGTAGTTCCTTTTTTAAAAAAAAAATTGCACACCATGACTGGGGGGGGGAGCTTAAGTGTTTGCAGGCATTTGTGTGGACTTTATTGCATGCACTAGGGCACCCCTCTATTATTGTTTTGATAGCAGACCATTAAGATCTGTTGGAGACCACTTCTAAATCCCCCTTTCTTCAGGACAGGAGAGCTGTCAGACTTTACCTGGGAAATTATCAAAATCCCTCACATTGTTTTCATTGTGAAAAAAGCTATATGAGATTGCAATAGGGTTTAACTGGTCCCACCCAGTTTAAATCACCCATCTCCCCAAACTGCTGTTTACTCTTCAGGATGTACAGAAGTAGACATAATTAGAACTAAGGAAGTAAAAAATTAGCTCATTTTCATTGTGTTGCTCAGAATCCCACAGGCATTTTCATCCCAGTCTAGTTCCATGTTGGATTACAAGACTTTCACACACGCATGCACACACACACATTACTGAAGTTCATGAATTTTTGGCACATTTTCCCCCTAGGTCCTATTTATTTATGTATTCTCTCCATTGTCTCAAGTGTACTTATAACTCCCCCCCCCCCATGTCATACGTTTTAAATTTGTACGTATGATTTTTGTACAAATCTAATTGCTACTCCCATCAGGAGTAGACCCATTGAATTAATGAGGATTCAGTAAGTCAACATTTATGTAAGTTCCATTGGATGAAGGAGTTTGGCTGCAACTGATAGTTACATTTTGTCTTTCCTAATGATTTTGCTTCTCTGAAATATACTGCAAACCTCACAAATATGTACATTTCTGAAACAATGATGTCTAGTTTGGCCTATGTGGAATGGAGAATTTCCCCCTTTAAGTTCATATAATCTTCCTACCTAGACTTTTGGATCCAGGCCAGTAGGGCTTTTGTTTTCACTTGTTTTGTTATATTTTTGTGACTTTCCAAATGTTAGATTAGATTTTATGATCACTTAAAATGATATAGAATTTCTCCACCATATTACCTGTCCATCCATTGGTCTAATGGATGATGATTACCTATTGCAAGAGATAGCCATAGAAGATTGGAACCTTATATTTGTAAAGGTTTTGTTTTTCTCTTCTTTTCCTTCACGGATTTGACTTAAGTAAGCAAAAGATCTGAATTTAATGTAAGTGTTCTATTCCATTTGCTTGTTTTTAAAAGTCAACACAAGAAGTAAAAACATCATTGAGGAAAATGCGTTTTTTTGCTACTCACCATTTATAGTACATAGATTTATGCTTGCCCTGCTTAATTGCAAGATGTAGAGATTGTGGTGGAACCGATTTGTTGCTTCGGTGTGGAGCTTTAATCTTAATGGAATTAACATTAAAAAAAAGATTTGTGACTCACTAAACCAATAGTACTGTCAAATTATATGCTAAAGAAATCCCATCCAAATGGTGGGTTCCTGTTCATTTCAAGCAAAGCCTGTGTGCAATTGATTTTTTAAAAAAGAGTTCACTTTGTAGAACAGCCATCATTTTAATGTGGCAGACCGTTTTCTTCTATCTCACCCAGATGAGCCAGTGTATTTGTAACACAGACAGCATTTAATGTAGCAGAAGTGCCAGCAAATTTTTAGAAGAAAATTAAAGCAGTGTTGTCAGAACAGTAACCAGTGGGAATTTGGTTAAAAGGAAGATTGGGTTTTCAAAAATATTTTACTACAGAGTGTTAGCTTTATGCTAAGGTTAATGGAATTAGACATGGGCCATAAGACTGCCAAGAGAATTAAAGGAACAGTAGCAAGTGAAGGAGAGTTCCTCCCAGTTTAGTACTAAGGGTTTTTTTTTAATCTAATTCTCTAGGAAATTATGTGTGAATTTAGAAAAAGAGAAATGTGAAAACATCATTAAAATAAGAACAATTCAAATTAGGCCCTGTTTAGTAGATGCTAATCAATTCGGACTCCTCATGAACGCATCATACAGTAGCCCTCAGTTCACCTGCAGTCCCCAAAGAAGATTGGCTTCATATTTGCTTGTTAGTATATGTCAGGGACAATTTCCTTATCTTCACCATGAATGGCTAACTTCTAGCCCTGAAAAGGGTACTGGATAGGAGCTCTTATGAACCCTCACCATTGGCTGCACTTTGTACCATCAGGCTTTTTCAAACTGATGAGGGCTGAGCTTTTCAGTGCTATGTGATGCAGATTTTAATGTGTGTTTGTGTGTGTCTATATGCACACACACACACACACACACCTTAAAATCTGCATCACACAGCATTGAAAAGCTCAGCCCTCATCAGTTTGAAAAAGCCTGATGGTACAAAAATGTTTTTACCTGCCGCTGAAAAGAGCAGGCATGGAGCCATCCTGGTCTCTCTAGGGAGGGACTTCCAGAGCCTGGAAGCAGCCACCAAGAAGGCCCTCTCCCTTGCTCCCACCAAATGAACCTGAGAGAATAATGGGACAGAGACATGTCCCTGTCCAGATGGTCTTAGATCTCCATTGGGCTCATAAAGGGAGATACAGTCCTTCAGATAACTTAATAATATAATAATAAAATTTTTATTTATATCCCGCCCTTCCCATGATCAGGGCGGCTTACAACAGGTTAAAAACACAACACAACAATACAGCAATTAAAAATACATAACAGCAGAAAGCCATAAAAACAGCAAAAAAGCCCCATAGCCCAACCTCTTGGCCACGGAAGAGGAGGGAGGCCCACAGGGTTTTATTCGGGGAATGCCTGCTGGAACAGGAAGGTTTTTAGGTCCTTCCTGAATTGGGCCAGGGTGGTAGACGAGCGGAGCTCAGTGGGCAGCGTGTTCCAAAGGGCTGGGGCAGCCGTGGAAAATGTCCTCCGTGTCGTGGAGGCTAACCTAGCCCCAGGCACCTTCAGTAGCTGCTGCCCAGACGTTCTGAGGGTGCGAGGCGGAATGTACGGGGAGAGGCGGTCCTTTAGGTATCCTGGGCCCAAGCCATTTAGGGCTTTATAGGTAATCACCAACGGCTTATATTGAGCCCGGAAGCGGATGGGCAGCCAATGGAGATCTTTCAGCACAGGTGTTATATGGCTGGCCCTGGAAACGCCAGTGACCAGCCTGGCTGCCATATTCTGCACCATTTGAAGCTTCCGGGTTTGGTATAAGGGTTGCCCCATGTAGAGTACATTGCAGAAATCCAGTCTCGAAGTTACCAGAGCATGTACAACAGTTTCTAGGTCCCTCTGGGCCAGGTATGGACGCAGCTGGCGAATCAGCCGAAGCTGATAACAGGTGCTCTTGACCGTCGCATTCACCTGAGCAGTCAGATGAAGCGACAAGTCAAGAAGCACCCCCAGACTGCGCACGGAGTCCTTCACAGGGAGTGTGACCCCGTTCAGGACAGGTGGAACCACCGCCATTCCTGGACCAGGAGAACCTATCACTAGTACCTCCGTTTTCTCTGGATTCAACTTGAGTCAGTTTTCCCTCATCCAGCCCATTACTGACTCTAGACAGGCCACGAGAGGAGAGACGCCATCCCCAGTCACTGCATCAGTCGGAGACATAGAGAAAATGATTTAGGTGTCATCAGCGTACTGATAACCCCGCGCCCCATGTCTCCGGATGATCTCTCCCAGCGGTTTCATGTAAATGTTAAATAGCATGGGAGACAGAATGGCTACTTTAGGGACCCCGGTTTTAAGGGGCCTCTCATCAGAGCACACGTCTCCCAGCTGCACCATCTGGGACGTCCCGGAGAGGTAGGACCGGAACCACTGGAGCGCAGTGCCCCCGATCCCCACCTCTGCCAGGCGTCCCAGAAGGATACCATGGTCTATGGTATCGAAAGCCGCTGAGATGTCCAAGAGCACCAGCAGGGACACGCTTCCCCCGTCGATGCTCAGACGGAGATCATCGACCAAGGCGACCATGGCCGTCTCAACCCCGTAACCCGCCCGGAAGCCAGTTTGAAATGGGTCCAGATAATCCGTTTCATCCAAGACCGCCTGAAGCTGGATCGCAACCGCCCTCTCGATCACCTTACCCAAAAATGGTAGCAGCGAAACAGGCCGATAATTATTATGAACCAGGGGGTCGAGGGAGGGCTTTTTTAGGATCGGTTTTACAATGGCCAATTTAAGATCCGATGGAAATAGCCCATCCCTGAGAGATGTATTAATTATCCGGCGTAACAATAATGTTACCGCCGGTCCCCCCTGGGCCGCTAACCACGAGGGACAGGGATCAAGAGAGCAGGTTGTTTTCCGAACACTTCCGAGGATCTTGTCCACATCCTTGGTACTCACCAACTCAAACTGATCCAGTTTAACATAGTCCACGGAGGCTCTGAACACTTCTACCCTAGGTTCTGCTATAATGTCGGCGTTCAGACCTTCGCTTATACGAGAGGTTTTATCCGCAAAAAAGTCGTTAAACAGGTCACAGCAGGCCTTAGAAGGTTCAAGGATCTGGTTCAGGGCGGGAGGGAGCTGAGTTAGCTCCCTGACCACCCTGAACAACTCTGCCGGACGCGACTCAGCGGACGCAATACGAGCACCATAGAACGAGTTCTTTGTTGCTCGTATTGCCTCTCCGTAGTCCTCTAACGGTTGGTCTAGGAGAGCCTTGTCGTCTAAGCGAAGGTGTTTCCGCCAACGGTACTCTAGCCGTCGCAGAGCCCGCTTCCTTGCCCGGAGATCTTCCGTATACCAGGGCTTACGCTTGGAAGCGGGCCTGAGAGGGCGCTTGGGAGCGATCCTGTGTATAGCCCCCGAAAGACCGGTATTCCAAATACCGGTAAGGGCATCAACAGAGTCGCCGTCTTTTCCAACCGTGAGCCCCTCTAAGGCTTCCTGGAACCTCTCAGGTTCCATCAGCCTTCGAGGGTGGACCATCCTAACAGGTCCACCACCCCCGGGGGGGATCTGGGTAGAGACCTTGATTTTCACCTCTACCAGGAAATGATCCGTCCATGACAGGGGGAAAACATTAGCTATTTCCACCCACGGATTTTCCGCCTCCGAACAGAAGACCAAATCGAGAGTATTACCCGCACAGTGCGTAGGACCCTGTATCAGCTGGGACAGGCCCATGGCCGCCATGGTATCCATGAATTCCTGAGCCGCACCGGATGGAACATAGCTGGCCGTGAGGGAGATGTTGAAGTCGCCCAGGACAAGAAGCCTGGGCGTCTCCAACATCAGCTCAGCGACCAGTTGTGTCAGCTTGTTAAGGGAGTCCGCTAATGCACGGGGTGGCCGATACACTAACAGAATCCCTAGACTGTCCCTAGCCTTTAGGGTCAGGTAGATACACTCGATATAGGAGGTCTGTCGGATGTGGTTCCTGGTGAGGGACACGGTGTTCCTATGTATCAAGGCCACACTTGGACCTGAGCCATATACCTTAGTTCTTTAAACATCAAAATCAGTACTTTGAATTGTTCCTGGAATCTGATCAGCAGCCATTGGAGCTGTTGCAGCAAGGGAGTTGTGCTCTCCCTGTAGCCAGCCCCAGTTAGCACCCTGGCTGCAGCTCTTTAGACCAACTGAAGTTTCTGAGCATTTTTCAGAGCCAGCCCCATGATCAGCATGTTACACAATCCAAACAGATGTAACCAAAGCTTGTACCACCATGGCCAGATCCAACAACACTGGAGTGTCACAAGCTGCCCATCCTGGATCTATACAATACAAGTGATCTCTGCAACAAAAATTGCAGAAGGGACAGGGCACCATGAAATGTTGGACATTCAAGAAAAAATGTTGGTCATTTCAAAATAAATGTTAAAAACCTCATATAAAGATAAATTCATGCTTCTTAGTCATGCTCATAATGGAAAACATTTTGGAATTCCTTCTGAACAGAATGTTGAAATGGAGGACATGTCCTGGAAAAGGAGGGCCTCTGGTGACCCTGAGAGAGGAGCAGTCATGTTGAACCAACCGGGAACAGATACCTTGTGACATTGTTTGGGATTTTAGAGGCACACCTTTTTTACTTTTCTCCCAATGTGCTGTATAATCAGCGGCACTGCTAGGCTTGAAAAAGTCTTGGACAAGAGGTCCTGTGCTATCCCCACCACCCTAAATTTTCCTGGGCATCCAATTACTGTGTTTTTTTTCTCCACTTCAGTATGCCTTGACTTTTTCTCACTGTTTCCCTAGTCACTTTCTACCAGTCGAGAAGAAGACAGCAAAAAGACCAGTCCTTTTTCAGAAAGCCAGGTGTTTCATGGATCAAACCTTCAGTGATGCCCACCCTCTTTGTTTCCCCTTTCAGCCAGTGAGAAGGTTCTCAAAGATGTGTGTTCATCAAAGAGCACAATATGCACCCTGTTTCAGATAGAATAATAGAATCATAAAGTTGGAAGAAACCACAAGGGCCATTCAGTCCAACACCCACCCACCCCCGCCATGCAAGAACTCACAATCATAGCACCCCCAACAGATGGCCACCCAGCCTCTGTTGAAAAACCTCCAAAGAAGGAGACTCCCCCACTCCGAGGGAGTGTGTTCCACTGTCGAACAGCTCTTACTGTCAAAAAGTTCCTCCTAATGTTGAGTGGAATCTCTTTTCTTGCACTTTCAATCCATTGCTCCAGATGTTCTGCTGAATGTGATAACAGCAGCTATAGATGGAGTGGCACAGCTTAAGCAAGGAGCGGAAAGGGGAGCAAAGCTAAATCCATAGCCTGTGTCATCATGTTCATTTTATTCATACAAGTCACATGGCTAGGACAAAGATATTTCCTGATTTCTGTTTTCTTTGGAACCCTCTTCCCCTCCTGACCAATGAAAAGGTGCTATGGGCCATAGAAAAAATAAGAAGTGATTTATTTGTGATATCTTTACTTATAGGTTCCATTTCTATCCAGTTATGGTTCCAGTGAACTCAAGGTAGCTTATATGGTTCCTCTCCTTCCCCACTTTATCCTCCTAACAACACTGTTAGATAAGTCAGGGTAAGAGAGAGTGACTGGCCCAAGGGAATTCAGAGACTTTCAATGCTGAAAAAAGACTCGAATCAGGATGTATGAGGTCTCCATCCAACACTTTAACATTCCACTTGTTCTGTTCTATACCATTTTACTTTCAATCCCACTTCTCCACCTGAGTCTATTCTCTCTGTTCAGAAGTGAAACCAGTGGCAATCAGAGTCAGGGCCTTTTTACCAGCAGCACCCTGTATATTAAGTATCCTCCCTAACTTTCATCCATATTGCTTTCTTTTAAGCTCTTAAATGTTTTACATGTTATAACCAGGCTGCTTTTTTTTTCTTTTTTTCTTTTTATTCAACTACTTCATGTTTTATTCTGCATCTTTTTCATATTAATATTTGAATTAGGTTAACTGCCCTTGAAACTGGTCCCAGTGAAGAGAAATATATAAATATTTTAAAATTAATAAATGGGGAAAATATATCCATGGATAACAGATTGTGTCTTACTGTTCATTGTGAACCCAATAGTTTCCTTTTCAGACCATGAGCTGTTATTGTTATACTTTTATATTTGTATGCCCACAATATTTTGTTGATGTGTTGGAAGCTTACAGAATGATTTAAGTTGTTTATATGCTTGCTTGTTTCCAAAATTCCTTTTTCCTTTACCTTCCAAATGGATGTGCTTTTGCTTACCTAAGACGTCCTTCAAACATGTAGAAACCACAGCCATTATTTACTGGTTCAGTTTGTCTTCAGAAATAGTAGGCACAAGACCAGCTGAGCTGGCAATTGGAGGGCATGATGATGATCTACCTATTTTAAATTGTATCCTCCTCTGCTACTTTGATTCCAGGTGATTGGCATTTGAAAGGATTTTCTTTTTTATATAGAGTTGCTCCTGCTTCGCACATGATGTTACATCTGATTCCTCCTTACAAATTGTACATATCTTTGAAAACCACTGTACCAGCCAAATCTTCTGTTGCATGCTCTTACTCATTTTGTTTCACACTTTGAGATAGAAGGCAAGTGCAGTAAAGATCAGAAAGGTGGCATATCAGTTTCTCTATCAAAAGTCTGTGCTGAAGCTGTAAGAAAAAGAACTCTCAGGGTTACTATGCATGAGCCCAGACCCTGTTGAAATAAACATCATCAATACAGGATGGTTTCTTTCCTTATGCTAATCTTTATTGCCTACATTCAACAGTGATTTTTCTGAATTTCACTCAATGAACTAAGGTACTTTTCAGCAAATGTGTGTTCCTTTGGACTTGCAAGCAGGCACTGGACTTGCAAGCAGGCATAATTTGGTACGTTGTATCCTGTCTCTCCTAACAACCATATCTTTCTCCTTATTTCTTCCCCACCACCACCTTTCTTTGCTTTACTATTATTATTATTATTATTATTATTATTATTATTTAAAAATCCCTTATGGCATTGGCACATTTAATCTACATGCATACAAGTCTGCCTTTTACCTTTTAAAAATACAACCATCTGACTCTCTTAATTACAGTCAATGGCGCTGGGCTTGCTATGGCAACCTGTGATATAATTTCCCTTAATGGTGGGAAGCCTGCCAATTTCCTGGATCTTGGTGGAGGCGTGAAGGAAGCACAAGTGTATCAAGCATTCAAATTGCTCACTGCGGATCCCAAGGTAAAAAAAAACCTGTTGGCTCGGTACTGAAGCTTTTTTAACATGATTATGTGTTGTCTTAATAAAGGCAAGAATATGTGTGTGTCTTTAAAAGTAAACTGGGGACATAGCTTGAAAAGCGTTTTCTGACGCTGAGGCTGTAACAAGTCTCATCTGTTCAATCTCATGCAGCTGGTTAACTTTTATTTTAAGGGCTCCATGATCAAATCTACCAGTTAGATCTGTGTAGACTTGTAGACCATTGCCCTTCTTGATGCATACTCCAGCCCATTTCACTAGTCTGTCTTTATCTTCCCCATATGAGTCAGCCTGGGCTCTTAAGATCTTTGTTCAGATGATCACTACAACACAGGGCTTCCACAGTTTGTGCACCCTTTGTAATATCACTACCTCAAAATGTTGGATTCAGTTTCTGACCCTGCTAGAAAGTGATAAAATAATAAAATTGTTGTGGGGTGGGGTTCCCCCCCCCCAAGATTTATGTGTGTTGTGCATTTTTTAAAAAGAAAAAAAACCTTCCCTTAATTTTAAGAAATAATTGTTTTCCTTTTACTTGTTCTTTTGTTTTACTGTTTTCTCAACTCTCTTTTATTTGATAGTATCAATTTCACTTTTCTATGCTTTTCCTCCCATAGAAAGAATTGTCTTCTTTTTTCCAAGACTGAAAAGCACTTCTGGTTCCTTGACTTTGCCTTTTGTTCCCTTTTATTCTTTGCAATTTTTTTCCACCTCACTTTCTCAGTTCTTGCTTCCCTGCTGCTTTTCAGAATGCATCTTTTTTAAAGTCTCCCACTGGACAAGTTAAACTTCCCCCTCCACACATGCACACACATACAATCCTTGTAAAATAAGTGCCCTGCTAAAAACCAGGCTGCCCTTGGGCACTTTGCTAATAAGACTGTCAGGACTTGACTGGTAGGTACAATTGGTGCCTGTGGCTTTCTCTATTGTAGATTTCAAATCAGACAGAAATTATTGCCATCATCCTTTTAAATATATATATATTAATGTCCCTTGCTTTGATGGTGTCTCTCTGCACACCCACTATTGTTCTCTGGTTTTTCTTTTTCATTTCAGTTTGTGATTCTCTTTAAATGAGGCACTTCCAAGCTGCATGTCCCTTGGCCCTGTGGTGTGACTGATTTCTAAGCTTTTACCCTTCTGGCATTGCTGTGGCCATGGGTGATGTTGCTTCCATGCCAACAGGCCAACAGAGGGATAATTTTAGCTTTCACCTTTTTCTTTTTGTTGCAGTAAATTATGAGGAACATTGGGAAAGCAGGGAGGGGGATTAAATTGGGATTTCCAAGGATAAATTTCAGGTGATCAGTCTCCTATTAAATACAGCCATGCTTCAGTTATACAAGGTTTTAGAATAAAAATTACAAAATTCCTTTTATTCATAATCGCCTTTCCTGCCATGCAGTTTAAAGCTTCAAATGAACTATTGAGATGTAATGGCTAAAGACATATTGGCATGGCTGTTTTAAGATCTGCCTGTTTTTCTTTCAGTTCTTCCATGTTTTACCCATTTTGTTGTTGTTGTTGTGTGCCTTCTAGTCATTTTCAACTTATGGAAACTCTACTGTGTGTGTTTTTTGACAAGATTTTTTTTTTCAGGGGGAGGTTTTTCTTTACTTACTTCTGAGGTTGAGAGAATGTGACTTGCCCAAGGCCATCCATGGCTGAGTGGTGATTTGAACTCTGGTCTCCAGTCTCTCGGTTCAACACTGAAATCACTGCACCATGCTGCCACTGCTGCTACCTCCTATTTATCTGCTCCCATCCCCTTTCTGTTCTGTATTGCCTTCTGAAATAAATATTTTTTCTTCCTCTCCTATCCCTTTAATGGCAGGAGAGGCAACATCATGAAGCACCAGCACATAAGGTGTGATTTCCAACCTACACTTTACATTCCTATGCCCACTTCCAGTCAGTTCCTAGATGTAGGAAATGCCCCTGTACTTACCTTCAAAGCCCTACATGGTTTTCACCCCCCCCCCCCAGAACCTCCTTGCCTTTAGCTTTAGGACCTCTTCAGATTTCCAGTGTCCCATGGTCTTCTGCAACCTCAAAGGATTTCATCTGTCCCTCTCCCTGCATTGCTGTCTCATTTGAACTGCTCTCCTGAGCCTTATCTGGTGCCACTATTCCTCCTTTGTTCATATCCTCCTCAGAACTTTCTCTGAGGAGCTGTACCTCAAAGCCTTATCCTCAAAGATCATGTAACTGTATACGATTACTCAGCTAAAGTCTCTTTTAAACCTCTCTTTAGGCATTCTATGATAATATGTTGATAAGTAGTTCTGATATACGGTAGGTGCAAACTGCAAATATTGGGAAAGTAACTTCTTGCACTTCAGTTCTCAGAATATCCTAACATCTTGGGGGATTCTGGGAATTATTGTCTAGAGCTGACCTACTCCTCCCATTTGACACACTTGTACTTGACGATAGGGCCTATAAGAGGTGGTTCAGCTGGATCATTTGTCTAGGGGCCCATGAGTTTCTAATGGCCCCTTCCCTCAAAGAAACAATAACAACAACCTCATAGCTTTCTTCCATTGCATTAGCTCAGGGGTTCCCAACCTGGAGGTTGCGACCCCTTCTCAGGAGTCACCAGGTTGGGAATCCCCCCACCTCCCTTCTCCCCGCAGGTGCGGGCGCTGGAGCAGGCACCACACGGGGGAAAAGGGGAAGGGGCAGTGCTCCCTCCTTTCCCTTCTCCCTGCGAGTGCTGGTGTTGGCGCAGGCACGCGCAAGGAGGAAGGGACGTGTGCGGACCACCTTCTCCCTTCCTTCCTGCGGGTGCAGCACCCAGCGGGAAGAAAGGACGGGTGGGGCCACCGCCTCCTCTTCTCCCCGTGGCTGCCAGGCAACCGCGGGAAGAAGGGGACGGGACTGCAAGCCCCAGCGGGCTTTGCGGCCAGAAGTCCCGCCCCTTTTCCCTTGGCGGCCTCCTTAATTGGTTGGGAGGCCGGGAAGGGGCAGGACTTCCGGCCGCAAAGCCTGCTGGGGATTGTAGGTGGCTGAAAATCCTGCCCCTTCCCGGCCTCCCAACCAATCAGGCAGGCCGCGGGTGGGACTTTCCTCCCCAATGGGGGTCGCGGCCCAACAAAGGTTGGGAACTGCTGCGTTGGCTGATTAGGCATATTGTTGCTTTGTATAAAGTACATTATTTGGTGTATAGGAAATAAAGCATTTATGAAAGTTTACCTGTGGTCATATTCAGACAGAATCAGAATCACAGAGTTGGAAGAGACCACAAGGACCATCCAATCCAACCCACTGCCATGCAGGAATACACATTGTGAAACAGCTCTTTCTGGAGGACATTCTTCCTAAAGTTTAGGTGGAATCTCTTTTCCTATAGCTTTCCTAGTGTGTGGAGCAGCAGAAAACAAGCTTGCTCCATCTTCAATATGATATCACTTCAAATATTTAAACATGGCTATCCTGTCACCCCTTAACCTTCTCTTCCCTAGGCTAAACATACCCAGCTCTCTGAATCACTCTTCATACAGCACAGTTTCTAGGCCATTCACCATTTTATTTGTCCTCCTCTAGAAACACTCCAGCTTGCCTATTGAATTGTAGTGCTCAAAAGTGGGCATAGTATTCTGACCAAAGCAGAAGAAAGATGGCAAACCTATGGCAAGTGTCCCAGAGCTGGCACGTAATGTCATTTCCCCTGGCATGCGGCAGAGGGAAGAGGAGGAAGAAGTGCCCGCCTGTTTCTCCTCCTTCCCGACCCTTCCCTGCCTTTAATTGCCTCTCCAGAAGCAACTGAAGGCTGGAGACAGTGTGGGGGGAGTAAGAGACACGCACCAGTTCTCCTTCCCGAAGCTCCCCAGCCTCTCCGGAGGCAGCTGAAGGCCAGGGATGACACGGGAGAGCAGGAGGAAGAGATGCACACCTGTTCTTCTTCTCTCCCCCCCCCCCAGGCCTTTACTGTCTCTCGAGAGGCAACTGAAGGCCCAGGAGGGCGGTGGGAAGAAGTCCCACTCCCGGAGGACAGAGGTCCCACATCCAGAGGGTGTATGGTCCTGCCCTTGACACCGGGTAACACCCGGTGCCAGAAGACCTTTTAGTTCGGGCACTCAGCCCCTAAAATGTTTGCCACTACTGATCTAGACACTACACTCCTGTTGATGCTGCCTAGGATCATACTAGCTTTTATAACTGCTGCATCACACTGTTCACTTATGTTTAGTTTGTGGTCTACTAAGACTCCTAGATCCCTTTTGCATGTACTGTTGTCAAATCAGGCATCACCCAGTGAGGAAGAGCCATTGGTGAGCAATCTTTGGGTTTGGTCAGTCAACCAACTACAAATCCACCAAACAATTGCATTGTCTAGTCCACATTTTACTAGCTTGTTTGCAAGGATAACATGGGGGAACTTGTCAAATGCCATACTGAAATCAAGGTATGCTACATCCACAGCATCCCCCTCTTGTACCAAGTATGTAACTCTTATCAGAAAAAGAGATGAGATTAATCTGGCATGGCTTGTTTTGAGAACACCATTTTGACTTTTAATGATTACAACATTCCTTTCTAAGGGGTGAAATAGACTAGCAGAAGGGGTGGCTTGAATTTGCTCCTTCTGAAGCCTGATTAGGGCTGTGGCAACTGCACGCCACAGCCTCAATCTGTCTTGAAACCACCTGAAAAAGCAGCAAATACCTGCTCTTTTTTCGGGTGGCAAAAAGCTGGCTTTTCCACCTGCACCGTAGCCGGAAGCCGGCCTTATGACACAAACAGCTTCATTTATATACTGCTTCACACTGAACTAACAGCGTCTACGTGGTTTGCAACTGTAAGCTAATTGCCCCCAACAATCTAGTGTTCATTTTAGCAACCTCAGACGGATGCAAGCCTGAGCTAAGCTTGAGCCCTTTCGCTAATATTGAACTCGCAACCTTATGGTTTTGAGTGAGTGGCTACAGTACAGGCACTTAACCACTGCACCACCAGGGCTCTTCACTCCAGTAGCATGTGGCGTGTAAACACCGCACCACCAGAGCATCATGCAGCCTCCCCCCCCCCCCCGGTATAAACAGCCAAGTGGCTTCTGAGCGGCTTGGGAGCATGTGCTGTGTAAACGCCATGCTCTCAAGCCGTCTGGAAGGCAGCACAAAGGGGCAGACTGTTTTGCCCCTAAGTATTACAGACTGTTTTATGATCTGCTCTAGCATCTTTCCTGGTATTAATGTTAGGCTGACTAAACAGTAATTATTTGAGTCTTCTTTTCCCTTTTTGAAGATGGGGATAACATTTGCCCCCCCCCCTTCCAGTCTGCTGGGACTTCTCATAGTCTCCAGGAATTCTCAAAGATTATTGCCTGAGATTAGCCACCATGTTCAATTATGCTTTCATAATGATACACCAAAAGCTCTCTGATTTGTTCATATTTTATCATAACTGTATTTTTGCACAAAGAAGAAGAGAAAACCACAACTTTAAAATTCCATGTTATATGATTACAGTGGTGCCTCGGGTTACGAAATTAATTCGTTCCGCGGCCGCTTTCGTAACCCGAAAAGCCTTCGTAAGCCGAATTGCCATAGGCGCTAATGGGGAAAAGCCGCGTTTTGTGCGAAAAAGCCGAAAAAAGCACCAAAAATTTTCTTCGTATCCCGAAAAAACATTCGTAACCCGGAACAATGATTTCCTATGGGATTTTTTCGTATCCCGAAAATTTCGTAACCTGGGTATTTCGTATCCCGAGGTACCACTGTATCTTTATTGGAAAGTGTTAATCAGTCAATGTCCATTTGGACATTTTGAGAGGAGACCCCTCACCCCACCACATGTATATGAAAGCAATGTTGTTTTCCCTTGCCAATTTCTCTTGGAGGCCCTGTTTGCAGATGATTAACCTGCCCTTTCTCCTTCCTTCTGTAAGATAAGGTAGAGAGGTCAACAGGGAAACAGCCCTACATATTGCTGTTGCACCCATGCTGTAGTTTGTCTAGTGGCAAGCATGTCAGTGATTGTCTGCTGTTCACAAGTGCATGGTCTTGGGTGAAAGCTGGATACTGTCAGTGCTTCATCAAGGCTATTTGTTTTATGTGTTTCAATATTAAATTCTTAACGACAAAGCCAAATCTGCTGTAGACAGTTATATTCTGAGAGTATGTTTCTTTATGTCTATAAAACAAAACCCATCTCTTGGGTAATAAAATTTTGAAAGCAGGTAATAAAATAGAATCATAGAATCTATCATAGAGTTGGAAGACACCACAAGAGCCATCCAGTCCAACCCCCTGCCATGCAGGAACTCTCAATCAAAGCATCGCCGACAGATGGCCATCAACCCTCTGTTTAAAGACCTCCAGGGAAGGAGACGGCAATACACTCCGAGGGAGTATGTTCCACTGTGGAACAGCCCTTACTGTCAGGAAGTTCCTCCTAATGTTGAGGTGAAATCTCTTTTCCTGTTGCTTGCATCCATTGTTTTGGGTCCTGCTCTCTGGAGCAGCAGAAAATAATCTTGCTCCCTCCTTAATATGACATCCCTTCAAATATTTAAACAGGGCTATCATATCACCTCTTAACCTTCTCTTCTCCAGGCTAAACATCCCCAGTTCCCTAAGTCATTCCTCATAGGACATGGTTTCCAGGCCCTTCACCGTTTTAGTCGCTCTTCTTTGGACATGCTCGTTTCTCATTGTCCTTTTTAAATTGTGGTGCCCAGAACTGGACACAATATTCCAGGTGGGGCCTGACCAAAGCAGAATATAGTGGCACCATTACTTCTCTTGATCTAGACACTATACTTGTATTGATGCAGCCTAAAATTGCATTGGCCTTTTTAGCTGCTACATTGCACTGTTGACTCATGTTCAACTTGTGGTCTACTTGAACTCCTAGATCCCTTTCACAGGTAGTTTCATTCAGCCAGGTGTCCCCTATCCTATATCTGTCTACTTCATTTTTCCACCCTAAGTGTAGTACCTTACATTTCTCTGTATTGAATTTGATTTTGTTAGTTTTGGCCCAGCTTTCTGGTCTTTTCAGGTCATTCTGAATTTTAATCCTGTCCTCTGGAGTATTAGCTATTCCTCATAATTTGGTATCATCTGCAAAGTTGTTAAAGTATGCCCCCAATTCTGTCACGCAAGTCATTGATGAAGAAATTGAATAGCACTGGGCCCAGGACAGAGCCCTGTGGGACCCCACTGGTCACTTCTTTCCAGGATGAAAAGGAGCCATTGTTGAGCACCCTTTGGGTTCGGCCGGTCAACCAGTTACAAATCCATGTAACAGTTACCTTGTCTAGTCCACATTTTACATGTTTGTTTGCAAGAATGTCATGGGGAACCTTGTCAAAGGCCTTACTGAAATCAAAATAAATAATAAGTAAAGCAATTATAACATGTCAATAATAAAGGTAGACAACATTCCTTTTCATGCTGAACCTGAGAGTTAACACTGCTGAACTCAGGGATGTCTGAAATAATTAGTGATGTCTGAACTGTTCATACCTCTTGAGTAGACCTGCTTAGCATTATGCTATTAAATATACAGTTAAAAACAACCACTTTGCAGCATAGGAACCTAACTCAGTAGATAACAGCTCCTAAATTCTCATAATTTCCCCCTTTCTGAAGAGAATGTTGTAGAGAGAAAGGGGGGGGGGGGGCTTGGGGGTCCCTCCCAACCACCAGCTTCACTTTAAATGTTAGGGGAATTACCTTAAATTTTTCACGAGGCTGGGTAGCCTTAGGACTGTTGGCACCTCTGTGTATCCGTAATAATTGAGGAGGACTCCAGGAATGGGTGAATTGAGAAAGTTTTATTAAGAAATATGCAAGAGTATAATCAGACACCAGATAGCAATTCAAAAAGACACAGCATTCACACTTAACTGGATTGGAAATCTGGAAACTGGGTAGAGGAGTTTGAGGGATTTAAAGGGACAACATTTACCTGTTCAAAGAGTTGACCATAAAAAGCAAGAGTGGTTCAGACTGGAGTCTGTGTAACTCTTGAATATTCCCTACTAAGAAGCAAAATAAAATCTCCAAAACTTTTGAGAATTTGAGACAGCTTCATAATATGAATATGTCAAAGTTATTGATATATATGTTAGATGAGCATATATGGAAACATTTTAAATAATAATAATAGTAATAATAAATTTTTATTTATATATCACCTTTCCAAAGAATCAAAAGATTGAATAATCCAGAGAGAAAAGGTATTAATATATTTAATTTATAATCTATCTTTCTACCAAAAATAGAAATCACATATTCCAAATTACTATTTTGTAGTATTTTTAAAATAAACTCTTTTCTATACAATTAACATAAAATAGTTTTAAATTTAAAAATGGGAAATGTGATTTCTTCTTTTCACTGAAACAGAAGTTTCTATTTATAATATTAAGATTATGTTCTGATATGTTCAATAATAACATCAGAGGTTTAATGAAATCAGCTGTTTATTAATAAGTGTTTACTTGTCATATTCAGAGGCAGTTATATTGACTGACATTGATTTTTTTTCCAGCACACTAAAACAGTAGCTATTGGCAGTTGTTAGATCACATGAATGGAATAATTGATGACAAGCTTAATTTGTTTTGTTTTGTTTTCTAAAGCCATGCCTCAGTTCAAACACACTGTTGTTTTATGAATATGGAATAAGCATTTCTTATTCATGTCGCTTTTCTTAAGCTTGTTTACTTCTGACCAACGAATCACTTCTGTCCAATGCAACAAATGTAAAATAATGGAAGGTGAACATCAGAACCGTTATATTTTGTGTATATGAATTCAAGGTCTTTGGGCTTTCTGTTTTCAAGACATCTCTGACAGTGCTCAGAATCCTGAAGGAAGGTATCATTAAATATTTCTGCTATTTGCTTAGTTTTCAACTGTCATGAATGTCAAAGTAATGTGATTTGGCCTTTTAAAAAACATTTTTACCTCTATTATTTTTTCTTTTGGACTTGACAAATTCTTAAGATTTATTTTCCTAAAACTGTAACATATTTTGCAATATAACAGGTGGCTTTTATGATTATCTAGCATAATAAAGGTAAAATGGAGGGAGGAAAATAAAAGATAAGTGTTGTTTGAAGTATATATATAGATCCAAACACATAATATGTTAAAAACCAGGGGAGAGGAGATGTATTTTAGAAAAATAAGTTTATTTGAGAGAAAATACATCTGAAATGTATATTGTCTGAGAAATGCACCTGAAAGTAAATATCTAAATACACATTATTGTGATTTAAAAATAATTGTAGATTAATATGAAAACTGAGCATAACAAACTTCTGAACTAACAAATGTGAATCTGATATGTACTAGAAATAATAGTTTTCCCTTCAGGACGGATTAGATTATCTCGGTCTTTCTTGTTGTTCCCCAACCAATATCCACCTAGCTGGAAGCTTTTGCTGGCTTGCCTTTGGGGAATTTGGAATGGTGATTTTAAACAGACTAAAGACAGGCACCAACCTTCTCTTTCCCTATGGTGAGGTGGTAACAGTTTTGGTATGTAATTTTGATTAGGCAAATTGTTCATGAGGATTAAAGACCCTACTCCTAGCACTGCTGTTCTGGTCCAGTCCTCACAATCCAGCCATGGATTTCATGTGCCACTTGTTGCTTTCCCCTTAATCATGCTTAATCAGTTCTGAAAAGAGCAGATAGGAGAAATTGTTTTTCCAATGTGAAGTTGAAGGCTTTCATGGCCGGCATCCATATTTTTTGGTGGGTTTTTTGGGCTATGTGACCATGTTCTAGAATAGTTTCTACCTGACGTTTTGCCAGCATCTGTGGCTGGCATCTTCAGAGAAAGATAAAGGTGCCAGCCACAGATGCTGGCGAATGTCAGGTAGAAACTATTCTAGAACATGGCCACATAGCCCGAAAAACCCACAAAAAACAATTGTTTTTCCACTTCCTAATTGAAGGGAAGTATGATGCGCCTGAAGTTTGTTGTTAACATCCCTCAAGTCGACCCCGACTGTGACCCTGTGGATGAAACATCTCCAAGATCCCCTGCCCTCCACTGCCCTACTTAGGTCCCTGGTTGACCTCCCTGATTGAATCTATCCATCTGGCATGTGGTCTTCCTCTCTTTCTACTCCTTCTATCTTTTGCAGCATTGTTGTCTTTTCCAATAAGTCATGCCTTCTCCTGAAATGGCCAGCCTCAGTTTGACCATCTTGGCTTTCAGGGAGAGTTCAGGCTTGATCTGTTCAACGACCCATTTGTTTGTCTTTTTAGCTGCTCATGGTATACTCAGCACTCTTCTCCTGCGCTGCATCTGAAATGAGTTAATTTTCTTTTTACACACTTTCTTCACTGTCCAGCTCCCCCATCCATAAATGGTGGTCGAGAATACAGTGGCTTGGATGATTCTAACTTTATTGTGCAGTTGTATATAAAGCTGTTTTAAATGTGGATTGTTTTAATATATGTATATCTTTTAATATGGGTATCCTTTTACATTTTATGCATGTGCTTTTAAATTGATGAGTATTTTAATTGATGTGTTTTAACTGATGTGGTATGTCTGTTAATTGTTGTTCCCTGCCACAACCCATAGGTAAAGGCTGGTAAGAAATAAATATTGTTGTTGCTGCTGTTGTTGTTATATCTTTGCACTTTGGCATCTTATCCAATTCTTTCATAGTTGCCCTTCCCATTCCTAGACTACTTCTGATTTCTTGACTGCATTCGTAGGAGGAGCTTAAGCCCAAAATATATGGGACTTTATATCTGTCCAGCTTTGTTACTATTCTGTTTAAGCCAAGTAGGTTGGTTCATTTGAGGTCATTCTAAGCAGCATTAACGTTCTTCATTCCTGCTAATCATTCTCTCATAAAGGATGTTACTATTTCTTTGGAATAATCTAGACAAGATTCAGTTTGCGTGAGTTTCACTGAAATCGATGAGACTTAAATACAGAGGCACTGGAGCCTCATTGAATTTAATGAAGGATGCTTTGCTTTTTCTGGATTATTGCTCTTTGCTGGGAATGACCGTGTAAAGTCTTGATAATATTTTTAAGAGGATGGCATCTTCTCCCTCCCTCTCACTTGTCCAGCTCCATTGTTGGCACACATTACTGAATGAAGTGGAATGCAAACAGTGCATTCAGTTTTAAATGTAATACAGTACGTTAGCAGTGGATTTATTTGACTTGTCAAATTGCATGTCATTAGGTAATAGAGAAGCAACCATATTTTTCTGTGGTCATTAACAAGCCTTTTGCATTCTGATTCAAATGCCATGCATCTTTGACACGCCTCATTGCCCACTTCTTTCCGCAGCATGAAAATGTCTTTCATTTATGCCTTACTTTTTTTTTCTTTTTCAGATGCTCATTAAAGAGTGATGTTAGGAACACAGTATGAAGTTACTTGGAAGCTATGAGAGAGCTGGAATAATGAAAATAAAGTTTATTTGTTAATGTCGAGGGCATTAATAGCATTATGTAGTGTCTTGCATTTCTTGGTATGGCTTAGGAATGTGTGCTTTAGAGATTCCTCACTGGTAGAGAACATGATTTGAATGCAAAAGGTCTAGGTTCACTCCCTGTCCTGGCATCATTTCTTAAGATGTCCTGTGTAGCAAGATTGCAAAGGACCTCTAAGGATGGTGGCTTCCACTGCAGTAGGATGATGACTGTGCACCAGACTGTAAAAGGGCTCTTCAAGGTTGAGCATCTTTGATTGCTCCTTTACAGTTCAGACTAAAACCGAAAGCAAATTGCCCTCTCCACTGACATGGAAGCCATCGACTACTGTTGCAACTCGTCTCAGACACTCAAAAACTACAGTCAGCCAAAGTAGGCATTACTGTTCTAACTAGACCCATATTCTGATTCAGTGTATGGTGGCCTTATATACATCCAAGAGATGTACCTCCAATTTTAGAAATTAAAGTGGAAGCTCCAGTCAGAGCACTTGGGAGTAATAAATCACCAGGAAGAGAAGACATAATGGATCAGGTATAATCATACTGTTGCTCTACCTATCCCAGTAAACTTGTACCTTTGTGACCTCTTTCCTTTGAAAAACTACTTTGTCCCTATCAAAAAGAGCTTTTGATAATCTCCTTTAAAAAAAAGTTTGCCATGCTATTCAGAAGATGGCTATTTACCTACCTGAGTGGGATAAAGCACTCTTCCATGCATGTAAGGTTGGTTGCATGGTTATTTAAACTGTGGCTTCACCTAGAATAGGTTTGGGCACAAACAGTTGTTGAGGGCAGGTTGCCTTTGCAACTACAGAAGTGGACAACTTGTGGGGATAGCTTGTCCCTTCTTGCCCACTGATCAGTAGAATATATTATTAGCCTCCTTAGGTTTTGGGTAGATTACAATACATGCATGAACATAGTAATGGCTTTAAGCCAACAAAAGCAGATCCAGGTACAAAGAGTCCTGGTGAGTTCAGTGGTTAAATGCCTGTACTGCAGCAGCTCATCACAAACCACAAGGTTGTGAGTTCAATACCAGCCAGGGGCTTAGAGTTGACTCAGCCTGGCATTTTTCTGGGATTGCTAAAATGAGTACCCAGCTTGTTGGGGGGCAATTAGCTTACACGTTGTAAACTGTGTAGGGAGTGCTTAAGTGCACTGATAAGCAGTATAGAAATGTACTTGCTAAGTGTGAAAAATGTTCAGAATATTTGCCTTTAAAAATCTTATGAAAAATGGGTTCCAAAGTACAGTGCACCCTTGGCTTATGCTCCGGACCCCCCCCCCACCGTGTAAGCTGAATAGCGTGTAAGCTCAAGTCCCATTCAATTAAATGGGGCTCGTGCTTGCAGCGCGGAAGAGTGCGTGCACTATGGGCGCGCACACCATTCATTCTCCCATCGCGCGGCTTCCATGTAAGCTGGAAGCCACTTATGGGACACCCACCTATAGCGCAAGCACACTGTAGCAGGGATAGCTTTTCTGGGTGATTAGAGCCAAGTCATTTCTGTTATGAAACACTGGTAAGATGAAACTCCTAGTAGGGTGTAGGATAGGTGGCCCAGTGTTGTTAAACTGCAGATCTCATCAGCCCTAGTTAGCTAAGCAAATATTGAGGTATGCTGGGAGTTGTAGTCCAGCAGTATTTAGAAAACCACATGATTCCCATCCCTCCAATAGGGTCTCCTTTTAGTAGGGTTCCTATTTGGACAAGGCATATACTTTACAGTATAAAACCATGGGTCTCGAACCTGGCCCTAAAAAAAAAACATGAGAAGCCTGCGGCATTTCTGGGACTTGGCTAACAATGCACTTCTGGTGGTTCAGAGCCTGGTTAATGAGTTTTTCACTTTGTACTCTGAAAAGTGCAATGAAATAACTTTATTTATTATGCCACCTTTATCCCAGTATGATGCCTAGGGGACTTTCAGTGTAAATAAAAGCAAAAATTAACTAAAGCAATATATAACTTAAGGAAGAATGTGTTGTCTGCCTTCAAGTTGTTTCTGACTTATGTCAAACCTAAAACTTATCTTGGCAAGATTTTTTCAGAGGGTTTCCTTCCTCTGAGATTGAAAGAATGTGACTTCCCCAAGGTCAGCCAGTAGTTCTTCATGGCTGAGTGGGGATTTGAACCTGGACCAGCACTCCAGCCATTACACCATGTTGTCTCTTTTTGGTCCAAGGGTAGAATTATTTATCTGTTGCATTTTCCCCACCTGTTGCCAGAAGAACATCAAGTCAGATCTCAATAAAAACATTAAAATACAGTGAAGGAAAAGCACTTCATCTGTGATTTTGCTGCATTGCTTAGTTAATTCTAATTTTTACTGGCAACTATGTGTGTAGGCAAGCAATTTTCATTTTATACTGTTGCTTTTAGTGCATTTAATTTTGTTTCAAAGTGTTTCCCCTTCTCTACTTCCCGCTCCTTTGGGGGAACAAGCATTTTTTGCCATGATTTAGTGTGCTGTCCTTCCTTATTATAAGGTAGAACCTTCATTTGCTGTGTGGGCATTTTTCAACCCATTGGAAAGAGAAGTGATTTAATACCTTTTTATTTGATGAATGAAGATGTAAGGGTTTGCTTAGAATAGGAGTGTTAATGCACCTTTTGTCAAGCTAAGTCACAAAATCCTAGGCTGGCAGAAGGATATACTAAAGGCTTCATGCCACAAGATTTAATTAACTTTAAAATATTTCCCCACAAGTTGAGTTCCTGTTGTTTTTTGTGGGTTTTTCAGGCTATGTGGCCATGTTCTGGAAGAATTTATTCCTGACATTTCACCAGCATCTGTGGCTGGCTTCTTCAGAGTATGATGGCATGGAAGTGAGTGTGGTATATATACACTCTGTGACGCTTGGTTGAGAGGAAGTGATTTACATGTTAACCTGTGTGTTGGTCTCTTGCTGAATGGCAAGGCCTCAGGGTGTCTCTTTAATTAGTTATCCATTGTCTGCTAGAAAACCGCCAGGTCCTGGGTGGTTTTCATCCGCTGGGTCTTGATTTTGGTGTTTTTCAGGGCTGGTAGCCAAACTTGTTTATTTTAAGGGCTACTTCTTTCCTGTTGAAATTGTCCAGGTGTTTGTGGATTTCAATGGCCCTGTGCTTTCTGACCTGATAGTTGTTGGCATGGTCCAGAATTTCAGTGTTTTCAAATAGCATTTTTTGCCCAGGATGGTGTACGTATAACATATACGGCTACTGCTGATTTTTTTGGCTGACCCAGTCTGCAGTGTTTCTCATGTTTCGTGATTTGTTTGAACACTGCGTTTGGTGGTCCCTATATAGACTTGTCCATAGCTGCATGGTGTGCAGTAAACCCTTACAGCTCTGAGAGGGTCTCTCCTGTCCTTCACTGAATACATTTGTTAGGTTTTCTTGGCCGGTCTGTAGATCCGGCCTCCATAGTTTTTTGTGGGGTTTTGGGGGGCCACATGGCCCGAAAAACCCACAAAAAACTAGGTCTGTAGATCATTTGGAGGTTGTATTTCCTCATCAGTTTCCCTATTATGACTGTGACTCCTTTGATGTATAGTAAAAATACTTTCCCTTTGGATGGTGGTTTGTCTTCACTCCTATGGGGTTTTCTGGGTCTGGCAGCCCCTCTGATGTCTGACCTAGACTAACTATTAGCCTGTAGAGCTCAGTCAAGGTGCTTCAATTCATTTTCCAGGAAGTGTGGTTCACAGATCCTTTTTGTCCAGTCTACCAGTATTTTTATTGTGCTTCTTTTTCATCCTAGGTGATAGTTGGAGTTCTTGTATAGGTATCTGTCCATGTGTGTAGATTTTCTATATAGTTTATTTGAGAGAAAATATATTTGAAATATTGGTTAGGTTTGCAGATGACCAGCACATCCAAGAATGGCACTGTTCTTTCCTTTTCTTTTTCCATCATGAATTGGATTTTAGGGTGGATGTTGTTCTGATGGTTCTTCTTTGTGGTTCCAAATGGTGAAAGCGTCATCCACCTATCGGAACCAAGTTGTGGGCTTTTTTGGTGCTGTTTCCAGGTTTTCAACTCAGAAATAACATTGTTTTAAAAATGTTCCATGTAAAAGTTTTCTATCATGAGGCTCAGAGGGCTTCCCATGGCTACCTCATCTCTCTGCTCACAGAATCTATTGTCCCACTGGAAATAGCTTGTGGTGAGGCAATGTTCGAACAGGTCTATGGGATTTTCTAGAAAAATTTGTCAGATGAGTGCCATGATGTCCATTATGGGGACTTTGGTGAACAGGGAGACCACATCAAAACTGATTAGTATGTCTCCAGGTTTGATTTCGGGGTTGTTGATTTTTTTTGTCAGGGATGGTGGGAGTTGTAGCTCTTCACCTCTCGCTCAAACTCACCACCTTGTTACGCACCGGCGCTGACCAGTTTTGGCCAGTGAATAAAGCTTTGCTCTAAAGCAGCAGAGTTACAGAGAATAGGCTGAAGACCCTGACAAACTCTCCAAGCCTTCTCACTCTTGCTTCCACAGAAGTCTTCACCCTTCTTCAGGATTCAGCTGGCTCTTGTATCTTCACCCAAGACACCAGACAACTCAGTAGTCTTATATAAAAGATCTACTTTATTCTACTATATACAGCTCCAAAACTATCCAACACTACTCCTCCACTACTACCCACACAATACATTGGGATTCATAGCCATTATTATAGTCATTGCAAGATACCACCCACTCTTGTCTGTTTCCACCCAGTGGGCGTGTACAACCACTCTCATTGGTTCTCTTGTTTCATCCCACAATTAATGATTTCATCATCTCACCTTGACCACTTTAACAATTCTCAGGTGCTTACAATTATCCACTTTGCATTTCTGTCCTTGGCATTTAGAACTTGTTAACTACATTACCATTTTCACCTGTGTGGCTTCTAATTGCTTCTGCTGAGTCATCCTGACTCTCACATACATGTTTTATTTCATTCACTGTATATCCCATGTTGCTTTTTCCTTAACAATCCCCTCCGAAATAAAATATTGTATGTGGCTTACAATGTCATTCCAACCATTTGTGTCAACCTTTCATGTTTTTCCACTGTTAAAGCTTTTGTAAACAAATCTGCTATGTTATTTTGTGTTTCTATGTACCTCAATTCTATTTCATCTTTTTGAACCATGTCTCTTACATTTTGGTACCTTACACCAACATATTTGGTTCTGTTTTTCAAACTTTCTGTTTCAGCCATCGCTATGCATGATTGCGAATCTTCCTGAATTTCTACTGGTACTCTGAAATTTTCGTTTAAGTCATTTAACAATTGTTCAAGCCACTGTACTTCATTCACTATTTCGTTCAAAGCTGCAAATTCTGCTTCAGATGTGCTTAATGCTACATTTGTTTGTTTTCTGCTTCTCCATACTATTAGACTTTCACTATATTTGATGATCATTCCTGTCACTGACTTCTTGTCTCCTAATTCTGAAGCAAATGAACTGTCTACATAGCAATCTAAATCTGCATTACTGCTTCTGATGATTAACTTTTTATCTAGGGTCCCTTTCAAATATCTTAACAAGTGTTTCACAGCTGTCCAATCCTCAACCTTAGGATCACAAAGTCTTCTGGATAAAACGTTTACGGCATACGAAATGTCTGGTCTAGTGTGGCAAGAAATGAATTGTAGAGATCCTACTATGCTCCTTAAAAATGTCTTGTCCTCAAAATCTCTGGTTGTCGGTTCAGATACGAAACCAGTAGTCATTGGAGCTTTAACTACCTTAGCACTTTGTAATCCACACTTTTCTAAATGCAACTTTAGATCAAGAAATTTTTATGGAACAGCCACAAGGTTTTGAGGAGAATGGAAGTCAGAAAGTTTATAGATTGAAGAAGGCGTTGTATGGTTTAAAACAGAGTGCCAGAGCTTGGAATTTATGCATAAATGATGAGTAGTAGTGAGGAGTTGTATTGGAGTATTGTTGGATAGTTTTGGAGCTGTATATAGTAGAATAAAGTAGATCCTTTATATAAGACTACTGAGTTGTCTGGTGCCTTGGGTGAAGCTACAAGAACCAGCTGGATCCTGAAGAAGGGTGAAGACTTCTGTGGAAGCAAGAGTGAGAAGGCTTGGAGAGTTTGTCAGGGTCTTCAGCCTATTCTCTGTAACTCTGCTGCTTTAGAGCAAAGCTTTATCCACTGGCCAAAACTGGTCAGCGCTGGTGCGTAACAAGGTGGTGAGTTCGAGCCAGAGGTGAAGAGCTACAACTCCCATCATCCCTGACATTTTTTCTATGGAGTTTTTATTGTTTTGAGTTAGATATTTAAATGTATCTTACCTCAGAATGGCGATCTGGTGATTACCTTTAAAGTTTTAAATGAGCTGCAACCAGTTTACTTGAAGAACTGTCTGTATATAAACTGCCCCAGAGACTCAGATCAGACATGGAAGTCCTGCTGACATGCCTGTCAGTAATATGCATTAATTCAGTGAATTCAAGAGACAGGGCCTTGTTTACCATGGCTCCATTCTGAAGGGGAATATGTCAGGATCCCTTCTTGACTATGTCCAGCCTGAATGTTTCCTTCTGTTTTTAATTGGATCTGGTCTATATTTGATCATTCAATTGGATTTTAGTGCTTTCAGCCATTGCAATGTCGCAAGGACTGCCTTTGCGTTTCAATGCAGTTGCAAACATATTGGATCAAAACAAAGCTTGCTATATAGCCAGGTGAGATTGCTTCTGAAATCCAAAGATTAAAGGGGGAGTGGAGTTTAATTTTGTATCCAAGCATGTGTCAGGTTGGAGTTGTACTCACAAATAAACTCCAGCTGAGAATATTAAGCATGAGAGTTTGGGAAGCTTTATCCCTGTTGATAAGGTAATGTCAACTGTACATGATTAAAGCAAGCACATTAAGACAAAATACATAGCATCTCCTGTTGATAATAAGTTGTTTGTTTGTTTGTTTTTAAATATATATATATAATTTTTGAACCCCCCAAAAAGCTAGTTGGATAAGAAATAGAATGTTCTGGATTGGCTTGTTTGAAGGCTGTTGTATTTACAAACTACATTTGTATTAGGATATGTTTGCATTGAATTTTGTTTTCTTTTTTGACAGAGCTAACTTTTTAAATAAAGAAGTCCTGATTAAGCTGTCCTTTGTAAGATCCTATTATGGGCCTCTGAGAAGGAAGCCTCTGAAAGGCGGGGGGGGGGGGGGGAATCAATTACTGTTAGGAGTCAGGGAGATGGTATGGGGAGGGGAGCAAATGAGGAGAGTCAATATTTTATAGTAGATGATGAAACTTGAATGCCTGATGCCCAGAAAATCATTCGTTTTAAAGGTTTTTGGGACTGCAGTGCATGCCTTTTCATTGAAGAAATATAAAAGAGCAAATTACTCTTTGCTGGAAAGTCATAGAAACCTTACCAGCATTGTTTAGTTCCTGCTGCTCCCTAAAGGTTTCCCTTTTCAACCACTGATGGAATATGTGTTCTATGGATTGTGAAGGATTTGCCTTTAATCACACCCTTCACATGGCCTGATATGCCCCCTCCCCATATTGTCTGATATTTACAAGGAAATCCTAGAATACTTGAAGCTGGGGGAGGGGAGATTTGAGAACAATATCCTGAACTCAAGGCAACTTTTAAAAATTATTTTAAAAGTATCACCCTACTGTACGTTTCACCTGCCTACATACAGCCTCCTCTGAAGATGGCTACTGAAGTAAACTTGGCCATGCCATTGACTTGTGTTTAAATTAAATAGTGCTGTACTCTGTTTTTCAGCTTCATAGAGTTCCATGTAATGTGGCCATAGGTTGTAATTTCCAGAGAACTTTTCCTCTGGAAAAAGTCACACAGTAGTAATCTATTGGTGTGTATTCCTTATTATTAAAATAAACTTAAGAAGGAAGAGCAGTGCAGGCTTTGAAGTTGCCCGTGAACAATTAATACCTGAAACATGTCACGTAGTCACAGTGTTCCCCACAGTGGTTGGATAAATTGCATTTCTGTTAAAATTATAGTAATTATCATTTTTACTTTATAGATAAACTAGCATGTGAAAATATGAGTTCATCCTCTTTTGTGGAGATATGTGTTCTCCTTTAAAGTGATGTGTAATTTTAGCTTGATCTGGACAGTCTTTCAGTTCATTTGGATTGTATTTATTCTGTTTTGCCATTGAAATACAGTGAGCCCTTGTTGTTGTTGTTGTTGTTGTTTATTTCCTGGGGTTTGGTTCCAGGACCCATTGTGGATACTAAAATCTGTGTATGCTCAAGTCCCATTAGATATAACAGCATGGTCAAATTGTGTCCCTTATATAAAATGGATTCTAAAATCTGCTGGGATTTGGTTCCAGCACCCTCCATAGATACCAAAAATCAAGAATGTTCAAGTCCCATTAGATACAGTGGCATAGTAAAATGATGTCCCTTACGTAAAATGGAAAAATCAAGGTTTCTTTTTGGAATTTATATATTTTTCAGTATTTTCAAGTCCTGGATGATTGAATCCGTGGATACAGAAGATCATCTGTAAATGGGGAAGTATCCACTTCTTCAAAGCTCCATATATAGTACGTGATATAGACTACTAGATCAATGGGAGTGTGCATTTTTTCATTTCTAAAAGGAACCTGCAGTATGATGAAAATTTTAATTGAAGTGTTCCTGCAACCACACAGCTAAATACCCATTAAACCAATATACTTCTTGGTGTCAGGCAACATGGATGTACATGTCGATCTTTAAGTATTTATCTCTCCCTCTTAAATAACCATGTTGTTAGCAATGATAGGATAATGTAGCACCATGTTTTGATATTGGGTTTCTTGATTGTTGTAATTCAGTCTTTCCTTTCTCCCCTGATGCTTACTGTTTCTACAGAGAAATTTCTGGCTGAAATTAGATGGGGATATTGACTGTCTGTAAATCTACTCCAACTCACATATTAGGGTGCTTTTATTTTTGAAATTATAGAAGCATAGATCCATGTCTGTAATATTTTTCCTTCCCATGAAAATCCCATAATTAGATGAGTCAATACTAGTTGTAGGTCAGTGCTTGTGTGTGGAAACTGTACATTTAAGGGTTTCCTCTGCAGCTGTCTTTCCCTACAACCACTGTGACAGCTGATGAGGCAATCCATTTTGTAAACAGTTGTAGAGGTTGCTGTAATGAATGTAACAACTCCAGCTGAGTTAACATGGCTCTTTTACATCAGGAATGGGAATTTGTGGCCTGCAGGCTACAAGCAGCCACCACAGGAGCTTTTTTGCACACATACCCCCTCCCACTGAAATGTATGATGCAAAAACACCTCCAGAACATTAATTTGCCATTCTAGTAGGCCTCCAAGAGCATCCGATCTACTTAAAATGCACACCCCAAAACACCTCTCCCCAACCCCCCAAAAAACTCAGCCAGGAGGATGAACCTGGCAGTCACAATCAGAATTAATTTCTGTTTGTGATATTGGCCACAAATATGAATAATAAGTGATATTTATATTTAAAAAACTAATTTAGGTCAGTAACACCTACTGCTGGGACAGAAATTAGCCCCTCTGTGTGTAATTGCTCCCTCTGTATGTGTTGTTTGCCTTCAAGTCATTTCCAGTTTATGGTGACTCTAAGGTGGTCCTATCATGGGGTTTTCTTGGCAAATTTCCCCAAGGGGGGTATCATTGCCATTCTCTGAAGCTGAGAGACTGTGACTTGCCCAAGGTCACCCAGCAGGTTTTCATGGCAAAGCGGGGATTCAGATCCTGCTCTCCAGAGTCATAATCCAACACTCAAACCATTGCACATAATTCTGATTAACACAGTGGCCAGACAGTTGCTACAAGAACATTCACAAAGAGAGTCTTATAGATAGATCAATTCATTTTATTGGATGTAATCCCGCCTCAACCTGCCGGGAGAGGCAGGAAATATAAATTTATTATTAATAATTATTATTATTATTCCCTGTTAAATGCTGTCAGGTAGCCAGAAGTACATGTAATGCAAAATTGCCAGTCAGAAGCTGTTGGATTTAGGAAGTGTTAAGGCTGGTCTTAAAATTAGTTGGAGTGAGGCAGCCACATCCAGACAGCAGATGTTGCATATCTTGAAAGTAGAGCACATAGCTAGCTATTTAATTTATTGTGTTTGCAGTCTTTCTGCTGAGAATCAGGAGAGCTCCCACTAAGATTTTCTGCCACATGCAACTAAAGAACATGGCTGGCCTAGGGTACCCTGTCCCTTGATTTTGAAGTGTTGTGCACTGCTGTGGCTTGAGGAGCAAACTGTCTTGGGCTGGCCCCAAGAACTGTATGACACTCTTAGTATCTGCCATTTTATGACACTTTCTGTTTCCTCTTTGAGTACATATGGATATCCCTCACCAACTCCAGCGATTTTCCCTTTCTCTCTCTCCAGAGCCTTTGGCAGGGCAAGAGCAGCTCTGGAGGAGATGATACTTAGGCTATGAGGAAAGTGCTGATTGCCCAGTCAGTCAGCACTCTAAGGAATGGAGAACTTCACAGATTGATGCTTGACAGAATAATTAGAAAACTGTCACTAGAAGTAACCACTCCAGTGTTCCCTAAAGAAATGCGCCTAAGCCAAATGTGTGCTGTCCAAATCTAGAGGTTAAATGTTCAGTAAGACAAAACACAGCCTGTCAGTCGAGAAAATTGCTTCAAACATGCTGTGGAAGTGATGCCCTCGTGCCTCTCATAAAAAATGACTGCACAGCTTATTGAACCAATCTGCTCTGATCTTGTCCTAGCATCAAAGGGATTTTTAGACAGTTTCAGCTTTGTTTCCGTATGAAATAATGAGGGTGTTGACAGCATAGTGTAGTAGTTTGAGTGTTGGACTACAACTTTGGAGATCAGGGTTCGATCCCTGCTGAGCCAAGGAAACCCACTGGCTGACCATGTGCAAATCATACTGTCTCAGCCTCAGAGGATGGCAAATGTCCTCTGAACAGATCTTGCCAAGAAAACCCCATGATAGGGTCACCAAATGTCAGAAACAACTTGAAGGCATACAGTAACAACAACAACAGATGATTGGGGGCACAGCACTCTTATGCTTTCATATTAAGATCCTCAGGGGAATGGTTTCTCTCGGTTCTGGCACTATCAGTTCCATGGTGGGGGAGAGCCTTCTCATTAGTCAGTAACACCCTTTCTAATTACTTTCCATGGGAAGCTAGGCTTCCTGCTGTCCTTTTACCGGCAAACAAAGACATTCTTGTTTAAGCAGGCATCTAATTATGAGTTGCTTGTAGGGGGCCTTCTTATCTGGGTAGGTGGACACTCTCGTCTTACCTTCTGTGTGGGTTTTTAAAATGATTTTACAGTGGATCCTAGGTAGCCACCATAGTTTGATTCCAAGATACTCACCTCATGGATACCACAATCCGTGGATGCTTAAGTCCCATTATATGCAGTGGTGTAGTAAAATGTTGTCCTTTTTATTAAATGGTAAATTAAAGGTTTGCTTTTTGGTGGCTTTGTGTTTTTTAATATTTTCAAGTCGGAGATGATTGAATCTGTAGATGCAGAATCTGTGGATATAGAGGACCAATTTTGTATTGTTCAATTTATGATTTTAAAAATGGCTATACTTCAGTGTGGTTTTAATTTTAGTACTATGGTGTTGTTGTTCTTTAAGATATCTTTGTTGTATTGTTTGTGAGGCACCTTGAGTCCCACACTGGGAGAAAGGCAGCATGTAAGTGCAAGAAAGAAAGAAGGAGGAGAGAGAGAAACTTTTATTTTCAATGTTTGTGTTAGATTTTACCACTTCAATTTGTTCCATAGATACTTGTTCTGTGTAAGAAAAATTAGAAGAGTAATAGATGAAGACTTTGTTTCAGTTCATTTTTGAGAATTTACTAGATTTTTCACATTTCTTCACATTTGGGATGGGAAAGAATTTGAGATGTAAAAAAAGCAAATGTGCGGAAAACTAAAACTAATACATTTTACTAGACAGAGGAAATTAACTGTTTAGCTCATGAAAAATTTGGATCTCTGTGTATCGGCCATGCTTTTGTAGCTGAATGAAGGTTGTTGTGTTAGTCTTGTGTTGGTTGATTCTGTATCTTTAAGACCTCTGTGCTAGGTAGTCAGGTACACCATGGTCCTTTCTATCCAGAAAATAGAATGTGTTTGTTCCTTATTCTGAGTGCTCCTGAAGGAAAGATTTTCCCCAGTTGGCTATGGTTCTTTCCATTGAAGTTCAAAGACATTTACTGCCTTGGGCAAAGAGTGAGGTAGTATCTCTTGGTCATCTCTCATATGAAATCTTATTGGATGGGACACTGATTCAGTACTAGTGATGGGACATTTTCCTCCACCACAGTTGAAGCATCAGGCTAGTTTAAAGGAAATAGTACACCATCCCACCCCCCAGCATCTGCTGCAACAGGCAGCACTTCACTCTACATAATGTAACTGTCCACATAACTGATCTGCCAGAAAGCACTGGGCCTTGTGTCCTGTTCAGAAAAATCCTATCTCTGCCACAGGCTGAAATTCAAGCCTACATGCCAGTGAAAGACAGCATTCTTTTCCATCCCTAAGTGGCTTGGACTTAGAGCCACTTTCAAGCAGAATAAGAAAATGGAAAGCCCACAAAATATGTTCATGGTACACCGTTCTCTGGATTATTTCTTAGTAGCCTTCTAAAGAATGAGATTTATTTATGAGTTAGCTGTCAGTAAAGTTGGGAAAAGGAGTGAGATAACTGAAATGACTGTTAAAATACATTGGCCTGATACTGGCTGATGAGCAGATACTTTCAGAAGAAGATTTGGCATTTGAAAGTTACAAAGCAATTCCAAGAAAATGGTTTCCAGTGTTAGGAAGCTTGACAGTCCTCACCATCAATCTTACAGTCTAAATTTAAGAAATGACAAACAAAACAAAAAGGATAAGAAAGGAGGAGAGAGGGAAAAAAGTAAGTTCAAGTTGAAGCTCTTATAGAAGGAGTTGAGGTAGCCTGCTGAAACGGCTACTGCTAGGCTGAGGGAGAGCCAAAGCAGCTGGTCTCTCAGTGGAAGTGAGAGAACAGGCCTGCATCTGCTTTCTTCTTTCTTCTTTTCTTCAGCTTGACAGAACAGCTACCACTAAGTGATATGTTTTTTGATGAAATATTCAGTTCACATTTAATTTAAAACAAGCATCTTGTATTTTAAATAATTTACTTTATGTTAGCAGTCCCTTTGTAAACTATTCTACCTGGGCAGTCATTATCTAACCACATTCAAACAATGCATGAAGAAAGGAGTGAGGTAGCCATCATTATCACCATCATCATGAATGTCACGGTCTACCAAGTCTTACCAATTGGAATTTTGGACCATCAGCGATATGGATTCTATACAAGATGCTAGGAATGAGGGAGGCATTCTCAAATGATGTGGCACATTGTTATTGTTTCATGCCCCCTCTCCACTTTTATCACTGTTCTCATATAGAGAGTGATGAGTCTGAATATGAGAACTTCCCGTGTGTCTGGAGGTTCTTTATTGCTACCGGGAACACCATCGCCCCCAGAAAAATTCTTAATAGAAAGTCCGTCTCCTTCTGAATAGGCTGACAAAACTAGAGACAATACTGTACTAGTTTCTTTGCATTTTGATAGATAGAGCATACTTAGATCATGATTATAGGAGGCTTCCCTCTTATTCTTTTGCCTTTGAATGTGTAAAATTATGGAGTTGCATTGGTGAACTTTAACAATAGTCACATGTCATCACATGTCCCACGTTTCAGTGGTGTGCTTTTTGTCATCACAAGTATTCACCAGGTGTGTGAGAACTAGCAGGGTTATTTTATGATAGTCAGCAGATGGAGGATGCTGTTTGAGCAATCGTTGTAATATATAAAAGATATTTGGGGAAACAAACCCTTTTTCTTAGATGAGGGAGGAAGAGAGGGAGGTGAGAATGGGGAGACTTTTTTAAAAATAGCAGGAGCAATAGGAAAAATGACACCAAATAAACAGCATCTGTAAAATATTTTGAAGATATGGGGAACCATAAAATTGTTGTCACTTGCACAGAGAAAATCTACATAGTTCTCATCTATACAGACACCCTTGGGTTTGGAAGCTGTACCAAAAGCTGTACTCATAAAATCACTTTAAGGCTTTATGCTGTTCCACTTCACATTTATTCCATAATTTTTACTCTGCCACATAACTAATTTTCCACACATGTTTTATATGTGGGATTTTATAACAACTAGTGTAAGCAAACCTTTAACTTGAAGCTATTCTGCAGAACACAGGGGTGGGTTTTTTTTTAATGCGTCTGCCCCATCCATCTCATGGTGCTACTCTACCATTGGCTAGATTTAAAATATTCATCCCTGTAATCCCCATCTCAAATTCTTGTAAATGAAGATTTTTAAAGTTCTGGGTAAATTTGGCATTAGATTTTTCCACGCAAGGAACATCAGGTTTTTTTTTTTTTTTTCTTCTAATGAATTCCAAAGAAATGTCTCAGCAAACAGGAAACTTCCCTCTAGAAACTATAAATGGTATGTATCTTTATTTGTATAAAAGGTTCCTTTGTGTAAGTGTGTACATTGGTTTGACTATGTTCCTTTTCACTAATGTCCAGATTCTGCAGAACAGAAACTCATATCCAGAAGAATTACTCAGACCCACAAATTGGCATTAGTTTGTATGGCCTTTAGGGACCAAGCTAGACAAAATATAAGAATGTAAAAAAGAACCCTACTAGATCTACATCATAGAATCATAGGCCTGTTACAGACTGCCAAAATAAAGCTGCTTCGGGTCTCTTTGGAGGTATGCTATTTAAATGATTCATGGGTCCTAAGAGTCCGGAGGTTGCGCCAAAGCCACGCTCCATTCCTAAGCACTGGAGTGCAGCTTTGGTGCATCTTCCGGATTCTTAGGATGCACACATCATTTAAACAGCATACCTCTAAAGAGACACGAAGCAGCTTTATTTTGGCAGTCTGTAACAGGCCATTGAATCGTAGAGTTGGAAGAGACCACAAGGGCCATCCAGTCTAACCCCCTGCCATGCAGGAACTCTCAATCAAAGCATCCGCAACAGATGGCCATCAGCCTCTGTTTAAAGACCTCTAAGGAAGGAGACTCCACTACACTCTGAGGGAGTGTGTTCCACTGTCGAACAGCCCTTACTGTCAGGAAGTTTTTCCTATGTTGAGATGGAATTCTTTTCCTGTAGCTTGCATCATTGTTCCGGGTGCTGTTCTCTGGAGCAGCAGAAAATAATCTTGCCCCTCCTTAATATGACATCCTTCAAATATTTAAACAGGCTATCATATCACCTCTTAACCTCTTTTTTCCAGGTTAACACCCCCAGCTCCCTAGTCATTCCTCATAGGACATGGTTTCCAGACCCTTCACCATTTTAGATCCCTCCTTTGGACAAGCTCCAGTTTCTCATTGTCCTTTTGAATTGTGGTGCCCAGAACTGGACACAATATTCCAGGTGGGGCCTGACCAGGGCAGAATAGAGTGGCACTATTACTTCCCTTGATCTAGACACTATACTTTTATTGATGCAGCCTAAAATTGCATTTGCCTTTTAGCTGCTGCATCACACTGTTGACTCATGTTCAACTTGTGGTCTACTTGGACTCCTAGATCCCTTTCAAGTAGTTTCTTCAGCCAGGTGCCCCCCATCCTATATCTGTGCATTTTATTTTTCTGCCCTAAGTGCAGTACCTTACCTTTCTCCTGTTGAATTTCATTTTGTTAGCTTTGGCCCATTTATTTATTTATTTATTTATGATTGGTTTTATACCCCACCCTTCGCCCTAAAGGCATTCAAAAGTGTTTATCACACTATACTCTTATAGTGCTACTATTCCACTTTAACTGCTCTAGCTGCCTCCTGTTGCATTCTGGGATTTGCCAGTTTTAAGGAGGGTATTTAGATTCTCAGGCAGAGAATCTGCCTGAGAATTCTAAATACCCCTCCTTAAAATGCAAATCCAGAATGCAACAGGAGCAGCTAGAGCGTTAAAGTGGAATGTAGCACTATAAGAGTATAGTGTGATAAACACCAAAGTCTATTCAGGTCATTTTGAATTTTGATCCTGTCGAGTATTAGCTACTCCTCCTAATTTGGTATTATCTGCAAACTTGATAAATATGCCCCCAATTCTGTCATCCAAGGCATTGATAAAGATGTTGAATAGCACTGGGCCCAGGACAGAGCTTTGCAGGACCCCACTGGTCACTTATCTCCAGGATGAAAAGGAGTCACGGTTGAGCACCCTTTGGGTTCGGCCGGTCAACCAATTACAAATCCATGTAACAGTTACCTTATCTAGCCCACATTTTACAAGCTTGTTTGCAAGAATGTCATGGGAAACTTTTTAAAGGCTATGTGCCCATGTTCTAGTAGATTTTCTTCCTGACGTTTCACCAGCATCTGTGGCTGGCATCTTCAGAGAATGCTTGCCTGGAAAAAGTGTATATGTGTGTGTGTACATACTGCCTGTGCAAGTTTTTTTGCCTCCCACTTTTGGGTCCTTGCACTATTTGTCTTGTTTCCTCTATGTCAGTTTGACTGTTTTCTATTTTCTCCATCCCTTTCGCCTTCCATAATATTGTCTCCCTCTCCCACGGAACTAAGTTTAAAAACCTCCTGATCAAACTTGAGACTGTTGGCAAAAACATTTCTTCCAACTGGCGTGAGATGCAACCCATCTGTTGCAAGAAGTCCCTCCTCCTCATGGAACCGCAGCCCATGATCAAAGAATTCAACTCGTTCACGGTGGCTCCATCTGCAGAGCCAGTTGTTTACATCTGCTGTTTTCCTCTCCCTTCCTGGACCATGCCCTTCAACTGGCAGAAGAGACAAGATGACAACTTGTGCATCCATTTCTTTCAGCTTCTATCCCAGAACCTCATAATCCCTTCTGATGTTCTGAAGGCTGTGTCTTGCAGTATAATTGGTTCCCACATGGACCAAAAGGAAGGGGTATTGGTCAGTAGGCTTGACCAGTCTTGTCAGCCTCTCTGTCACATCATGGATCTTTGCCCCAGTGAGACAACACACCTCTCGAGACACCTTGTCAGGCCTACAAATCGCTGCTTCTGTACTCCTCAGCAAGGAGTTCCCCACTATGACCACACGCCTCCTACAAGGCTTAGCAGCGACTGTTCCCTCTGGTGGAACTCTCAGGCTCCCCTGCTCTGCCCTGAAGTCTGTTCATGCTGCTCTTCTTCATACGGGAAAGAGCTTCAAATCAATTCTCTAGCTGCAAGGTCCCAGAACAATCCCTTCTTGGCCTACTTCTCTGTGTGACATTCCTCCAGCTGTCTGTCTCCTGTGTATATGAAGTGGCCTCCTCCACCCCAGCAACTTCCTCTGTGTGGTTCCATCCAAGACCGTTGGTTCCATTCTGTCCAGGAAATCCTCTTGCTCCATAATATGCTACTCCAGCTGTTGGACTTTCTCCTCCAAGAGTGCTATCAACTTGCTCTTGATGCATGTGAAGTTGTCCACATCTGTAGGCAAGAAGGCAAACATCCCGCAAGTGTTGCAGGTGACTGCAGCAGTTCCTTCAGTGTCCATACTGAGAAGTCTTAAGTAATTACTGAAACAGTACTGTGGGCTTCCTTCTCAAAAAATCCTCCGGTAAACACCAACGTTAAGACCCCTGATGATCTGGCCTTTTCACCAACCTCTGCCAGTGAGTTCAATCAATTCAGCCTCTGCTGTAATTCTCCTTGGATGAAAACATTTCTCTCCTCCTCCTCTCTGTGGCAGGAACTGCTCTGGAAAGGCTCGGGGAGGAGTTATATAGAGCTAGTCTGCTAGCTCCACCTCCTAGTGACTCACAGATGTGACTCCCAGAAGCTCCACCCCCTCATCAACAAGCACACTCTCCTAAGGGTTTTAAAAAATTCAAACTCACCACTCAAAATGGCCACCCAGCTACCTCTCTCATTCTCCTTTCTGTGGCAGGAACTGCTCTGGGAGGACTTATATAGAGCTAGTCTGCTAGCTTCGCCCCCTAGTGACTCACAGATGTGACTCACAGAAGCTCCAACTCCTCAGCAACAAGCACACTCTCCTAAGGGTTTAAAAAAATATTCAAACTCTCACCACTCAAAATGGCTGCCCAGCTACTTCTCTCCTCCTCTCTGTGGCAGGAACTGCTCTGGAAAGGCTAGGCACTATCTTGGTTTCCACAATAGCAACCAGAAGCCCCAGACATCAGGACTGTAGCCTTATCTTGCTGTTGTTAAAATCATAGAATCGTCAAGTTGAAAGAGATCACAAGGGCTATCCAGTTCAATTCCCTGCCCTGCAATCAGTAAACTGGTAATTCAGTAGCATTCTGCCTTGGATATAGCCTATGACCATCAAGCCAGTAACAATTTATTCTCCATGATCCTGTCTAAGATTATTTTAGATCTAGGTTGCTAACTCTCATTGCACACTGTAGTGAATTCCAAGTTTAATTATGCATTGTTTGAAGGAACACTTTATACTTGCCTCAATCCCTTTCAATTGTTGTTGTTCTTTTTGTGTGTCTTCTACTTACAGTGACCCTCTCAAAGGGTTTTCTTGGGAAGATTTATTCAAAAGGGGGGTTTCGATCGCCTTCCTTAAAGATTGAAAGTGTAACTTTCCAGGATTGCCCAGTGATTTTCTGTGGCTGAGCAAAAGGAAGTGTTCTTTCATGGGGTCCTAGTCCTGGCTGCTCCCTCTATTATTATATGTCTTGAAATTCTGGCATTATGAGACCGGGGGGGGGGGGACTCTCTACTTTCTCCCCAGTTGGCATATTATTATTATTATTATTATTATTATTATTATTATTATTAACCTTTATTTATAAAGCGCTTTAAATTTACACAGCGCTGTACATACAATCTTTTTAATTGGACGGTTCCCTGCCCTCAGGCTTACAATCTAAGAAGACACGACACAAAAGGAGAATGGAAAGGTGGTGGGGAAGGGGCCTCTCTAGTAGGATAATACATATAAATACATAGCAATACAGGAAATGATTCATAAGCCTCTGTTGTGTATCTTCTTAAAAGCCACATATATTATCACATTTCCCAGAGAGCAGAAGATGCTCCATATTCATGAACACATGAAGCTGCCTTATCCAGAGTAAGCCATATTGAGTATTGCTACTTGCTGACAATAGGTCACCACTGTTTCAGGCAGGAATTTTTCTAGCCCTAACTGGGAAGTGTTAAAGATCGAACCTGGGGCCTTCTGTATGCAAAATTGTGCTCTAAGTTGGGTTTCCTGTCCATTTGGTTGCCCCTTCCTGCACCTCTCCAGTTCTGCAATATCATACAGTTTGACCAAAAAAAAAAAAATCATTTTGAGTTTCCTTTCAATCAAAGTCTATCCTGAGCCTACCACAGTGAACTACCTGATCCCTCAAAATAAACTCAACACCCAACCCAACTTCCCCCAAACTAGCTATTGCTCTCAGAGCAGGTGGTGCTTTAAATTTACCACTTCTTTGGAGCCTCCACCCCCCCCCCCCCGAGAAAAAAGGTTGAAAACAGTGAATGGATGTGACACAACAATTTACTGGGGTAGTCCATGGAGGCCGTGTGGGGTTAACCTCCTACCCCATACACACACAGAGTTGACTATTCCTGCCCTAATGTCATTCATATTCCTATTACGCTGCTATTATATTTTAGAGAAGAGAGGCTACATGTCCAAACCACAATGGAAAGTTATTAAAATGTTACTTTTCTCATTGTAGATTGATGGGGAAACTTTTCTCTGACATAGGAAGGCAAGGTGGTGGGAAACCAAACGTTTGAATCTGCCAAATGCCAAGCTGTATGGTCTTGCTCAAATTCTTGCCCCTTTTCTGTGGTGAAACCTGGTGCTGAGCAGCCATGTTACCTTTTTCTCAGCTGACTGGTTTGATGTGCTGTTATAAGGGGCATTTGTATGGTAGTGAAAATGTGGAACTCTGAAGTAATTGGTTTGATTCATTATCAACCTCAGCTTGCTGTTGTGACAGACAGGGACACATATGGTTGGTCAATTTGTGCCCCTTGTTTCTCTGGTTGCTTTTGTGCTTTTAATTTTTTTAACCAAGTTGTTAGAGCACCCAGCATTTCTATCTGAAATCAATGGCTGCTTCCCCTCTGAAATATCAGGCCCAAGGAGGTCACTCGATACCAAAGGCTAAATTGGAAAATGTAAACCCTAATGATTTCTCTACAGACACATGTCAAGTGAGTAACAGAACTAAGTATTGATCTCCTCAGTCTCATTCTGTAAGTGCACATCCATATTCCTCTTTTGTCCACTTCTTGAATATTGAATTTTCTCCTGATACCATGTCACCCACTCCAGTCCTTTTATTACCAATCATTGTCTCCAAATGTAGAGAATAAGGCTTGATGGCCATATTTCTTTACATGCTTGTCTGTCTTTGTGTTTTTGTATTTTCTCCTCCAGAAGAGTGATAGATCTATATCACAGTCACATATGGACAGACAAACACAAGCCATTGATAATCTAAGTGCCAGTGGTAGTATGACATTGCATTCTTTTCTGTTTAAAGTGTGAAACTTTCCCATTAAGGCATGAGGTCTTCAGATTTGAAACACATGCTACCTCTTCACACACATAAGACTCCATCCATGGCTTCCTTCTTTAGTACAGTATTTAATGATACATCTTTACATTTGAAGATCTTGTCTTGTTCCTCCATAGCTGCCCTTTCCAGTCCTAGTCTTCCTCTGTTCTCTTGACTACAGTCTCCATTCTGACTAGTGACTGAACCAAGATATGTAAAATCTTGAACTCTTTCAGTGTCTTCATCATCTTCTTTATAGGTATGTAAATCATTGGTAGTCATTATTTATGTTTTCTTAATGTTCAGCTGTAAAACTCCATTTGCACTTTCTTGCTTGACTTTCTTCAGTAATCATTCCAAGCCTTTGCTATTTTCTACTAGTAGTATGGTGTCCTTTGTACCTCTTAAATTGTTGATGTTTCTTTGTCCAGTTTTTACACCTCCTTCCTACAAGTCCCTCATTCTGCTTTGCGTATGATATGTTCAGCATAGAAATTAAACAGGAAATGATGCCATGCCTGACCCCTTTGCCAATTGGAAACCATTCTGTTTCTCCATATTCTGTCCTAACAGTTGCCTCTTCTCCTGAGTACAGATTATTCATCAGAACAATTAAATGTTGTGGCACACCCATTCCGTTAAGAGTGATCCATAGTTTTTCATTATCTATATAGTCAAAGGCTTTGATATCATCTATCAAGCACAGGCTGATTTTCTTTTGAAATTGTTTGGTGCATTCCATTATCCAACATTTATTTGCAGAATGATCCCTAGTGTCTCTTTCTTTCCTGAACCCACTTGAGGCATCTGACAAGTCCCTGAACAGTTGCAAGCAGAGTTCTGGCTCTATTTCTGTCACCTTTTGCTTCTCATCGGTCTTTAACTGTTTGAAGAGTTTCCTCTATCATCCATTGAGGCTTATCCTTCTTTTTGGCTACAGATAATGTCTCTTTTTATTCCTCTTTGACAATGTCCCTGGCTTCAGTCCAGAGTTCTTCTGAATTGCAGTCAGTTAGGCGCAATAGTGCAAATCTGTTTTTCACTTATGTTCTTCAGATTGTATTTCAGCATAATAGTTGGTTTAGCTTTTTGATATTATGGCCTATGCCACAATCTGCTATTGATCTTGCTTTTGCAGAGAGATAGGAGCTTGTCCATCTTCTGTTTTTACTTATTGTTTTACTTACTGATTTCTGTATTGGCCATCATGTGATGACCATGTATACAGTCATTTCTTGGGTTGCCTGAAGAATGTATTTGTAAGGAACTAACTGTTGGCCTTGCAAAATTCAGTTAGCCAATCTCCTGCTTCATTTCTTGATTTTAGGTCAAATTTTCCTACAGTCTTTGATACTGCTCTGTTTCCTATTTTTGCATTCGATACACAGCGTAGCCCTCCTCACTTACCAGATCTGTAGCAAGGAGTTTGGGGACGCTTCAGATCAGTACAGAAGATTCAGGTGGGAGAAGAATAGCAAAGAATCACACAAACACTGTTCTGATGGATGCCTTCAATCGATAATCCTAAGGCTGCAATTCTAAAAGCACTTATTAGTGAACAGGCTGTCTTGGAAGACACAGCAGCAGCATAGCACATCAGTAGTTACAAATAAGCATACCTAGGATTCTGCTCTTGATATGACAAGTTATGCTGATGTTGTGATCCTTGCTTTGGAACTTTTGAAAATTACCTTTTGTTTCTGTATCTGATTTAATTTTTATAAACTGCATTGAATCAGAGTTCTGGAAAAATGATATTAAAAAACAAACTAATAAAATGTTATTTTTTGAAGGGTCTCCCCACCTCTGGTACTTGTTGGGGTGGGTTTTAAAAAAGAAAAAAAAATATTACCAATACTCATTATGTTTAAACACCATTTGTTGCATTACTAAAAAAAAACCTTTAGGCCTCATAAGATAATGGCAGAAAATAAAAAATTAAAATCCTCCCAAAATATTTCTCAAAATAATTAGAATTGTTACACACCCAGCCACCCAGTTTTATAGTGTTTTACTCTTTATGTTACTTTGACTTCATTATACCCACTTTATTCTCCCTCGCATAAAATGGCAACCCATTTCAGGTAACTGCACTACTTGTGACCTTGCTTTCATGCTGTGATATTTTTCTATTGTGCTTAGTCTTGTATGCTTTCCTTCCACTTTTTGACACATTAAGAAGTTCCAAAGCAAATTTATTTTTATTTTTTCTTGCATCTGTCACAAACTAATAAATATTATTCCCCCTGAATGCTGTGTACTTTAGTTGCATTCTATTCAGTGGCATTTGGGGATTTTTGGTCACAGCTTTGTCAGTTGTTTTTTTTTTTTTTTTTAAGTGAATAGAATTGATAGAAGGGGCCTTCTTATTTATTTACTTACAAAACCTTAAAAATTGTGAGCATTTTTATTTGCGAAGTTGTTGATGGTATTAAAAGAGGAAGTAAAGTCACTTTATTCTTAGATAGCTGCAACCTCAGTGGAATATCTTCATACAAAGGAGTAGAAAAAGTTATTTGCTAAGATTTAAGGCCCAGAAAACAGAAGAAGCACTATGGTTAAGCAATTACAAGTGAGGCATTAAGGCATTTCTTAGGGCTTAATGACTGGTGTCAGGGAGCACAAGGATGGCTAAGGGCAATTAAATTCAACTAATCATTAATCTCCAGGGAGTGCCTTGCATTCAGTTCATCTTTGTTATCATGAAATAAATATTGGGAGACTGAGGTCTACGTACTCTGAGCTGCTCTACTTCGGATTATTTAAGCTGCTGAGGGGCGGTGCTGTTGCCCAGAATTTGCTGTTAATTGTACAGTATTCATCTTATGTGTTTCCATATTGTTGGTTTCTCTCCAAAACCTTCTCCTATGCTTTGTTGCATCCCCATTTACTCAAAATATTATTTCGGAAGATTTAAATTCTAGGACTCTGTACAGTTGCATGTAAAGTGTACAAAATAAGCGAAAGTGCCACCCAAGTTACTTAATTTCACATTATTCTTTCTGAAATTTCAAAAGTAGGAAACAATAAAAGTAATAAGTGATTTTAAAAAAATAATTCAAACATTAGTGCAATGTAAAGATGCTTCTACTTTTAAATACAAAATTGTCTCACACCTAAAGAAAAGCTGGAAATCATGCAGCCTTTCTTACTTTGGACTGCAGGTCCCAGCCTAGCTGATGGTAAAGGATGCTGGGAGTTGCAGTCAACATCTGGAAGGGCACATAATTCCCACCTCTGTCCTGAAATATATGAGGTCAAGGGTTTTGCATTGTACAGTACAATCAGTATATTTTGTTATGCAGTCACTTTGTTCTCTCTCTCTCTCTCTCTCTCACACACACACACACACACACACACACAGAAACACACTTCAGACACAAGATGCAACCAAATAGGTGTGGCAGCTGGCAGGGATAGAAATTACAGCACTTTAACTACTAGTGTGTATCTATTGATCATCATAATACTTTGTTGCATCCTGAAGTCTGTTATATAGTACTTAACTAGCAACTCCCACTTCCTTCCCAGGGGAAGGAAATTACTGAAGGTGTGGAACGAAATATGTTTAAAGGTACTTCTTTATATGGCTGACTTCTCTGTTATGAATCCAGTTACTAATTTCATGTTTTCTTTCTTCCACTTCCCACCTTAGTTATCCATCTTGATATGACTTGTTTTTTAAATGGCTTGTAATAACTAGTATTAACTGGAGGAAGTTGATTATGCAGTTGATCTTCAGCTTGACTTCCTCTCTTGACCTTACTCCTTATCCATCAGACTACTTGACTGGATTAATTTTGATTTGAGTCCAAGAGTGCATGCTAAAAGCTCGTAATAATAAAGAAGCCATTCCTTAAATTTTAGATAAAATTAGGTAATACTTAAGTTATTAAATCCAGTAGAAGTACCTTTGTGGATTGCTATAAGTAAGGCAAAGAAGAGATCTTTGAAATAGGGCCACACAACCATAGATTTTAATAATAGGAAGATTTGAAAATGACTGTTTGATGAAAACAAAACACCTGAATCCACATTCCGGTGCCCTCCATCTTTGTATAAAGGAATTTGAAAATACTCTACATGTTAACTTTGAGTGTGTGTTTTTTCCCAGACTTGCAGATCCCCAGGCAGATGAAAGGTTTTATTGCTTTCTGTCTTCCATAATAATAGAACCCAGAGCTAACCATTAAAGCTAAATGTAGGAAGAATTAGAACATGCAAAAAATCTTTACCATTTCATATAGCATAAAGGTATGGAATCTACAGTGGACCTTTGTTATCCGCTGGGGTTTGGTTTCAGGAATCCCCATGAATAACAAAATCTGTGTATGCTCAAGTCGCATTAAATACAATGGCATAGCAAAATGGTGTCCCTTATATAAAATGGGAAAATCAAGGTTTGATACTTGAAATTTATATATTTTTTTAATATTTTCAAGCCGTGGATGCTTGAATCCATGATTAAAAAATCCGTGGGTAAGGAGGGCCAACTGTACTACCACAGACTGTGGTGATGACTACCAGTGTAGATGACTTTAAAAAGAGTGAATGGAGGATTTTCCATTCATTAGACGAATGAAGTATAGTTTATTGGGGGCTACTGAGCACACCTGCCAAAGGACAGCAACAGGAAAAACTTACTGCACTCATTTTCTACTTCGGTCCTTGCCTTGAGGATCCGGTTAGCCAGTGTGAGACATAGGAAGCTGAACAAGATATGCTTTTAATAAGATTCAGTTCTGGTACCAGTAGTCAAGGCTTAAATACAGCAGCCGTCTTTGATCTTCATAGCTTATGTTTCCCCTTTCATTGCTGTTCCACTGGATTCCAAGCCAGCACCAGCCTGTTACCTTACCAGCTCTTAAAATGCAAATATTCTTGGGGATCTGGATTATTTTTACATTGCATTATTCATCATACTTGCTTAGTAGCTTGAAATTAAAATTCTTTTCCCTACCGATTTTGTCCCTTTCTATTTGGCAAACATTGATTTCATTCTCACCCTCTGTGTCTCTAATGGAGCCTGAAATTACCATGTCCTTTTCGGTTTCCTTCTCAGTGCACCAGGACTGCCTGTGTTGCCGTAGCTCTCCTAATTGTCCCTTATTTTGGCTAACAGCACCTTGGACTGTATATCACCAGTTCAGTTCAGACATCAGTAAAAGATTCTCCCTGATTTTGATTTTCTGAAGATACTCCCATTGCCTCTAGTGTTCATTGGGGAGGAGGGCCTTCTGCAGAGTTTCTGCCATAGTTTTTAATTACATTTTAAAAGAGACTATTTTTAATGCAACAAATAAGTGAATACTGTGGCCTAGCTCCACAGCTGATGCAGAGTAGCATAATTTGGGGGGAAGCTACTGGATCTGAGATGATCATCGAATCATAGAATCGTAGAGTTGGAAAAAACCACAAGGGCCATCCAGTCCAACCCCCGCCATGCAGGAACTCTCAATCAAAGCATCCCCAACAGATGGCCATCCAGCCTCTGTTTGAAGACCTCTAAGGAAAGAGACTCTACCACACTCCTAGGAAGAGTGTTGCACTGTCGAACAGCCCTTACTGTCAGGATGTTCCTCCTAATGTTGAGGTGGAATCTCTGTTCCTGGAGCTTGCATCCATTGTTCCAGGTCCTGTTCTCTGGAGCAGGAGAAAACAAGCTTGCTCCCTCCTCAATATGACATCTTTTCAAATATTTCAACAGGACTATCATATCACATCTTAACCTTCCTTTCTCCAGGCTAAACATCCCTAGCTCCCTAAGTCGTTCGTCATAGGGCATGGTTTCCAGACCCTTCACCATTTTAGTCACTCTCCTTTGGACACGCTCCAGTTTCTCAACATCCTTTTTGAATAATGGTGCCCAGAACTGGACACAATATTCCAGGTGGGGCCTGACCAAAGCAGAATAGAGTGGCACTAATACTTCCCTTGATCTAGACACTATACTTCTATTGATGCTGCCTAAAATCGCTTTGACCTTGTTAGCTGCTTCATCACACTGTTGACTCATGTTCAACTTGTGGTCTACTTGGACTCCTAGATCCCTTTCACACGTAGTTTCATTCAGCCAGGTGTCCCCCATCCTATATCTATGCATTTCGTTTTTCTGCCCTAAATGCAGTACCTTACATTTTTCTGTGTTGGATATCGTTTTGTTAGCTTTGGGCCAGCTTTCCAGTTTATTCAGATCATTTTGAATTTTGGGCCTGTCCTCTGAGGTGTTAGCTACTCCTCCTAATTTGGTGTCATCTGCAAATTTGATGATTTTACACAGCAAACCATCTGGAATTGTATCTTGCATTTAGGCTGTCCATATCTAGCTTTATCCTCAAGCCATGTTTTTTTTTATCCAGATCACATTTAAAATCCAAAGTAAACGTTCTCTTCTGTAGGTCTCCCACAAACAAACTGAAATGGCATTTATTATATAGATGTCTCTTCAGTTGACATAACATACCTGCTCATTTTAAATTGCATCTTGAGTCTCCCTTATCCAAAATGCTTGGTACCAGAAGTGTTTGGATTTTGGGGGAGGGGGGAATGGAATACCTGTATTTGCATATGTACATATTGAGATATCTTGAAGATAGAACCCAAGTGTAAACACAAAATTCATTTATATTTTCTGTACACCTTATACACATAGACTGAAGTTTATACAATTTTATACAATATTTTTAATAATTGTTTTTATGAAATAAAAAATTGTGTACATTAGTCCATCAAAAGGCAAAGGTATCACCATCTCAGCCACCCATGGAAAAGTTTTTTTCTTTCTTTTTTTTTAATTTTATTGTATACAAAAGGTAAAACACAATTACATCATCATTCTACTTCAAAAACACAAGGTAAAATACAGATTTACAAAACTAAGGTCTCATTCAAAACTCCAAACCAATATGTCCTGTGGTGCTGTGGTGGAACATAAGCATGAGAATTGGAGTTTATATATTCTATAAGAGGTAACCACTTTTCCTTGAACTGATTACAGTTCCTTGCCCCAGAGGTTCTCCTGACATTGTCTGTAAGCTTCTCCATTAACCATATTTCCCAGAACTTTGTCCACCATTGATCCATGGACAGATGACCTGTTTTCCAGTTTCTGGCAATGATTAATTTATGATGGAGAAATTTATTATCAAATTGAAATACTGACAAGAGAAGCAACTCTGGGGTGAGTTGGACCTTTTGCTTAGTAATGTCTAACATTAATTGACCATCTGTGTCCAGAACAGTTGAACTTTTTAGGCACTCCAACAATATGTGTAGGTAAGTACCTCTTGCCCCACAACCCCTCCAGCACAAAGGAGATGTCTTCCTTGTCATTCTTGCTAGCTGGTCAGGGGTCAAGTACCATCTGTATACCACTTAAAATGTGTTTTCCTGTAATGTGGATGACTTAGACTTATAAGAAGGACATGGCCATATATGATGCCATTTTGCATCTGAAAGAACCGACTGTATATTCAATTCCCACCCTGTTTTATAAAAAGTACCCCTGCCATAGGAGTTTTCAACCATCCAGTTATGCAACACAGTTATACAATACACCTGACCCTCCCTTCACTGGTGGACCTGGGGCTTACACATTTGTTCAAGTATGGTCATTGATCTAGGAGTTTCTCCTGACCGTACTAGTAGGGACACAAATGAGGTAATTTGTTGAATTTGGAGCCAAGAGGGTCTAAGGGGCGACAACACATTTCAAATGCTTTTTGTAGTTTTAGGTCTAGAATTCTGACATAAGTCCTGTATGGTATAGATGCCATTATCTTCCCATCCTTTAAATTGTGTGAACTTATCTGGGCTAAGGAAAGAAGGGTGTAATAGGAATGGTTTAATTGGGAAAGGGCTAGGAGCCATAAAATGGCACCAATTCCTCCAAACAGAAAGTGATGTTCAAAGAAAAAGGTTTCCTATGCTGTTCAGAATTCTAGCTGAGATGTTAGGAAAAAAAGGGCTGACTGATTGCATTTTTTCTATGCTTAATTTTAATTCTACCCAAAGTGTAGAAGTAGATCTCTTAATGAGCTGGGTAGCTTGGATTAATTGAAATGCTGCAAAGTAGTATTCCAGGTTGGGTGTGGCAAAACCTGCATACTTAGATTTCATATATTGACAATTTTTAGGAAATTGAATTCTCATGAAAAAAAGTTTTGGTTTTTTGGAATATTTAAGATTTCAGAATTATGGATAAGGGAGACTCAAACTGTATTAGGCATACATCCCATTCTGCTTTAGTTGAGAATCATGCAGTAACACCCACCCCAACCCATAAGAAGTGGACAGTCCTTGAAGAAAAGCATTTTGTTGGGAGGAGTGTTGTTGGGTTTTGTTTTTGTGTTTGTTTATTTTTTAAAATGCTTTTGCAGGAAGAACGGATGTTAAGTTTCTTATGGGACAATTTTCTACCCCAATAACAACAGAAGAACCTGCTTCCCAATGAAGAGCCATCCTACAGTCAACCAGAGTATGCTTTTTGTAGTTTTAGGTCTAGAATTTGATGTGTCAGTGGTAGAGATATGTGTATGTGTGTATTCTCTAATTTTCTCATTCTTGATAACAAAAGTTATCTCAACCATGTCAAGTCAACCCATTGAACAGTGTCTTAATCACTGTGATATTAATTAAATTTTAGTAAAAAAATAAAACATTAATGCTTTTTCATACATACACACACACACACACACACACACTACAGTTTTCGTTTAAAATATTAGGCATTTTTGAACAACAACAGCAACATTTGTGATATTTATGCAGGAAAGTCCTAGAATATGATAAATCATCAAAAACATGCCCTAAAACTCTTGTAATATCAACAAAAGGTGAGAGGACTTCCTTTATTCTTTGTTCTCTTGTACAAGAATGAAATGACTCAGTGTTTGCATTCCTATTCAGTTTTCTCTGCGAGCCAATTTCTCACAAATGATGCACTCTGCTGTTGCAGAAATAGCAACATTCCCTTGATGTAGATGCTTGTTCAGGCAGAGGCTGAGTTTAAGGGGCATAGCCCATATCTTTTGATGGTCTGGCTCAGAACTGGCACAGTTCTGAGGGACATAATCTCAGAATGGTTTCTTCCCATGATCTATCCAAAGGAGGTGCCTCCTGTGTCTGAGACAATAATCTACATATCTGAAAGGAAAGCCAGTTTGTCACTCTTGTTTCCTTGTTGTTTGATTACGGATACTTCCATGAATTTGCAAATTCTGTTCAGGTTCATTGTTAGTACCAGCTCCTTGAAACTAGATGCCAGAATTCCACGAAGGCTTCATGTTTTCCATCATATAGCACTAACATAAGCCTTTAGCTCACTTGTGTTTAGAGGCTTCTACACTTTGAGAAGATTGCATTGCTAAATACATGTATAATCATAGAATAAGAAGGGACTGAAGGGCCATCTAGTCGAACCCCTGGCTGTGCAGGCATGCACAAATAAAGCACGCCTGAGTGACATCTGCCTGTTTCCTAGAAGACCCTGTGCATTGAACTATTTCAAGAGCAGTTCACAGGTGTCTAGTGCTTTTTCTTTATTTGACTCTCTGCCTGCCTGTGGAATAAAGAGGCCGTCTTTGTACACTCCCTTGGCCCTTTACTCAGTGATTGAAACCAGTAAATTTATTGTGATTTTTTTCACATGACAGATTGTTGAAATTGAAGAAGTTGTCTACAACTGAACAGGTGAAAGTGTACTAGAATGTCTACCATATAGGTCTGTTTCTGTATGGATTCTGTTGCACAATATATCTGAGAATATAAAATGTCTCAAAGGGTTATGATTCAGCACTGGGTGTATTGCTCCAGCTGCAGCCTCACCGCATCATCTATGAAAAGAAAAGACAAATTCTTTGGATTACTGTACACAGTGAAAAGAAGAGAATCCATCCCCAGGCAGATAAAGAAAAGAGAGTGAGAGAAACAGAGAGAGAGAAGAAATCCAGCACAGGTTTCCCCTGCTCCGTCCCCAGGCAGGTAAAAGAGAGTTAGAGAGATAAAAAGAGAAGAATCCAACACTTTCTTCAAGCACCTAGCTGAAACTATAGCTCCCAAATTGGAAAACACCCTTGCCTAGCAAGCAATGTGTCCAAAAGTCCAAAAACTGCTGCCACCATGTAGTGATCTGGGGGGTGATCCCTGGAGCAACCAGCCCTGTACACGGCTCTTACTCCCAGGGCGTCCCCTTCACACTTTCCCTTCTAGGATCTCCTAGGTCTCCATTTCCACTCTCTGCAGAGCTGAATGAAACCCCTGGAGGTCCTATAGTCTGCGCTGCCACCACCCCGTGAATTATCCAAACAGAACTACGTTTCCCTCACAGCACACAGAGGGAGGGATATATATATATAATATATTTGTTTCCTTGCTAACTTAAGCAACCAGTAACCAGGCCAAGGCACGTGTATAGGAGCAGAGAGAGAAAGACAACAGATACTTTTAAAAGAAAGATGTTTATTTTTAAAGAAATAGAATAGAATAGGAGATATCGCTCATGCAAGCCTCCTTGCCTTGCAGGTGCAGAAAAGCATAGTTACAAAGAGTTCATTTCAGGCAAGCTATTAGGTAAACCTAACAAAACCTACATGCACTAGCTAACACGTTTCCTAGCTACTCACACAGTGATGGGATTTGCAGTTCATGTTGAGTTTCTGGATGCAGGGAGGGCTTCTTGCCAACTCCACCTGCATTCCTGAGCCTGTTCCTCACAGAGAACAAAGAAAACATCTGGTTTCCCCCAAGAGGAGGGAGGGAGAGACAAAGGACCGCATGGTCGCAAAGGGTTTTTAAAGGCTACTGAAGGAATGTTCTTGAATCTCCCGGTCCTACTCTCTGATTGGTCAGTTAGACCTTACATCAGCTATGATGTCACAGCTCATTAGCATGTGATGTCAGCCCTCCTTAGCATGTACCTCCCCCCAGATTAACCCTTTGTGTTTCAGGAGAAGTCCTCAAGTGACTGGAGGACCCCAGTCATTACAGTTACATACAGAGAGAGAGACACACAGAGAGAAATTGAGACCTAATAACTGAAAGATGCTTTAGGATACTATGCAAGAAAAGGTACTATTTTACCGTATCATAGCACAAAAATAAATTAGGTGAGATTGTGGCTGTGGCATAGCATCTAAGCTTGGAAATTTTAGAGAAGGATTTGTTTGTTTCATGAGGGGTGAAAGAATCTAAAAGGCTCACCTTTTTTTGTAGAAAAGCTTCTTCTTAAAATCACATGTAAAATGGAAGGGTTAACCATGAGTGTCAGATGAATTAATCAATTGAAGCCTTACACAAGCCCAGATATATGTCAGGTTAGACTTTTTTGTGTCATACTCGCTTTCTCTCCTGCCACATTGCACTGAGAGTCATACAACAGGATTCAGAATGGAGGGGGAAGCATATTCAACAACATTACAAAAGGCGGGAAGGGGAAGGGGGGCATTTTAAAGTTTACAGTAGTACTTGCCAGATATTATTTTCAAGTCAGAGATTAAAATTACAGGGAAATAAGCTTTATCCAATACTGGAGATTTCTGAGCCATTCAATAATGTCAGAACCCAAATAGCCAGCTAATATATCCAAACAATGATGTCAGTCCCTTTCAGGTTTTACTTGCAGTATAATATTATATTGTTCTTGGGTGTCTGACATGTTAAAGATATTTTTGTTCCAAAATATATGTGAATTTTCAGCACAGATGAAGCAGCTTGGTTGCAGCAACTATTTATTTCATCAATGTGTTTCATGACCTGACTTGTAACAACAGACCCCTAACAGTCCTGCCGACACAATATGTCCAAAACTGTGTTTGAAAGCAGATGTCCCCACCAGGCTAGATTGTACCGTTTTTGGTTCGTCTTGTATGTTGGTTGTCGTTCAACTAAAGATGGCATGAATTCTTCTCTCTTATTTGTGAAATGCTCTGTTTTGTGGATAACAGTTCAGAATTTCTGAAGAAATCCCCCATCCCAATTACCAAATTGAAAACATCAGTATTCAAAACATGGCAAGACCTCCAGGTGGAAAAGCCAAAGAAACAAGTGCTGGTCAGAGATTAATGCTTTATAAAACAGGCTGTACAAACCGGCCATAAAAGCCGGCATGGGGGTGGAGTGGGGGTGTAGCTTCCACACGACAGCGTCCCCATGCCGATGTGACACCACACCACACAGCAGGTGGCGTCACAGCACTCCTCTTTTGCTGCTTTCAGATGATGCTGTGCAAAAGGAGCCCCTTTTTGTGCAGCGGAAAGGCCAGATTGGGGCCGTAGTGTATGGTTGCCATGTCCCCAAATTGGCGAAGAAAGAGGTGTCTGCAAGCCACCCCTTAGGGGTGGTCTGTACAGCCTCTAAGTAAATAATTAAGTGTGTGTGTGTGTGTGTGTGTGTGTGTGTGTGTGTGTGTTGCAATAGTTTGCAACCTTCAGTTAGTCAGGGAGAGGGAGATAGGTTATTCCTCTAAACAGCATTTCCAAAAGTTCTTCAAAGGCAACACTTCTCCACAACTGAAACTAGGAAACAAGATCAGCATCACTGAATTTGTTGATAACCTGATTAATCAGCACACAGGATGTTGAAAGAACACCTTGGAAAGGCAGTTGTCTCTCAGATTAGCACTAGAATGCCAAGGAGGGAATAAAGCAAACAATTCAAGCATTAATTTCAATTATTCCTTGGCGGCGGGGTGTGTGTGTATGTGGATGAAGTGTGCAAGAAGGGGGAGGAAGTGACAGTTACAGGGGAAAAGGTAGAATGCATCAAAGAGGAATGCCAGAGTTTGAATGTGAGTTCCAAACAAAAACTAGTGGGAACGGGCTATAATTATGGTAATTTTGCAACATACCAACACCATTGTACAAAGCTGAGCAGGTAAAATCATGAAATTATATCATTCAAAGTGTCTTAGTGTTCCATCTTGCTGCAGCATACCTCTTCCTCCCAGATATTGAAGAGACTGTACAGTTACCGTATTTTCCGGCGTACAAGATGACTTTTTAACCCATGAAAATGTTCTTCAGAGTTGGGGGTCATCTTGTACGCTCCCACCTTCCCAGGCCCAGGCCTCTGCAGAGGCCGGGAAGGAGCTCTGCGGCTCGCACGATCGTGGCCGGGCTACTCCCTCCTTCCAGGCCTCTGAGGAGGCCCTCCACAGGGGCTTGGAAGGAGCGCGTGGCCCCCGTTATCGCGGCTGGGCTGCTCCCTCCTTCCAGGCCTCTAAGGAGGCCGAGGCCTCCGCAGAGGTCGCGAGGAAGCACAGCCGGCGCAAGCACCATTGACCTGCTCCCTCCTTGGATTTGGATGAGGGGTGGTCTCATACAGTGAGTATATCCCAAACTCAATATTTTAACAAGAAAAGTTGGGGGTCATCTTATACCCCCAGTCGTCTTATACGCCGGAAAATATGGTAGCTGCTGCTTCCTCCTCTGGTGTTAACTGATGTAGCACTTAATGTCAAACCTGTTGTAGAAAAATGTTACTAAAGGAAGGGTACATCAGGATTGGATTTTTTTTAGAGACACCCATCCACTATTCACTTCTGACATCATCAACAAAACCTCCTATTCACATATTCTACAGCTTTCTTTGCACATGCACATACTTTAACATGAGGAAGTATGCTCTCATCTCTGAACTATTGGCTGCTGGTCTGCAGTGAGTTTCCAAGAAAGAAACAAACTTGTGGATAATGGGCAAAAATATACTGGATTCTTGCCCTTTCTAGCTCCCCAAAACATCTAGAGATGGACTGCCTGAGTGATTAAGGGGAGTACTGAATGCTTCAGTGCAGCAAGGGAGGTTTCCATCTTGCCTAAAGGAGGCCATGGTGGGACTGTGGATCCCACCATTCTGAATAGCTATCAGCCATATCAGCCAATCTATAATATTATTGGGCAAGGTTCTGGAGCAAGTGGTGGCCTCCCACCTCCAGGGGTTCCTGAATGAAACATTTTCTAGATCCATTTCAGTCTGGCTTCAGGCCTAGCTAAGGGATGGAGACAGTTTGGTTGCCTTAGTGGATGACCTAGGCAGGGAACTGAGGGAAATCTTCCTTGTGGGTCCTGCTAGACCTCTAGGCAGCTTTCGTTGGGCTTTCTGAGGTTCAGCAGAACCAACAAGATGAGACTTGGGGGCACTGTTATGCAGTGATTCCAGACTTTCTAGGAGGGGCGAACTCAGAAGGTGGTGTTAGGAGACTCCTGTCTAACTCTTTAGCCATTGGCCTGTGAGTCCCACAAGGTGCTGTGTTGACACCCATCTTATTTAATATCTGCATCAAACCACTGGGAGAAATCATGCAGAGTTTTTGGGGTCAGTGTCACCAGTATGCAGATGACACCCAGCTCTAACTCTCCTTTCCATCCAATTCCAAGGAAGCTGTCTCTGTACTGGACCAAAGTCTACTGTCAGAAATGAATTGGATGAGGGCGTACAATTTGAAATTTAATCCAGACAAAAAAAGAAGTGCTCCTGGCCAGTTGAAAGGCAGATGAAGGAATAGGAATTCTGCCTATGCTGGATACGGTCACACTCCCCCTTAAATCTCAGCTTGGCTGTTCTCCTGGAGTCAACTTACAGCTTGAGAGCCCAGGTCTCAGCAGTGGCCAGGAGTGCATTCATACATTTCAAAGTCATGTGCCAGCTGTGCCCATTCTTTGAGACATTGGATCTGGCTACAATGACCCGTGCCTTAATTACATCCTGTTTTGACTGCTGTAATGCCCTTTTCATGGGGCTGCCTTTGGAAACTGTTCAGAAACTTTAGTGGATTCAAAATGCAGTAGCCTGAATGCTTGTTGAAACAGCTCTACTGGCTGCCAGCTCATTTCTGGGCATAATTCAAAGTGCTGGTCCTTATATGGCTTAGGTCCAGACTGTCTGAAAGACTGTATCTCCCCATATGAACCTGCAAGGGTCCTAACACCTACAGGGGAAGGCTTTCTCTCAGTCCCGCCACCATCACAGGCTCATTTACTTGTTGAGGACACAAGAGAACCTTCCCGGTGACTGTTCCCACCCTCTGGAAATCCCTTTCACGAGAGACCAGGGTGGCTTTCCTTTAACCTGCAGGCAAAGGCATCTTTATTCAAGCAGGCTTCTAATATATAGTCATGTCAGGGAGGTTTTTATATAGGAGTGGGATTTTCACTTTAATTATGTTTTTAACTTTTGTATGTTTTATATCCTTTTATACTGTTGTTAGCTAGTTGATTTTAATTGTTGTTGTTTTACAATTTTTACTGTATAAATTTTTAAATGATTTTATTTCACAAAACTACAATTCCCATAATCCCATAGCATTGAGCTATGGCAATCAAAGTGGTGTAACAATGGATTCTTTTTGCAGTGTAATGCTGCCCTAGAGTTAAATGCAGTTTCGTGGGGGGGGGGGGATAGAGATACAGTACTTTATGTTCTAGTTTAAGTTTCTTTCATGAAATGTTCTTTATGAAAAACATAATTGCCATGCTAAATATTAATACTTGTTCCCATTTCTGCATGTAGCACACCTGTAATGTTCAGTGTCAAACAGAACACCTATTTAACTGATAAAATGTATTTTGTCTGCCTATGAGTCATCTATACATTTTCAGATGGTCTACTTGAGAATTATGCTGTTATTCTCTTGGAAGAACATTCCTTCGACTTGGTTAATGCATTCACAAGACCTTCCATGTTTTGTTTTGGCCCTACCCTTCCATACAGCTTTTATCTTCCCACCACCACCACCTACCATCCTGTTCCTCTAGTGCCTTCATGTTTATACTGCAAAAATATTTAAGGAATCCATTAACATGTGCTGTTGGAATCATGCAGCAGATGAAAGGATTGAAAGCCCATGTAGTGAACAGTGGGTTAGATCAGGCTGACTTGCATCCTAACCATGGGTCACAGTAGATGTGGTGTTAAAACCAGTGCTTGGAAATGTTCCTTTTTTGGACTGCGACTTTCAGAATTGTCACAGTAGCTGGTGGATTCTAAGAGGTATAGTCCAAAAAGTACCATTTAAATTAATTAAAATAATTTGAATAATTATAATACAATATAATCTCTGTATCCCACAAATAAAAATAAAATGGCATCAGCAGGGAGGGGAGAAACATTGAGATCGGGAATGCAAAGCTATTAACTCAGTAGCATTTCTGTACTAAAACTGTGCCTCAGTCTACTCAGTCCCCCATCCCTCCCCCACCCCACTTTTTTTTTTACTTTTTGTTTTCAATACAACTTCAGGGGAGAAAAGAAAGTGATACGGGGAATATAGCTTTATACAGTCCTCTTAAAATATTTTGTCATTTATTTTGAAGATGTAAAAAGACATAAAGCACAATAATGTGTTAACATCATGCTTACTTAGGCTTTTAGCCCTGATGCTCTTTGACCCTGTGCCAGTTTTATTTGCTCTGCCAAGTCTTCTCTACAAGAATGTTGTGAAGACAACTTAGAAGGGTTTTGTGCACTTCTTTATATAGGGTTACCATATTATCCAATTGTGTGGCATTCTGTCTGGTAAATAGATCAATCTAGATTCACAAGCTTTTGGGATTTTTTAATGTATTCGAGAACCTACACAAATTTGAATTAGACAATGAAGAAATAGAAATAGTAAAAGAATTCTCATACCTGGGATCAAACATTGATAGAAATGGACACTGCAGCCAGGAAATTAGAAGAAGATTAAGAATGGGTTGTCGTACTTTGAACACATCATGAGAAGGCATGAATCACTGGAAAAAACAATAATGCTAGGAAAGGTGGAGGGAAGTAGAAAGAGAGGAAGGCCGCATGTGAGATAGATGGACTCTATTAAAGAGATCATGAGTATGAGTTTGCAGGAGTTGAGCAGAGCAGTGGAGGACAGAGGGTCTTGGAGATGTCTCAACAACAGGGTCACCATGGGTTAAGTTCAACTCCAGGGCAGTTAACAACAAACAACAAAATGTAGCCCCACTGGAAGCTAAGATATGGGACAAAATATGCAGCCATGCTTTTCTTTTTCTTGTTACAAGAAACAAGCCTGCTCAATAATTGCATACTACATCCAAGAAGCATATCCAGGGGTAACTGTGTTGGCCATATAGCAAAGTACAATAATATCCAAAATCAACAAATCACTGTTTTATGGATTTTTTTTTAATGTTACTGACTTTACTTACTACACTATAACCTGTTAACAGGGAAGCAAGCCAGTAGTGGGGGGAGGGAAGGATGTGTATTGATGAAATGTGGAAATAATATGAACCTTCTATAGTTTAAGGTTGGAAATAGATCTGCCAGGTTGGTTTGTCACTTACCTTGAGTGTGCAGTGGGGAAAGGCTGCTGAATAGACCTCAATCCACACCTCAATTCAGAATATGGGGAACAGCAAACACATTAGGCAATGAGCTTGAGGCAAGGCTTGAGGTCTACTCAGCAGCCTTTCCCCATTGCGCATTGGAGGAACCTTCTAAAGTTTTTGAAAAACTTTAGAAATATCCTTCCACCTCAACACCCCCCCCCCCCGCAAACACCCCCAACTCTACTTGTTGTTGTTAAAGTTGGTTCCCAGACTTGAGACTCAAGGCTTGACATGAAAGTACATTGCAAGAGCTTGAGAATTGAGAGTAAAAGACTTGATAGATCACTGGGATCACTGCCTCCCCTGTGAAAGTAAGCCGGAGATAGAGGTAACAGTAGACAGGAAGGAACAACTGCTGCTGCCACAGACATGAGTGGGAAAAGTTATGGGCAGGAATGGAAGAGTAATAGTTGATGGAAGGCCAGTAGGCAGAATAGTGGGAGGGTGCAGCAGCAGTATATGAGTGGTCAGTTGCATTTCACACTGCTGAATGATGAGCAAGCTCTGTTCCTAGACTGCAGCCCACTACATTAAAAGCATG